>NW_017731372.1:1061435-1099048 GCF_001890085.2 Hipposideros armiger
TCTTGAGCGAGCTCTTAACCAACTGAGCCATTCGGCCGGCCCTACATTTTTGCACTTTTGTTCGTTCTTGAATTTTTTAGTTTTACAGTTTTTCTTGGACAGATTATAGTATATAAAAATATAGTGTAAAACTTTGGTCTTTGTTTGTTGATGGAAGCCTGCTCCAAAATCTGCTAGAATTATAGGTCTTTTCTTACTGACAGCCTGTAAAAGAAGCAGGCTATTTGTAAACAGCTAGTGTTACATGTTCAATATAATCTTCATTTGACTGGAAGTTGGTATCCTCATTAGGCAGACATTAGCAAACCAAAATATTGTCCATTTTTACAAGCAAATTGTGTTTGGAATAAGAAAACAACCTTTAGACACATGATCCTAAGTATAAGATGTCTTAATACGTACCTGAGTATGCACTTCTGGTACCTGAGTGTGCACTTCTGGTTAACCTATGGAAACATACTAAAATACATCCTTTGTAACTTTATATAGCTCAGGGACAAAATGAAAAGGTTATTGAATCCAGTAAAGATGCATAATTAGCCCTGGCTTTCTCAGTATGAAGTTCATAAATTAGTACCCCTGTAGGATTTAGGATGGGCGTAGAGGAGGTGGTTGTGACATTGCTAGGGTACAGTATGTGGTATTCTTCATTAAATTGTGTGATCTTAGGTTTTAAGGGCATAAGCGGACAACCTTGTAAAGAAGGGGGTTTTTTTTGTTTGTTTTCGTTTTTAATGGCAAAAATTTAACACCCAAAGCAAACAGTGAAGTTAGGCTATATGGATAATGGAAATTAATATGATGTTACATTTTAGAACTAAGTGTAGCTGTTCATGGAGTATTGTTCATTTATACTGATAATTCTCATGTGCTTTGCGGTTACCTCTATAGCACTCTATTGTGATTATATTGTTTGAAAGCTTAATTTTTAAAAAACAACTATCTAAGGGCTAAGAAAAGGAAAAGGTTCATGTTACATTTTGATGAAGCTAAAATTCACAATTGATATTAAATGCCTAATAAATTATGTAAAACATTTAGTGAAAATTTTAGAATCTCTGAATATTCTCTAGCTTTTATGTCAAATTTTGTTTTTAAAAGTGGAAATCTTTTAAGTTTATGTACTTACCTTCTTAGCATATATGAACATGATTTATTTTTCATTTATTCACTTAGAAAATATTTATTGAATGCCCATTGTGTGCTAGGCAGCTGTGCTAGTAGGCATAAGGGTTGTGATGGTAAGCATTCTTAAAACCTGTGTAATATGAAAAAAAAGTAGATGAATAGACTTCATCTACATAAAAATAGTGCTTTGGGAGCATAAAACACGAATGTCCTTCAAGTAAGCCTTCCTGAGGAAGTAATGTCTGTGGGACAAAGAACGAGCAGTGATAAACCAGACACGGGGTGGGGGTGGTGGGGTGTCCTAGCAAAAGGGCTCTTCTTTCCAAATACCCCGAGTGTGAAGGGAGCAGAGCACACCACAGAAACCTGAAGTCCAGCGACGGGGACGCAGAGACAAGCAGAAAAGAGAATGATGGTAGACGTAGAATGCAGACCCTTTTTACAGTGCAGACAACTTTGTAGGACACTTTAATGAAGATTTTGTTTTTTAACCTAAGAGCGGTGGGAAATCATTCAAGTGTTTTAAATGGGCAATTGGTAAGATCAGATGTGCACATTTAAAAGATCCCTGTGACGGCAGTAGGGAGAAGAGTGAAATGGGGCAAGATTGAATGGAGAAAACAATTTGGTGCCTTTGCAGTGATCCAGACAAGGGATGGTGTAACTTGAATGCACATGGCTCAGGAGGAAGTACAGGGAAATGAACAGATTCAAGATACATTGGGTTGTTGGAAAAGTCATGACGCATTTTTGCAACGAAAAACATAGAAAAATACATCATGACTTTTCCGACAACCCAATATGTAGTAGGTGAAATTCCCTGGAGTTGATAGATTACTGGGGATTTGGAGAAATTTGTCATGGGTGACTTCCAGGTGTCTGCCCTTTACAGCTGGAAAGCCGTGATACTTTTGCTCAGGTAAAAAAAGACCCTAGAAAGAGAACCAGGGGTGGGGAGGAGGGACTAGGTCTTGAGTGCAGGCAATTCTTGAAGAATTTGGGAGAGAGAAAAGCAGCAGCTAGAGGAGACGCTGGAGCAGAAGGTTTTAGAATCTGTGAGAGACCTGTGCATGTTTAAATACTGAAGAGCAGGAAGGATTCAATAAAGGGAAGTTTTAAAATTATTGAAAGAGGGGAGGGGTTAATTTAAGGAGCAGACATCCTTAAGAAAGGCTAGAAACAGCAGACAGAAAGTGGAATTACTGGTACTAAATTAGAGGTGCAGTCCCTCTAGTATTTTAACGAGAAAGAAAGAGGCTGGTCTGTGAATGTAGTAAGTAACTTGGCATTATTTTTCTTGAGGTGCAGGTCTGTCCTTTGCTGAAAGGAGTTGGGGCTGAGGAAGGGGTGGAAATCAGCAGCTTCAGGAGGAGATTGGAAATAGCTATAGTGCCTCGTGAATTGAGAAACATAGGATTTCCTGGTCACACTGAGGGAACATTTTTATTTAATGACGATCATTCAATATTATAATATCTTAAACCTATCAGATTTGGAGGAAAACAGCAAGAAAGGGAACTCCACTCAGTAGGAGAGTTCATGATGACCTGTACACTTTTAGGTGTGGCCTCAATTTGCCTAGACCTAGTGCTACCCTGGATGTTAAGACAGGCAACGCTAGTTGCGGTGCTCCAAATGGAGTTGCTGTACATTCTTATTGTAGTATATGATTTCACTGAACTTTTAACTTTTAGTGTTATTCATGTGGGGTAGGCCTATGTTTCTGACTGATGTTCTTTTTCCCTTTTTAGGCAGGCAGAAGTCCTGAAGGCTGACATGACAGGTATTGGCTGCTCACTTGTTTTTCACAACTTATTTTATACCATTAAATTAAGGGTATCATCTTTCCTCTATTACTTGTAGCACTGTAGCACTGTCATAGTTGCCAAAGGGATAATAGCTTACCATTCGCTTTAAATATTTATTTGTTTCTACTTTGAATTTTTTTTTTTTTAAAGATTTTATTGGGGAATTGGGGGAGGGGAACAGACAAGTTGCTGTCCTTTTGTTCTTCAGTCTAGTTGTGGAGGACATCACTTTACTGTCCCATGTTGGTATTATCATTGCACTCTTCCCTGGTGAGGCAGTCGCCCACTGGCCATTGGATGGCCGCTCATGAAAGCTCATGCCCGCTGCTGGCCAGCTCCACTGCAGCCTACACCATCACTGGTGACTCACGGCAGCCCAACTCCAGGTCAAGCTGTTGTTCACCATCTTAGCTGTAGAGGGCACAGCATCACTGGCCCTCATGTGGGATCCGAACCAGGGCCTTGCTGCTCAGAGCTGGCATCCCAAGCCAACTCCTAACCAATGCGCCACTCGGCCAGCCCTCTACTTTGAATTTTTACTTAGATGACCTGTGTCAAGAATTTTATAATTGTGCTACATTGAATTGAATATTACCTAAGTTAATGCATGCAATCATTCAATTTTTATGAACTTGATCAACAATTTAAGACATGCAGAAAAATAATTCATATGCCATATAAATTCAAGTATGTTATGGTATTAGGTTCATAGCTTCCTGTTTTATAATTCCCCAAACTTGAATAATAGGTAAAACTTCAGAGAAAATATTTGCAGGAAAACTTGACTGAAAATCCTTGAAGTTGAGTGAGCTATCTTGCCACCTTCCTTTCTTTTCTCCTTTATCTTTTTGTTTTTGAATAATAGCCAAAGTGTTTTTGAAAGAGTAACTGGACTTAGCCACTAAAAGAACAGATTTTTAACTCCAAAATTAGGAAATATATGGCAATAACTCTGTAGTGAGCAGTATGCTGTCTATAACAGCGTATGCCATCCTAAAATGTAAGAGACATGTGAGAACGGATCTCATTCTGATTTTTTTTTTTAAAGATTTTATTGGGGAATTGGGGGAGGGGAACAGACAAGTTGCTGTCCTTTTGTTCTTCTGTCTAGTTGTGGAGGACGTTGCTTCACTGGCCCATGTTGGTATTATCATTGCGCTCTTTCCGGGTGAGGTAGGTCCGTTGCCGGCCCCTGGATGGCCGCTCACAGCGGCTCTTGGCAGCTCACACCGGCTGACAGCCGCTCACACTGGCTGCTGGCCACACACGGTAGCTTATGGCAGCCCATTGCAGCAGAGGCTGCAGCCTACACCATTGCCGCTGACTCACGGCAGCCCAGCTCCAGGTCGAGCTGTTTTTCACCATCTTAGCTGTAGAGGGCAGCATCGCTGGCCCTCATGTGGGATCCGAACCGGGGCCCTGCTGCTCAGAGCCGGTGTCCCAAGCCAGCTCTTAACCAACGCGCCACTTGGCCGGCCCTCATTCTGATTTTTGAGGAATTAAGTTCTGCAGTGAAATTCACAAAGGAGAGTTAAACTATTGTAGTAACCAGCATACCTGCCAAAAAAATTATAATCAAGAGGAAATGGATTGTTCAGATGTCTTTTTCTCAACTTCTAGAATTACAGGCTAATGGCCTCTTAGAATTTGTGAGTAATCTCATTGTAATCTTATTCAGGGTAAGAAGCAAAAAATCCCAAAATACTTGTTCTAGGTTTACTAGTATAGCACCTCAATTCTTCCCATTAATATAATTGTCAGCATCTTCCATACTATAGGTGTCGGTGTCATCTTTGAGTTACTGTATATGCTCTTTTATTGGCATTATAAGCATAATATTAAACACCTTCAGTAGGTAGGCTTAGGGTTTGACTTTTATAGGGGACATTTGACTGCCCAGAAATGTTAACTAAGATATTAAGTCTGCTCAAATAGTCTGTCTCATAGATCAGAGTTAATGATCCCTTAAAATCCTTTCCCTGCCATTGATGAATTGAAGCCGAGTTGAATAAATGTATAAACTATTAATCATTAAAAACTTATTAAGGGGGCCGGCCGAGTGGCGCATTGGTTAAGAGCTGGCTTGGGACGCCAACTCTAAGCAGCAGGCCTTGGTTCGGATCCCACATATGAGGGCCAGTGACGCTGCCCTCTACAGCTAAGATGGTGAATGGCAGCTCGACCTGGAGCTGGGCTGCCATGAGTCGCCGGGGATGGCGTAGGCTGCAGCCCCTGCTGCAGTGGGCTGCCATAAGCTACTGTGAGTGGCCAGCAGCCAGCGTGATCAGCTGGCAGCTGGTGTGAGCTGCCAAGAGCCGCTGTGAGCAGCCATCCGGTGGCCAGTGACCAATCTGCCTCACCCGGGAAGAGCGCAATGATAATACCAACACGGGCCAGTGAAGCGACGTCCTCCACAACTAGACTGAAGAACAAAAGGACAGCAACTTGTCTGTTCCCCTTCCCCTGATTCCCGAGCGCTGTTCCCCTCCCCCAATTCCCCAATAAAATCTTTAAAAAAACAAACAAACTTAGTAAGGGACCAAAAAGCTGATACTGGACCCTATTTTTAGTAGTTAGCAAACTTTTATGAGGATTACCTCCAATATTCAGAGAATACTTTATTTTCGGGATAGGATTATGGTGGCTATAGATACTAATAGCAGACCTAAAGAAGAGTGAAGATTATGCTATTGTGTCGTGGGAAAATCCAAAATGCAAACAGACTGTCTCACTAGCAGGTGGAAATACAGATTGAAAAGTCCATTACTAACTTCTTCTATTGAAGCAGCTCACTGTCAGTTATTGCACTCATAAGCTTAGTAATCAGAAAGGCTAATGTGCCTGTAGGACTCTGGCAGACAATATGGTCCCACTTGGGTATTATGTATAGTCATAGCCTGGCTTTCTGATTTCACCTCGCACCTAACCTCTCATTTGGCCTCTTAAGCAGTTTAATCACTGTCTGCTTCCAGTCAACATTTGCGTTAAATAACAAGTATGGATTGCTCACAAAAACGTCTTGGCAAGCAGTCTACCAGTCGTTAAAATAATGCTCACTGTCCTGGCTTTCTTGGCTTGACATGCATAGATAGACTAGGAGTAACAGTAGAGCACTCAGACAACTGCTGGATTAGGAGCTGATAGGAGGACACTGTGAGAGTGACTCAAAAGAAAAAGAAAATAGCTACTTTGGACAAAGAGATAGTTGTGAGAGTAAACAGACCAAATTGGCAATCCTTCGTTTCAAATGGGGTGACCAGTGTGCGGCATATGGCTTCCTGTGATACGAAAGACCATTCATTTTTTTAGCCTTTTCCATTTCATTGTGTTATTGCAAAGCTAAAAGACAGTTACAGGGCCGGCCGAGTGGCGCTTTGGTGAGGAGTTGGCTTGGGATGCCAGCTCTGAGCAGCATGGCCCAGTTTGGATCCCACATGAGGCCCAGTGACGCTGTGCCCTCTGCAGCTAAGATGGTGAACAACAGCTTGAACTGGAGCTGGGTTGCCGTGAGTTGCCAGTGATGGTGTAGGCTGCAGTGGGGCTGGCTGGCAGCGGGCATGCACTTGCGTGAGCTTTCATGAGCTGCTGTGAGACACCATGAATGGCCATCCAATGGCCGGCGAGCGACTGCCTCACCCGGGAAGAGCGCAACGATAATAACAACATGGGCCAGTGAAGCGACGTCCTCCACAACTAGACTGAAGAACAAAAGGACAACACCTTGTCTGTTCCTCTCCCCCAATTCCCCAACACTGTTCCCTCCTCCAAATCCCAAATAAATAAAATCTTTTAAAAAAAGAGACAATTGCAGAAGCATACAGATTTAGTCATTAGCCAAAAGGCGAAAGTCACTTGAAATGTAGTAGTCTAGAACTTCTGCAGCCATCTATGGTCTATGCTTCCAGTAGGTTTTTGCTTTGGGGAATGGTGAGGGACAGGATCGTTGGTGTGGTGTACTGGCCTGAATTACCTATTTATCTCATGTTCTGTTTTTGTTTTGTTTTCCAGATTCTAAGCTGGGTCCAGCTGAGGTCTGGACATCCAGGCAGGCTCTGCAGGACCTGTACCAGAAAATGCTAGTTACTGATTTGGAATACGCTTTAGACAAGAAAGTAGAACAGGATCTGTAAGTATCATCATTTGGGATGTCCCTGTTAAGATCAAGAATCCCACCAAGACTGTAGAATAGAAAAGAACAATATGGTTGTTTCTTTTTAACCTCTCAGTGTAAGCTTTTCCAACAGGGAATAAGAAAGAAGAAAGAAATTCTAATGCTTCTGTTTTTTTGTTTTGTTTTGAACAAAATATTTGACAATTGGTATTACCTTCAGGTACAGTTTCAGGTGGTAGAAGGAGAAATATTTAGAGTTGACACTTATTAAGGTCTTTAGTGCGTATCATAAAACAACTCTATAAATTTCAAATACTAAGAGACAGTGTTTGGATTCTCTATATTGTATTCAGTCCTACATTTACACCATGATTTAGAAAACAGAAATTCAAGAGTAGGCTTTTAGATGAATCTTTCTTTGGTAAACGTGAATCTAAATTTCTTCAAAATGAAAATATATTTGCATTGTAAGGACATTTCTTCCTTTTAATCAAATAAATAGGTATTTCCCTTTTTCCCCCTAATAAGATTAAAGAGAGATTTTGTATATTTAGGCTATTCCATTCATTCTTTCTATGAGGGGTGAAATGACAGATGACCCAATTTCCAAGTGAGTAAATAAATGCCTTTTGTGGAAGGTTTTGCCTTACAAATTGAAACAGGACAGTAGCCTGATGGAAAATGAAAAATCAATTAAGATATTCTGTTTAGTAATGCCCATTACCCTAAGTTGTAGTGAAGATTCATTTTTCCTATCTTCCAAACCTTTCTTAGATAATTTTTAGGAAATCTAGTAATAGAGTTTAATCACAACCACTCAAAACCCATATATCTGTGATTTTAGAGTCAAGGATAAAGATGTCATCAAAAATTCTAAGGGAGTGATTGACCTCATAAATCATTAAAAGCCCCAGTGCCCTAGAGCCTTAAAAGTTGACGTTGATAAAGAATTAGGTACTTCCAGGTAGGTTGTCAACCTTTTTTTATCTGTTTGCTTCCTTTCATCAAGCCAGTAATAATCTTCCCTTCATCCCAGTTCTGTTTTTTCTTTTTACCTGTGATTTCTGAGTTAGGAGTGGCTGTATTTCACCATAACTGAACTTGAAATGATTCTCTAGACAACTTGATTAATGAAAGGCGTTTTATGACAGGGCACTTCAGCGTTGTGTTTGTTTCTTGTTTTAAAGAGCCAAAATTGAAATGTCAGGAAATGAACTTACATTTCAAGCTCTAAAGAAAATATTAACCCCAAGAGAAACGAACTATTAAGTAGAAATAGAACGGTGGGAAATAGATTTTTTCCTGTTTTTCCCTATACATGTCACTTGATAGAGTACACTCAATTATTTTTTGGCACAATGTATGGAAACTTGTTACTAGCTTACTTTCACCTTGGTCTTGCCACCGTAGTTCTGATTTTGTACTGGGATTTCTAAATAGGTGCTAACTTTAGTAGCTCTAAAAAATTAATAGCTGAAGCCACAGTCTGATTATTCGAACATTTGGTAAGTGTTTACTAAGGTTAGTGGGGTTCTACCGCATGTCTGGTCTTGTTCAAAGGGGAGCATAAAGTTATTTAAATAAGTGAATAACTTTAATGCAGGTTTACTATCCAGTGTGTTATAATTATAACAAACAGTTCTTTCTTGTTCTCAGGGGGACCAGTGTCTGCCCAGTGAGTCACTGCTATACCAAATAGAATTACATTTTGTTTTCAGCTGGAATCATGCCTTTAAGAATCAGATCACAACACTACAAGGCCAGGCAAAGAATCGAGCAAACCCGAATCGGAGTGAAGTTCAGGCAAACCTTTCTTTGTTCCTAGAGGCAGCTAGTGGCTTCTATACTCAGGTGAGTTCTGCGTTGTATGCCAATCTTCCTAGAAGTAGGGATGAATATTCGTTTATATATATCTTATTCATATAAGTACTTCATGTAAACACTGTATGGGCCATCCAGGAGTTAATCATCAATAATCTCAAATGAATAAAAATGTCCTAAGTTGTTTCCCATAAGACCTTTAAAACAACAAAGACTCTGAAAGGTTAATATTTCAGCTTAACGGTTGGAAATATAATTGGGTAAACAGAAAAAGGGTAATGAGAGCAATGCCCTAGTGAACCAGTGGAAGTAGTCAGTTACTAGTGGTATTAGAGCAAACGTGAATTTATGGGTGCGGGTACAGCCATGTTGTGCCGGGTAAGAAGTAGTCAAAGTTTGTGTTACTGAGTTTTCACAGTATGCAGTAGAATTTATCTGGAGCTTCAAATGCCGTTCTACTACCTAAGAAATGGAGTAGCTTTCCTTCAGTTTGAATAATAAGTTGTTATCTATCATCCTCATAGACTTTTTTTGTCTTTAGTTATATGATAAAACTTCAAAATCGGGCACGGTATATGAATAAATAACTCTTCTTTCTGAACAATGAATTTTCTTTACTGTAAGCAGAATCCTTTCTAAAAACTTTTATCATCCATTTGTAATAGCATTCATCATTTAATTGAAATGTTTGTATATAAGTGTCCATCTTACAGTGACAAGGTTTTGAGGATCTTACACTGAAAGAATTCTTAGGCCAGTTCTCTCTATGTTGCTGCTAGACCTTTGCTACTTATATTTTGGCTTTTTTTGATCTTACAGTTTCTTTAAAAGAAGAAAAAGAAAAGACTGAGTTGGAAGATGTGAAATAGTTAGACATCATCTACAGAGATTATTTGTTTTACTTAAAACATTCATCACAGTTTATCATGGAAAGAAAGTATGGTTCTTATTCTCAAAATTCATTTTCAAATTGATGCTAACTTTTAGCAGTAGAAGTTGATAATTGGAGAGAGGAATTGTGGTGTGCCACTAACTCGTCCTTAAAGCAGATTTTAAAGATTAATTTATTCTACAAGTAGCTATTTAAAGCCTATTTGTAAGGTACAACACGAGATACTCAGGCTGTTGAGGGGAAAAAGGCAATCTTTACCTTCAAGGGAATATGCAGTCTAAATGAAGAAATAGATATATTAACAGATGTAGGGATTTTTTTCTCTTTCTTTCTGGTTATAAAAACAAGGCATCCTAATTTCAAGAAATTTGAAAATTACACAAAAGTCAAGTTTTTTCATTAATGCCCCCATTCAGGATGAGTTACTACTTTAATGTATATCCTTCTGGTGTTTTTACACTTTTGTATATAGTTGTACATTATCCAGTCTTGTATCTGCTTTATAAACATAATGTCAATTTTTCCGTGTGTTGTTGAGCAGTTAAATAAGCATCTTTGTGTCTAAAGCATTTTCTCTAATATTGGATTATTCCCTGAGGATCAATTCTTAATTGGATGATAAATGAAATAACTGAATGAGAGCAGTTTCAATACTGTGATACACTGTTCTTTTCCTAAAAGGTTATCATTTATATTTTTATATTTACATTACTGCTGTATGCAAGTATCTATCTGAATGCACACTCACTAGTGTTAAGTATTTTCAGTAGTAGTGAGTGAATGATTAAGTGAATAACTTAATTGATGAAAAATAATTTTTTTATTTAAAATTTAATGTCTGTATTACCAGTGGTATTGAACTTCTTAAATATTTTATTAGATATTTGTATTTTATATAAATAATCCATTCATTAACTTCCCATTCATAGTTTGGACCCTGGTTTTCTATGGTCCAATGTCTTGAGTTCTGTGTATATAAAGGGATGTTGTTGTGTTTGTTTTTTTTCCTATTATTTTTGGCACACATTTTTTTCTCTAGTTTCCTCTGTTGTCCTTTCATTTTATTGAGAGTTTTTTGAAATACAGATGTATCAGGTTTTTTGTTTTTTTGTTTGCTTTTAAGGCAATATAATCTTTGCTCATAGATCAGTGTTTATTTAATAATGACAAGTAACAATTATATTTAAAGGAACAAATATAATTTCAATCTTAAAATTTGAAAGCAATACCAATATTGTATAATAGTGTAATGGTTAATAAATTATGGCTTATTGGTAAATTGGAAATATGAAGCTATTACAAATGATATTTACGATGATTTTTAGAGATGAGAAAATTGTGTTATCAACTGAAAAAAATCATGATAAAAATTTTGTATGCAGTTTGAATCTGTATGTTAATTGAGTAGTCTCAGCTCAATGGGGTATTAACAAAAATGGCATCTCCCCCCACCCTGTGCCTCGCCCCCACCACTACTTTCAGTTGTGCTTTGTTAAATTCCAGATTCCCATCACAACATCTTGGACAGATTCTGTAACATTCTGGTTGCTTTTAGGAGTTTGAAACATAGTCCAATTTTAAAACTCCAGTCTCATTTCTGATCAAATCACTTTTCCTTCCCCCATGCAGTAGAAACTGAAACTGAACACAGCTGAAGTCAGGGAGCAAACAGTGGGGTTTCGGTGCAGCTGGACCTGGTGGGGGGAGAGGGGAGGCATCTGCCTTCTACAGTACATTTTCATAATAGCCATCATATAGATTGGTTTATCTTGAAAAATGATTTTTAACCTTTTTTTTTATGATGTGACATGCATGTAACACATTTCCAAGGGTTTAATTGAACATTGATAAAACATCTATAAGGAAGTAAAGCAAGAATCATCATTTTTATTGAGGGGGGGGCATGGTATTTGTAAAAATATTTTAAAAGTAAGTGAATAATAAAATTATTCAAATGTCTCAAAATGTTATATAAGGGAAAAAAATAGGCAGGTAATCTAATTTTGAACTTTACTTTTTGAAATTTTTATAAGTATTGATTTTTTTCCCCATCTGCATTCCATAGGCAATGGTTGAGCAATTATAACAGTTGTAGAATGAGCATCAATACACTTTTTTTCAGATATCAACATTAATAGGACTTTTTACTTGCATTTGTATTTTCATGTTGTCTTGGTTTGATAATTGAAACAGTTAATGGTGTTGCTGACAGTGATGTCCTGTACATCTTTCTTGGTAACATGCAGTGTAGGCTAATCTAGCAGATTGAGGAAGTAAACCAAGTCCAGATCATTGTGTGACCTTATAGGCTAACATGAGTTCTGAATTCTGACTTTTTATTCAAGTATAGTTGACATACAACATTATATTAATTTCAGGTATAAAACATAGTGATCTGACAGCTATACACCTTATAAAGTGATCACCTCAAGTCTCATAACCTTCCATCACCATAAAGAGTAGTTACGGTATTATTGACTATATTCCCTGTGTTGTACATCCCCGTGACTTACTTATTTTATAAATGGAAATGTGTACCTCTTGATCCCCTTCACCTTTTTTGCCCGTTCTCCCTACCCCCTTGAAATTTAATCTTAAAGTGCAAGCCATTGGAGAGTAGGCAGTGGAGTAACATGAAAAGATTTGCATTTTTTAAAGATTGCCCTGAATGTTGGGCAGAGAATGAATTAGCAGGGGTCAGGAATGGAAGCTAGTTAAGATGCTACTGGAGTAATGGAAAGAAATTGATGGGTTTGTGAAATAGAGCCAATAGGACTTGCTGGTGGATTGGATTGGATTGGATCGGACGTGTGGAATTGGGGTAAAGGAAAAGTCAGATGACTTGAGCCATCAGATTGAGCAGCTAATCGACTGGTTGTACCTTATACTTAGGTAGGGAACGCTGATGAGAAAGCAGCTCTGTCCATATTCAGTTAACAGGAAATACATGATTGACATCTCCATGAAGAGATAGATAATGGGATAAACAAGTTTGGAGCTCAGTGACAAGGTCAGGGCCATAGTACATTTTATGATTACAGTAAAGAACCCTGAGTTTATCAGACACTAGTGTTTAGTATTTATTGGGTTTTTGGAAAAGTCATGATGCAATTTTGCAACGAAAAACATAGAAAAAATACGTCATGACTTTTCCGACAACCCAATAGTATATGTGCTGCCGAAGCTAGCACAGCGTGTTCAGTATTCAGAACCACAGCACTAGGTGGAAACAGGTTTAGCACAAGAGAAGCCACCACTGCAATAGGAGAAAATCAGAGAGAATGATGGTGCCTGGAAGCCAAGAGAGAAGCATTTCAGTCGGAGAAGGAGCCATCAACCCTGTGAGTGCTGCTAAGTCAAGTAAGAGGATTAAAAAGTGACCAATTAGATTTGACAACATGGAGGTCATTGGTGGAATTCATGAATACCGTATTTCTTCATTTCTAAAAATGTTTTCATGTTTCAGCATCTCTGAAATAAGGATAAATTTCTAAATGATGGTAAATCACCATTTAATTGGCAGTAGTTTTTTTACCCCCTCAATGTTATATAAAATAAATTATGATATCTTAGATTCAGTAAAATGTGATTAAAATAGAATGCTAGGGATGGAAATCTGATTGGAGCAGGTCCTCAGTCATATTTTCTGTGAAGGTGATGTTGACTTCTTAGCTATGATTTTGTTAACCATTTAAAGCATGGTGCCTCAAGCCAGAACCAAATTCCCGATCAAAGTGAAGATGTAACATTCTGCTATAAGTTTGGGGTTTTTTTTAAACATTAAGGAACAATAGTCCTTACTCTAAGAAAACGGAAGGCAAAAAGAAAGCATTATTATTGTTTTTGCAGTGATTTAAAAGGTGATGGTGATATATACCTTCATAATTAGTTCTCCATTCTTAACATAGAGTGAAGAGCGAAGGAGCAGTGGAATAGCGTAATAGAGTTTTCACAGAATAATTGCCAAATATAGTTTTGTTCAACTTAGAAAACATCTATTTCTGTTCTTTAATTTCACCTCGTTTCTGCCTTGAAACCATCTAGGATTAGAATTCTCTCACCCAGAATCCTTGAGCCACCAGGGATTTTTCTGGTGTCTCCACCTTCAACTCCTGTGTACAGGCAAAAATTTTATTATAAGACATTTTGCATATTTCAACCATGTTTGATTTACTTTTTGTAAATGTTCTTTCTTTTTCTTGATAGATGTTCAGCCTTTCCTAGTTTTCCAGTCTGTTCTTCCAATACCTATGGAACTTGATTCTTTCTCATGTTTCTTATCATCTTTCACGGTCATCTGTATTTTTTTGTTGTTTTTTTCCACCCCATTTTTGTTCCTTTTTTGTACTTGTTGCTTTTTTGTTTCCTGACTCTAGCCATTCTGGGCATTAACCCAATTTTATGTCAGCAAATTTCTTGCTCATTACAAATGTACAGGTATAAGTAAAGATGAAGTAGATAATTTCTATGCTTAGTGAGAAAGGTGCACAGAATTTATATTCAATTATGGAGGTGGTTTTTATCTTAGGAAAAATGTGGGATATGTCAAATCCTTTTGAGTTGGGTCCTCAGGGTATCTTGTTTTGTATTGTGAATTCTGCACATGGTAGAAAGGTGATAGAATCAAGGCATTTCTAATTCTGTAGCCTTAGTCAAATCATTTGATATTTCTGTTGCTTTCAGATCCTCTTCAGAAAAAACGGAGCTTTATACCTACATATACTGTATTACTACTAGTTTATCACAAGTGTATCAGATAGCCAGGGGATGGAATTTATTATAACTAGAATATGCTATTGACATAAGCCCTCTGTTGTTTGATATCTGTCCTTTGCCTTCTCCTCCCTATTTTGTGTACCCATCTTGCTCGTTTGGCTGTGAGCTCTTTAAGGACGCAGATTTCTTACTCATCTCTGTGTCTTTTACATACCATGGTGTCTAATACAGAAACCAAATATTTGAATGCATATTATCTGTAAGTAAGTATTTGAATGAGAATAGGATGCAAAGAACTGTGGGGGGGCGGGGGCCAAGAATAAAACCCTTGGGAAGCAAAGTGGCAGGAGGAAAGCCTTGGAATGGACGAGACTGAAAAGGAATGATTGGCGAGTCGAGAGGTACTGCAGAAAAGCTCGGTGTGAGCAAGCACAAGTCAGGTGGTGTTAAGTGTAGCGGAGAGGCCCAATAAGACGCGAACTGGAAAAGGCCCGGTGTGATTGCTTGTGAGACAGCCAGTTGTCCTGTTGACAACAGTTCCAGTCGAGTGGTGGTGGGTGGTGGGCTGGGCAGAGCAGGGCTGTGTGGCATCCAGATCATGATGGATTAAGGAGTGGATAGCAATTGAGACAGCAGATATGACACGTGTGGACTCCTTTGAAGGAGTTTGGTTGAAGTCTTTAAAAAATGCTGCTGTTCCTTTTAGATGCACATCCTAGATTGCTCTAATACTTGAGAATTCAAGAGATATGAGTTGTAATGAACGTTACTCATTAGCCTATGAAAGGTTACCATAAAATTTCCTTACAGTCCTAGCTCAGGTCTCAGCAGCATGTGGTATTAGGTACGTATGTTAAAGTGTACAAGCTTTACTATAGAGCACTTTCGACTTACCATTTCTGACCTAATACTAAATCTTGCTCATGTTTTCCTTTTAGTTATTACAAGAACTGTGTACAGTGTTTAATGTAGATTTACCATGCCGCGTGAAGTCTTCCCAGTTGGGAATTATCAGCAATAAACAGACGCATACCAGCGCCATAGTGAAGCCACAGTCCAGCTCCTGTTCCTATATCTGCCAGCACTGCCTCGTTCACCTTGGAGACATTGGTGAGCCTTCGGTGTGAAGGAATTGATAACACCTTCATCCTTTTCTTTGGAGCATTCAGAGAGGGAAATTCTTTTCCTTTAAACTGAGCATGTGCACACAATTTAGATTGTCATAAGAGGAAACTGAAATACATCTTAAGAAACTTAGATTTTCTCAGTGTTTGGGGTTTAGCAAAGGATCTTGAAGGAAGTAACTTTTATATTAAGATTTAAATTGTATTCAGATGTATGCAGATATGGACAAATAATAAACAAAAATGTAATCAAAGCTAAACTTTTCAAAGTGGTGCCATAACACTTTCTAAATTAAAAGTCTATACTCTTGGAATTGCAGGGTTTACAGATTACTCCTTCTGAAACTAGATCGCCTTCTTTCCTCCTACCAGTTCATTAAAAGCTCATTTTGAATTGTTTCCTGTTTACAGTTAAACTTGTATTCCCATTTTATATATTTTATCTGGGAATGGTATGTAACTTATTCTTGTTCATTCCTTTAAGGTGACCTAACAAGGTTGTAAAACAAATTAACTATAGGATTATGTTTTGCTGTCCTCAAATAACAAGGAGCGGGGAACATTACTGCTTTAAGTTCAAAGATTGTAGACTTCTTGATGTCATAAATTATTAACCCCACAGGGGTCCCATCAAAGTAAGCACCAAGTTTTGCAGGGAGATTCAAGGAATAGTGTATTTAGGTTGTTTTGCTTTCCATGTAGTCTTTGCACACACATACTTAAGATTGCAGTAGGTATGAGGCATTTTACAAAATCACTTTATAAGCTATTGAAGAAAAATACATCCTTTTCAGATCATATTGTATAGTGTTTTTTGTTTTGTTTTGTTTTGAAGTGCCATATAACTCACCCCTTCTTGGCCGGCTCCAGGTCACCAGCATAGTCCGTAGTGGGAGCTGGTGATGCATGACCCTGGAGGACCTGGAAATGGGGGCTAGGTAAGCTTTCAAATTGGTTACATGCTGAATGTCCCAAATAGGGAAGGCCGGATGGACACGTCACACATAATCCTATAGTTAATTTGTTTTAAAGTACTTTCTGCCTTTAATGCTCTTAAAGTAATTTTAATGTGTTTGAGACCTCTAGAATTTAGAATTATAGCTGTTTGGAAATATTACCCTAGCTGTTGTTTTATCTGTTAGTTTGGTTTTAAACTAAATTTTCTTCCTCCTCTCAGCTCGATACAGAAACCAGACCAGCCAGGCAGAGTCCTACTATAGGCACGCAGCTCAGCTTGTCCCCTCTAATGGTGAGTGGGCCTCTCCTGTCAACTGTGGGTGACAGTGACCCTTTATTCTTTACAGTAATGCGGCAAATAACTCAAGTCTCACCTGTCAAGTTTTATGAAGGCAAAAGATGTTGAATTTGGGCGTTGATTGACATATTTTTCCTTTTCATTGTACATTCTATATAACCAGAAATTAATTTTTTTACATAAGATTACTGTTGTCAGTAAAGCAGTATAAGTAGAATGTCCGCTGATGGGATCTAAAATTGTTTAAACAGCTCTAGCTTCCTCAATTACTTAACGGAATAATTATCTCTTTAATAACACCATTTCCCTAAGATGATCTCTGGTTACCTGAAAGATAGTCTTTTGACTTTGGATGGCCCTGGAATAGGCATTAGCAATGTATTGGGTCATCGGGAAAGTCAATACGCATTTTTCATTGAAAAACAGAAAAATACGTCATGACTTTCCCAACGACCCAATAATTTCTCTGATTCTTGAATTAGAGAAATTACAGCAGATGTTTGGTGACAAGTCATTCTTGTTAAGATGGGTTGAAATTCCTCTAGATCAGCGGTTCTCAACCTGTGGGTCGCGACCCCTTTGGGGGTCGAACAACCCTTTCACAGGGGTCGCCTAAGACCATCGGAAAACAAAAAGATATTTACATTACGATTCATAACAGTAGCAAAATGATAGTTATAGAGTAGCAACAAAAATAATTTTATGGTTGGGGGTCACCACAACATGAGGAACTGTATTAAGGGGTCGCAGCATTAGGAAAGTTGAGAACCGCTGCTCTAGGTGCTAAAAGAAGCCCTTTGAAAGAGTCTTAAGCAGGGAGGGCCTGCGGGCACACTGTTTGTTTCACATAGTCTGTGGCTGCTTGTCCACTACAGTGGCAGAGCTGGGGAGTTGTTTGTGGTGGAGATTCTGGCCCACAAAGCCAAAAAGGATTTACTCGCCAGCACTTCCTTAAGTCTTAGCATTCTCCACCCTGATTGTTTGGCTTTTTAACCTAAGCATTTTATGCACTGTCGCTGAAGTGTGATATTTCACATTATGCCCATTTATTATGAGGTAGTCATGACATTTACTTTATAAAATACTCCGCACTATTCACTTAAAGGTTTAAAAACTGATCGTTTTAATTCTGACAACAAGCCCTTTTTGCATCTTCAGTTACTTTCGAATCATAACTTTTTCTTCCAGGTCAGCCTTACAATCAGTTGGCTATCTTAGCTTCTTCCAAAGGAGACCATCTGACCACAATTTTCTACTACTGCAGAAGCATTGCTGTGAAGTTCCCTTTCCCAGCTGCCTCCACTAATCTACAAAAAGCACTTTCTAAAGCACTGGAAAGGTAGGCTTGACCTTTTCAAGAAGGCTTTGTGTAACCCATTACCCTTTACCCCTCAGATCTGGGCTTACAAGAAATAATGGCCAGTTACCTATGCTTCTCTTCTTTTTACCTAATTTGACAACAATCATAATAGTTTTGCATGAGTTTCAACCAATCAGCATCTGATTTGTTCCCAGTAGAGAACAGGCTGCTGAATACTGACTCACCTGAGGGTGTTGCAGTTGAACAGTCAATCAGATGCAGTAGCCTTTCCCTGTGTATCAGGTGCTCAAATAATGTGCTTTTGCAAACTGAAGCTTCCTATAAGAGGTTTTAGCCATTTCACTGCTTAAGATTCAAGGAAGTTTTTCTTTCATTTCAGCCGGGATGAGGTGAAAACCAAATGGGGTGTTTCAGACTTCATCAAGGCCTTTATTAAATTCCACGGTCATGTGTACCTGAGTAAGAGCTTGGAAAAATTGAGCCCTCTTCGAGAGAAATTGGAAGAACAGTTTAAGGTTAGATTTCAAAAATTGATCATTTTTTTGTCTTGTCTAAATCAAGAAGCATGGGATTTGGAGGAAGCTGACTCCCAGTTTTTATGTCATTTCTAAGCTGTGAACTGTTGGTAAAAATTAACTTTAAAGCATATGAAATTCTTGCATACAGCATTCCCCTCAATTTAATCTGTGGTACTGTCTACATGAAGAAATTTACGTGCTTTCACTAAGTAGTTGCCATTTGGCAGAAAGTATCAAAGTGGGAAAAAACAACTCCTTCTCAGACCAAGCACCTTTCTTTCTGAATTTTGAAAGTACTACTTTTGATGATTTCTGTATTCTATATTCTTAGATATGATCCTGTTACTGACTATAGATATGGTCATTCTGCAAATCAAGCTCATCATGCTTGTCCTTTGATCCATCAGGATTTGTGGTAGTTTGAAGAAAAGGGATGAGAAATTTCATTCAGCAGGAATATATTTTATTAATTTGTGTAAGGAGATAAAATTAAGTAAACTTTGTTCTATTTATATGTGTGAAAATGATCTTTTATTAGTATATTAAATTAGCGCTTTAATGTATAATATGTAAAATATGGGAGGAGTCGAAGTTAATTATTAACTTTATTTTTAATTCATTTTATTCAACAAATATTTGGCAGCCTGTTGTCTATTTATTATCAGTCACTTTTTTAGTCACTGGGATCAACGGTGAACAAGACAGCCTCAAAGAACACTTTGTATTTCTTGGTTATTTCTGGGTGTCTGTACACCTGAGGAATTGCCCATAGCTGCGTTACAGTTTTATAAGTATTATACGTCTCACATTTCAGACACTGAATTAAGAGACATAAATTAGCCAAATGTAGTCAATGTGAAATCGTTTTTACAGATAATCATTTTTAGTTGATACTTTTTATGTACAAGAGATTATATTAAATAACTGTAATAGAAATAGTTGGTTTTAAAATAAACTTCTACAGTAAGAGTCTCCTGCTGTTTCCTGCTTCTCTTAGTGGCCTGTTTAAACTTTAGCCCATGATTTATACAGTTAGGTGCATGAAAGCAACAGCTAACTTTTTAATGCTCTACGCTACTCAGCCTTGAAAGAACAAACAAGTCTAAACAGCTTCATTATAAGTATTCAGATATATGAAGGATTATTTTACAATAACATTTTTGTGTTTCCTGAGATCACAACTCAAAATTTAAGTAGAGATTTGCAGGGCGTTGCCTTTTGAAATTGCTTCCAGCTCTGTTTCTATGAAAGATAAACTCCTTACATGGGAGGGAGAGAGAACCTACCTTAATGAGATCTCTGTGTAAGTTAGGCTAGTCTAGAATCTAGTCAATTTTACATTTGGCTCAACCTCAAACACTAATATTATCTTCAGATATATATTTCTGTATGTGAAGTCCGGGTGGGTGTATGTGGGCAGTTGCTAAAATAACGCTTTGAAGTATCATCCCAACACTCTAAAGTTAAACACAGTATGAGACAGATCTATTTTAAAACCTTACCCAGTATGGAACTATCAGAAGAACGTTGCTGGAGTGAAATTTTAGCATAGTTGGGTAAATATTCAAAAGTATTTCTGAAGCATATGTAATTAGTGTAAACTTGAGGATGTCTGTCTAATGAGCAATCTTTAACTACTGAGCAGAGTTTTTTTCCAATCTGGAGTTCATTGAAGGATTAAGGCCTGAGATTTAGGAATTGAGATGCAAGGCTTTTTATATCTGTTAAAGGTGTGCTTTCCTTAGTGGTATTTAGTTCAGTGTTTTTCTCAACTGCTGTTTAAAGTGTCTGAGTACTATTATATACATTACGATTTGATCTTATTTCTAGGGAGGCCCTCTAGTTACTACAGTACAATCTAAGTTTTACAAAATTACAACTGAACAATTACACATTTACTTCTAAAGGTGTGGGTTATTCCTTCCCGAAGTGTTTATTGAATACCTACTATGAACCATGCACTTTTCTAGTCTGTGCCTTCATGAACTTAGCTTATGTTTGCTAGGACTCAGGATGCACTCATATGTGTTAATGCGTCTGTGCCCGCACTAGGAGATCCTTTAAAGGGCTGCAATTCTGCTCTATGGGACATTACCTTCTAAAATAAATGCCAGTGGATCTGTAGATTCAAGGCATACATTGCTCTCTTATACTTGTAAGAAAAAAATGCTTTTTAAAAAATACAGAAGGGCTGGCCAAGAGTGTGAGCTCTAAGCAGCAGGGTTGCCGGTTCGATTCCTGGCCTGAGCTGAGCTGCCAACAGGTGTCAGGATGGCTCAGCTAAAAAAAAAAAAAAAGAAAGAAAAATACTGATTATTCTCATTTTATGCCAATATTACGCATTTGTGTAAATGTTCAGCTTATCTAGAAGGTTGGATATAAAGATGGAAAGAGGAATTTTGTGGGGGAATTCTGGAAAAGAGATAGGATTTCAGGACATTTTGAAGAAAGGAAAGAAGAATGCTTGATGTCTTTGGGAAAGGAGTAAGCATTCTAGATGTTTCTATGAGAATGGCAGAAGGCAAGGAGACTGAGAGACATGATAGGAAGAGTAGAGTGGAATGGAATTTTCCCCAATGATAATGTGAAAGAACTGATTAATAGAATCAGAGAACATTTTCTGGATATTTCAGATACTTTAAATAAATAGAAGAAAAAATCTGAAAGGCAGCTCTGAATTTATGAGATGGTAGGGTGTCTTGTCACTGCTGGTGGAAATATAAGTAAGGTTATCTGTTTCCCACCATGGGGCAGTGAATCCCCACTGTCTAGAAATTTCCCCTGGGGAGGGAGGGAGATTGTGGCTAAAATGTATAGTAGAATAAAGCCAGCATGTCATCCTTAGTCACTGTCAACTTGGTTAGGAACTTGTGTTTGAAAAATATTTTATGTGGGAGTAATCTAAAAGTACCACAGACATTCATTCATTCAGGTAGGAGGGTGATGAAGTGAATCCTTCCTTATGATGCTGGTTGGCAGGTCACTGAGCACATAATAAGTAAAAGGATTTGATGATGAAGATGGTATACGCACCTTCCTTATAGGGAAAATGTCAGTGTCGTAATTTGTAGAAGTGCCTATAACATGTCAATGATTACTTTAGTATATCATTTACCATGTATTCCAAAGTGTGTTCTTGCTAGTTACCTCATTTATAAATAAGTTTCTTTAACTATGTCAAGCCTTTGAAAGAGTCATTTTTATGACAGATTTTGGAAGTCATACATTATGTACAAGAGTTCAAAAACATATGTTTTGAATCTTTTTGTTTGAAATTTTGTTTCTCACTATATGCATCTACTTTCTAGTCATTGGTCCCAATTTAATATTTTAGTATGTATGCATCTCGTACAAAACAGCTTCTAACAGATGAAGGTGTGTAAGTTTATGGATGGATCCCCAAAACTTTTTTCTCAGATCATATTAAAATACGTATAGTTACTCAGGGGAGAAAACTATTGTGAAAAACAGCTCTGTGGTGTCTGTGTTAATTCTTTTCGAGATGAAGAGTCAGCATGAGAAATATCAGGCCACATTCAACTGGATTAAAATACTAGCATTAAGAATGAAAGCGTTGACTCATTTGTAGCACTGCTGTTAACCCATGTGGCTCTAAATGCGGACTGCCGGTTTATTTCTTGTGTCAGAGATGGCTCCTGTTCTTGATGATAATATATGAAGTATTCCTGTCTTCTTTTACAGAGGCTGCTATTTCAAAAAGCTTTCAACTCTCAGCAGTTAGTTCACGTCACTGTCATTAACCTGTTTCAACTTCATCACCTTCGTGACTTTAGCAATGAAACGGAACAGCATAATTACAGCCAAGATGAGCAGCTGTGTTGGACACAGTTGCTGGCCCTCTTTAGTGAGTATTAAATCATTGCACTTTCTGTGCCATCTTCTTTGGAAAGCGTCATCTTAGGCATTTTCCTCAATGTAACAAAGCATTAGTGACATATGAAAAAGTCCTGTATTTCTTAATATTGAACCAGGAGGCCCAACCCCTAAGTTCTGTCCTTTATCTGCTGACACCTTCTCATCAACTGTATCTGTAATAATTTTAACATGGGAAAGAAAGTATCCTTTTAGAAGGAAGCTGTAAGATATTTAAGTGTTAAGTAGAATACAGCAGAAGGTTCATAATGATAATTTAATTTCAGTGAGTGCCCAGTTTCAAATACCTTATGCTTTCTGAATACACTTTTTCTTTCAGTGTCTTTTCTTGGCATCCTGTGCAAGTGTCCTCTCCAGAACAAATCTCAGGAGGAGTCCTACAATGCCTACCCCCTTCCTGCCGTCAAGGTCTCCATGGACTGGCTGAGGCTCAGACCCGGGGTCTTTCAGGAGGCAGTGGTGGATGAAAGACAGTAGTGAGTATCTTAGCCTTTCATGGCAGCTTGTGTGCTTTGTTTGTCTGATGTCCATAGATATGTAGAAACCGCCTTCTAAAACACAACATTCGAACAATGGAAGACTTTGTATTTTCCACCTACTCTTTGGGAATTGAACTGAAGTCCTCTTTGTATGCGTTTCCTTTATTTGTTTGAATTCTTCATGTGAGGCACAATCTACAGGATTTCTGACTCCCTTGTGCGCCCCCATTCCTGCTTGCTATCCTGGGAAAAGGCATTTTTCACATTCCAGAATTGAAATAAAACCAGTTTGTTCCTTACCCATTATAATATGCCCCAACTTTCTGTTTAGGAATTAAAGGGAAGAGATTTTTACTTCCTCCATTATTTTCTATATAAACCGTTTGATTTTGCCTTATAGTAACACCCATTTGAGTTATATTTGTTGGTTTTAAGCTTAGGAGATTGGAGGTTATTTTGGTTCTCACCATTTTCCCTGTAATCGCTACTCAGAACAGTTTTGACAATTCCTAGGAACTATTGATTTTAGAGTGACAAATGAAGGCTTTCAGTTGACTGTTCGTTGTAGGAATACTTCCAGTAAGGCTTTGCAGCGAGTGCAGTTCCTCGCCTGCATATTTTGATGGAGGGTATGAGGCAGATCCCTGAAATTTCTACTTTGTGGTCCAGCATTCGCATGGTCACCAAGGCCACAACCTAGAAAAGGGCCTCGCCGCATTTAAGACCCTGTGATCCCTCTACTTCTTAATTCTCTTTACTTTTCCCCTTAAGCCCACCTGTAAGCTCCTTCCTTTCTCACATTGTTCTGAGTAGAGTTTAGCAGCGTAGCACAGCATGCCACACGTCTCCTGTTCATGTCAGTGTAGGTATTACTGAGTAGTACATTCTTGCAGACGTTGCTTCCTGGCACAAAAGTCTCACTTCTTGACGCAGAGGCTCTAGTTTTCCTTCCCTTGTGTAGAAGGAAACTTGAGAACCCAAACTTGTGTTTGGTTCAGAAAATTGTGTCAGAAATGCTATCAAAGGATTTTGTGTTTTGTATTTGCTTGGAGAGTTTTCGCATTTATGGGCAGGGATGGATTGTTCTGGGTTTTTGTTTCTGTACCACCTTTTCGACCATTCTATGCATTCCCGTCCCTTATCATGACAATGGATGTTTTATTTACAAACCATTCCCCCCCTTTTTTTGTTCCTCATTATGTACCCTTCCTCCTATCAGATATATCAGAATCTTTCAAATGACACCTTGACAGGTGTTTCATTCTATCGTAAATTATGTTACTAATTTTAAAGACTAATGTGGGGTATTTCTCTTAAACTAGAGATTTTCCATATATGTTTGATACATTAAAATAACAGTCTTCATTTACATATTTGAAATAATAAAAGAACAATCTCTTTGCCCTTTGTGAACTCAAAATTTTACATATATTGAAGAATCTACAGCTTGTGGCGTCCGGACCTTTTTCATTTTCAGAACGTGTTTCCTCCTGTGCTTTTGTGAGAACATGTTATCTCAAGCTAATGTATATATGAAGCAGTGATGTATTTTTTTTCTTTGTAGAAAGCAAAATCAAACTTAAATAACCCAAAATTGGGTAAAGCAATATAGTATTGTTAAGTCGTCTACTCAGTACCCTTTTTCTGCAGTCTTTTTTCTTGAGATCTCATATTTGTTACATAAACTCATTGTTATTCTAGTCTAAATGTTCTGTTTTAGGTTATTAACCTTCTTTTTCAACTGTCTCTTGTAATTTGTTATATCCCCAAATGCTTGTAGCAGACATTTATTCTTCAGTGTTTGTTTCCTTATGTGTTTTTTCTATATGTATTCTTTTGTATTTTTTGAAGTAGCATATTCCCATATTTCAAATCTACAACTATTAGAAATAGTTGTCAACTTCTGTTTTTTTTTTCCATGATGTGATTATTTACATCCAGTTTCTCTTACCTGGGCACATCACCCTAGCCTTTTTTTAATCACACTTGTCACCAACATTGGTTGTTAATGTATTGCAAGAAAAGTTTAATATTACCTTAAGTAGAACATGATTATTTTCAATATTTTAAATTAAATATTACAAATGTTTTTTAATATTTCACAAACTTTCATATAAATTGCCTGTGTATTAGGAGACAGGGTTTAGAGGTAAGGATATTTTAACAATGTGTTAACTTTTGTATAATAAAGAAAAAGGCGTGTCTATCACTTCGAACAGAGAATGTGATTTGAACTATGGTGTCACCATACCCTGTCCTAGGTTAACTACTAGCAGTGGGTTCCACAACTGATAATGGATGTGGAAGCTCTATGAAAACAAAATCTCTGGTCAGAGTTTTCTCAGGAAATACCAATTTTCTGTGTTTAAAACTGAAAAATTATTTTTACTCGTTCAGTTAGGAGCCTAGGAAATGATCTGCAGTAGCAGGTCTCTGCTGTGGAAATTTGACCCTTCTGCTGTATCTTTTATCCAGACATCTTTGAATCATACAGTCTTTCAAATGCTGAAGCATGCAAAAAATACATAGTCTAGGTCTGATAGATAATATTTTCGTGGCTTATTAGTGTTCTGGTTTCTCTTATGTAAAAATAAAGTCTGAACTATCTCTTTAATTTACAGCATTTGGCCCTGGCTAATTTCTCTTCTAAACAGTTTCCATCCCCATGAAGAGGATCTTTCGAATACTAATGGTAAGGGCTTAAGGGCTGCCTTAACCTTGTGGTGTTCACATTGCTCACTACCACTCACAGTGAGCTGAAGGCCAGAGGAAAACAGGCTCTTGTTCTTAAGCGTTTGCCATTAAATCGACTATCTCAGCAGTGACTTTGAACTCTACACTGATTAGGTGGGTGGGAGGAATGTTCTTCCAGTTCGCCCAGCAGCGTATTCTCCCATTTAGTTACATTTGAGTAGGAGTCCAGAGAGAGCAACACCTTCCAGTTCTCTCTACCTTCTTCGCTTTCTCCTTGTTCTTACTATTTTCTTAAAAAGAATGAATGTGAGCAGCATTTCTCTATCAGAGTAATACCTGCTTATCATAGAACATGTAGGACATACAAATATAAAGCGCACAGGTCACCCGTGGTCCTGGCATGCAGAGATACTTTGTACTGTTAACATGATCGTGTATTTTCTGTGGGCCTTTTTCTTCGGTGTACATACATACACCTGTATGTGATTGGTATCAAATTCAGCTTTGTACTTGCTTTTTAAATTTACCATTATATTTTTAACATTTTCCTTTTCATTTAAACACGTTGAAACATAATTTTTACTGGCTGAATAATATTCCGTGAGATGGATATGCCATAATTTGTGTAATCATTGTCCATTTGCTTTAAAATTTTTCCCATTATAAATAATTCTACATGGAACAGTCTGTACTTGACTCCTTTCTGATTATTCTTCTTCCATTAGATCCGTGCTTCTCAAGCGCTAATTTACAAATGAATCACCTGGGACCTTGTAAAAATGCAGTTTAGGATTCGGTAGGTTTGGGATAGGGCCCAACATTATGCATTTCTTACAAGCTCCCAGATGATGTCATTCTTATTCAGTACTTTGGGATTACTGGGTCTGAGGCTATGAATCTTTTAAGACTGCTGGAAAAAAAAGTTCATCGTGCCCATCCCTGGCACTGAGTAGTAGGTGAGTATTAAGATGATGTCTAAAGCCCAAAGGCAACGTGCAGGGCTGTGAATGGTATGATATTTCATCAGGTTAATATAAAGAAGAGCAGAGAACTATGCGCATCATAGATAGTTTCTTTCTGTATAGAAGGTACTCGGGGTTTTTTGTTGTTAGTTTTTAGTGAGCAGAATTCTGCTGAACAACAGTATTTTAATTAAAATATTTAAAAATCTTGATTTCTACCCTTTTCTAGCTACACCACTTCCAGAGGAGTTTGAGTTACAAGGATTCTTGGCTTTGAGACCATCTTTCAGGTGGGTGGCAGCTAAAGGAGGTTTGTTTTGTTGCTGGTGGTTGCAGTGTTAAAACGTTAACAGGAATCGGGCTTGGGTGTAGAAGCACCTTTGGTCTTTCCTAGCTTTGTTTTACTTTCCTAAAAACAACTAATAGTGAAAGTTTTTGATGTAAAATGGATTTGTACATGCCATGCCTTTAATACCAATACTAAGTGATTAAAAAATAAGGAGCAAAAGAAAGGAAAAGAAAATTGCTTCTTTCAAGTCGTATTTATTCACTTATTTCTACCTTTTTTACTTTACTTGAAACTAGAGGGAAAGTCTCAGAAATGGGAACCAAATGTAAACCAAAGGATATTGCTCGACATTTTTCATACCAGTAACAAGGATAAAGCAATCTGTTTTTCCAAACATTTTCTCTTTTCCTCCTCGTTCAGAGGAATAACTTCTTACTCCTTTTCACGTCTAACCCTTTCGTCTGTGTCCTTGATCCCATCCCTTCCTACCACCCCAAGAACCTCGCTCCATCTGCCCACCTCACTCTGCCTTGTCTTTTCAGTATCCTTTAACTTTTTTAACAACAAATTACTTCCTTTTAGCGTAGTAACATTCAAGTATGCCCTATTCTTTCTTCAAAGTAAAATTCACAACTTCGTCTTTCTGTAATGTTGCCCTATCTTTCTTTCTCTTCATCATCAAACTTCTTAGAAGAGTGGTGTGGGCTCATCTTACTGACTGCCTCACTCCCAGCTATTTCACAGCCTACTGCAACTTAAACTATCAGTGCTCTCCTAGTTACCAAATTTTATTGCCTTTACAATTTTCATCCTATGTAATTTTCTCTGACACCGAATCTGTTGGTCCCTTCCTTCTTGAAACCTTCTTAGCCCGTGACACCACTGTGCTTCTCCTACCCTTAACAGTCAAGCCTCCTTCATTCTTTTGTACTGCGTGCCTTTGAGTATTGGTGTTCTCCAGGGTTCTTCCTTTGCCTTTGCCTTTCCCCTCTACATTCTGGCTGGTGATCAAATCCATCCCTTTGTCTTGATCTTTCATCTCTTGGATAGTTAAATACGAAATTTTCAGTTCTGACTTCTTCTGGAGTTTGGACTTATACTTCTAACTATCTGATCTCCCTTATGCATTTTAAACTTTAATAGGACCGAAAATGAGCTTATGTTTTCCTATATGGAAAGCAAAATATGACCTTTCTGTATTTATCTATGTGCCATTACCCACCTACATGAACAAGCTAGAAATCTGAAAAATTCTTATTTCTGTTAATCTTTCTCACCAAGCCTTTGTAATTCTGTGTCCAAAATGCCGCTTAGATTTAACTCCTCCCATTTATTTCCTCATAGTTCAGGCTTTTATCACCATTAACCTGGAGTATAAAAAAGCTTCCTCATCAAGTTCCCTACATAAAGTCCCTCTTTCTATAGTCCATTGCAACCCTGCTTCCACAGTTATAATTTTATAGACCTGTTGATGCCCGTTACTAATATAAAAACTTTGATTTACCATCCCCAGTTGTTCCGGTTCTATTTTAGCTTGATATCCAAATGCTTGGTTTTTCAGTATATTTTCTGTCACTATCCAGTGCTTAATTTTTCAGCCATAGTTTCCACTTCCACCCTCCTCCCCACCAATACTTACGCCCGCTCTACATTCACTATGTCCTATCCTTAAATAGCTCTGTATTTTTATTACCCCAGCCTTCATTCATGCTATGCATAGAGCACTTCCTTTTCCTCTTCGCCCTTCTCTTACCAACCTGTAAGCACTGACCTGTACCTGGCCAAGGTCCAGCTGAGGTATCGCTCTGTGAAACCTTTTCAGAGCTTATCAGAAGGAACTGACCCTCCTTTTTAACTTATACTCTCTTATTCTTTGCATAATGTCTTTTCTGCTTTGCTTCGTTGGATTTAAAATCTCTGGGAATATGAACTTAAACACAGCCTCAAGCAACCGACCTGGAGGGAGCCTCTGAAGCATCTCAGTCAATGTGGTGAACTTGGTTGCCTGGAAAATACCTTCAGCAGTTTAATAATCTATAACTTGCTTATGTCAATTTTAGGAACCTGGATTTTTCCAAAGGCCACCAGGGTATTACAGGAGACAAAGAGGGTCAGCAACGACAGATACGACAGCAGCGCTTGATCTCTATAGGCAAATGGATCGCTGATAATCAGCCAAGGTATTCCTTATCAGATGCACATACACACCCCACCTGTGTTTTAGGCTTTGGTATAATGCTATTGATCACAAACTCTGAAGTCAAAACATTGGTAACATAACAAATTACGACCCTAGTGATCATTAGGATACTCTTAAATCTCTGTCCTCCCCATTACACTGCCTGTTGTACAGGAGCTGGCCCTGCCTCCCTCGTTTATCGTGAGCTTCTGCTCTGATATATAAACATCTATGGAAACCTGAGTTGTATGTTCACAGTTAACGGTGATTTGTATTGACGGGCATGGTGGTCAGTTTCAGTTAGGGCGGACCAGGATGGGGCTGGTGACTAGTTAAATACGAAGCAGGTAGGGTCGGTGGCGTAGTGGAGAGAGCACAGGTTTTAGAGTCAGCTAGGTTTGAATTCCGTTTCTACTTCTGCCACTTTCCCAGGTGGGTCCTTGGGATCTCTCCAGTTGAACGTAACCTTTCCAAAGTCAGTAACCATTTCATATTCATTTTTGTGTTGAGATTCCTGTCATACTGTAAGCACTTGAGTGGTTGCTTGTGTGAATGTACTTATTACCTCTGAGCTTCCGTTTTCACACCTATACAATAGGAATTATAGATAGCTACTTCAAGGGCCTAATCTAGTGTTTAAAACATGCTCAGTAAATGTATCTGTAATTACTGGAAACCATTAAAAGGGCTTGGGAATGTGTTGTGTTAAGTATGATAATGAGAACCTAACCTAAGTTTCTATATAACTACTTTCTGTGTTACCTGAATTCATATTGTTATATTCTGCTTTTCCCAGAGTTTTAGGGCTGGGAATGTATTGACTGTTGGATCCATACACAATTCGATTGTTACTGTTTTTTAGGTTTATGTTTTTCATATATGGATTTATTTTTACTTTTTTAGGCTGATTCAGTGTGAAAATGAGGTAGGGAAATTATTGTTTATCACAGAAATCCCAGAGTTAATTCTGGAAGATCCTAGTGAAGCCAAAGAAAACCTCATTTTGCAAGAAACATCCACAATAGAGTCAGTGACTGTGGACGGGAACCCAGGACTGAAATCAGTGCTATCCACGGGCCGAAATCTAAGCAACAGCTGTGACACGGGAGAGAAACCCATGGTTACCTTCAAAGAGAACATTAAGCCACGAGAAGCGAACAGAGACCAAGGAAGAAGTTTTCCTCCCAAAGAGGTGAGAAGGGACTATAGCAAAGGAATAACTGTAACTAAGAATGATGGAAAGAAGGACAACAACAAGAGGAAAACAGAAACCAAGAAATGCACCTTAGAAAAGTTACAGGAAACAGGAAAGCAGAGTGTGGCAGTGCAGGTAAGCTGTATTTGCACTCTAAAGCAGGTAGAGGAAGGCTCACACAAAAGGCAAGATCTTCGTTGTGTTCCGAAAGCCCGGAGCATTGGCTGTTCTAGAAGCTCGAATGCACTCTTCAAGTGTTGCCTAGCGAGGCCATGTAAGAGCTATGGTAGATGGTTACTTGCTTCATCAACTTTTAGGAGTTGTCATGGGAGTGAGAGAGTCTCAACATGTTGGACATTTTTGTCAGTTGTCTCCAGTTGAAGTGGTTTGAAAGGACCAGTTGCAGAGCTGTCAGTTCAGCAAAGACCTGTGTTTTCTTTGGAAGGTATAATCATTCGTTAATGCCATAGTTAACAGAAATTTGGGGTCTTTTATAGATCCAGTAAAACCAAGAGTATATTAAGGCTTATGTAGTTTTTTTCAGACTCACTATACAAAAAAATACATTCTTGGAAAATGATGAGTCCCTTTTCCTTGACATTTAGACCCGTCCCAGCAGTAGCATTATAACACTTCACTGGTACTCTGGCTCATGGGAATTTTTACAGCAAGAACCCAAGTCTCCTGCTGGAACAGATAAGCACTGCTCATCATTTGAGACTTTGGGTTTTTGTTTGTTTGTTGGTTGGTTTTGTTTACCTTTCCAAAGGGATAGATTTCATATAAAAGGAAAAGGGTTTACTTAGTGCTGGTTTTATTAATCCTATTATTGTTTGAGTAAGTGCCTAAGTAGCCATTTGATTTGTTAACACATTTTGGTCAATACATTTGTTTGCAGTGAGCATGAGAAACCTTACATTATTGAAGTCTGCTTGCAAATAAACAGTACCTTCAGTGTATTTCCCTTATAGGGTTTTTAGTGGGGGGAAAGGGAGAAATAACATAATAGTTCCATTTTAAAAGTCATAGTAGAGGAAAAACAGAGAGAAAAACTTGGTAGAAATTGAGAAAAGGCATGGAGACAGGTGCTGGGGAAAAGCAAGGGGAAAACCAAATGGAACTATATAGAGCTGAAGAGTTAGTGTTTTAGGGATAAAGAGTTCAGTATTTCCTGCCTGCTCTACCTCTCTTCTCTATAACTGCTTCTAAACAAAATCCAGACTGAAAATAAAACCCCTTTTTCCATCACTCATCCCTCTTAAATCTGCCTGTAGATGATTAAAGAGAGCCTGACAGTAGTCAGTATATCACCACCCTCGCTACCTCATCCATAGTTTTCTATAAATGGTACCTGTTTTCCCTCATTTATGTATGTTATTTAATAAATTAGAATATAAAGGGTCCTGGGCCCCTAACAAAAGGCTTAAGATCAGATGCAAGTTTTTTAACCTGTTGGCATCAGGTATCTCATTTGTAAAGCAAAGGAGCTCTGAGGTCCTTTCCATATTATTACTTTTATAATTTTGTGAAAGCAAAATAATTAAACACTAGTGAAACAAAACATATCTTCTTTTATTGTACAATTAAATAATTTATTTTGATTTTCATCTTTTTAATTTATGTAAATTTAAATATCTTCAGCATATACCATTTTATGGACATAATGGTATTTTAAATACTTTCTTACAGTAGGTGCTTCTTTGTAATACATTTGAGTTTCAGATTATTAATAGTTTTGCTTCTGTTGGTCGTAGGTAAAATCCCAGACAGAACTAAGAAAGACTCCAGTGTCTGAAGCCAGGAAAACACCTGTAACTCAAACCCCAAGTCAAGCAAGTAACTCCCAGTTCATCCCCATTCATCACCCTGGAGCCTTCCCTCCTCTTCCCAGCCGGCCAGGTAAATGTTTTGTAATTCCTTCTACTTGATCCCATCTGTGTAGTACTTCCTGTTCATGCACTGAGTAATTTATACTCCAACCAGAGTGATATTACTATACCATAATGTTAAAAGGTAGAAGGAAGTTTTCTTTTCCCTAATGATTATGAAATTATTTTTGAGCCATTGCTCCGTAGTTTACATACAAGTACATATTTGTTATCATGAAGGAATTCCTATCACTAAACATGGCATTTAAGAAACCACCTTTAGAACAAACACTCCAGTTACTTCAGTGGGTAGAAGTAGCAGCCAGTGGTCTATTTTTATCCTTGAAAGGAAATTAAGGATTTTCACTTGATCAGTCTGATGTTTGATCACTGCCTTTTATAATTTATGAGAAGACCTCTTCCCTTCCCTCTCCCACCCCCAAATGACTTATTTTTGCCTTTCTTTTGTGAAGTTTCTAAAGAACTAAACCTGTGTTCTTCTGTTTTGAAGGGTTCCCGCCCCCAGCATATGTTATCCCCCCTCCTGTGGCATTTTCTATGGGCTCAGGTTACACCTTCCCAGCTGGTGTTTCTGTCCCAGGAACCTTTCTTCAGCCTGCAGCTCACTCTCCAGCAGGAAACCAGGTGCAAGCTGGGAAACAGTCCCACATTCCTTACAGCCAGCAACGGCCCTCTGGCCCAGGGCCAATGAACCAGGGACCTCAACAGCCACAGCCACCTTCTCAGCAACCCCTCACATCTCTACCAGCTCAGCCAACAGCACAGTCTGCAAGCCAGTTGCAGGTTCAAGCTCTAGCTCAGCAACAACAGTCCCCCACAAAAGCTGCGCCAGCTCTGGGGAAAAGCCCTCCTCACCACTCTGGGTTCCAGCAGGTAGGTCACGTGTGTACCGTCCGGCTGCAATAGGAGGAGGGAGGCTGACATTGTTCCGTGTCTGGTTAATTGAACACTAGTTAGGCTTTCACCTACTTCTTGCTCAGACTTGTAATGATAATGGGAATTCAGAAGTATTCTTTCTGCTCTTTAGAAAGTTCCAGCATTTTCTTTTCTACTTTGGTAAAGGATAGTAGATCTGAACTACCATTCTTTGAAAAGGATTTTCTATAAATCTCTCTCCCATGTGAACATAAACTATAGAAGGGACATAGAATCATAATCTTGAAGTATTCAAGATGTGACACCAGTCTTAAATATTGTCATCCCCACAGCACTTGAAGCAGGAAGGAGACAACACACACACACTCATTCATTCATTTATTCATTAAACCTCTTAAATAATTGAATTGAAAGAGAACATGAGCTCAGTAGCCATTATCTGTTCCCAGAGAGTTCTGTGAATTGAAAAACGTAAGGGGTGAAGGAAACTGCTGCGTTGCCTAGAGTTTTGTTGATTGTAAAATCTCTCAAGTTCATTCTGTGATTCCTGAGTACTGAGCGAAGTACACCTGCCTTTTTATCCTCGTCTTAATGACAGGCATCATCTCTTTTTTAGTATCAGCAGGCCGACGCCTCCAAACAACTGTGGAATCCCCCTCAGGTTCAAGGCCCATTAGGGAAAATCATGCCTGTGAAACAGCCCTACTACCTTCAGACCCAAGACCCCATAAAACTGTTTGAGCCGCCATTGCAACCTCCTGTAATGCAGCAGCAGCCTCTAGAGAAAAAAATGAAGCCTTTTCCCATGGAGCCATATAACCATAATCCCTCAGAAGTCAAGGTCCCAGAATTCTACTGGGACTCTTCCTATAGCATGGCTGACAACAGAGCTGTGATGGCCCAGCAAGTAAATATGGACCGCAGGGGCAAGCGGCCGCCCGGAGTCTTCCGTCAAGAGCAGGACCCTGTCCCCAGGATGCCATTCGAGGTGCGTGTGTTTCCCATCACCAGGCACTTCAGAGATGGGGGCTGCGTAGTTTTTGAGTTTCTCAAGTAGGTGTCTGTAAAGGTCACTGTGATTCTTTAGTGCCGCAGAGTGCTGCTGAGCCACGGGCACAGCACGGGGGCTCCTCGTCACAGTTGCACAGTACGTTTGATTTGGGGGAGCTGAAGAATTCCGGAACTGGCTTTGAACAGTGATGGTCTGGCAGAGAAATCAGGTGCAGAAATCTCTAACTCAGCATGTTAGAGAATTCTGAGACAAAGGTCCCCCCCCTTGGGCTGAATCACCTCAGTTTAAAAGTAGGCTTAAACAATTTGCTTTTTGAGAAGAACAAAGTCAGCCAGTTGTCTTGGGTAGTGGAGTTCCCCTTCCTTGCCCTTTTTATTCAGGAGAAACAGGTATGTGTTTGTAACTTTTAAAAAGAGCTGTTTCTCTGCTCGCACAAGATACGCTCATCACCGCTCCATGGTGTTGTTTTACTCACTAGCCACGTTAACCTTTTCTGTTCTGCTCTCCGTGTTTTTGCTCTGTTGTCTTGATCTTTCTCTGCTATTGTCCTCCTGTCACTTTGCTCTGTGTTTCGGAGGCTTTTCCTCTGCGTAATACTGTCTCACTGTTAATTACTTCTTCCTTCTCGACTTCAGCGCCTTCATCTGCCTAATTGTGCTACTACTCCTTTGTGCTTTTGTCACCCCTTATTGCATCTCACTGTGATCCTTTCTGTCACTAGGACCCCAAGGGCTCCCCTCTGCTCCCCCCGGACCTGTTAAAGAGTCTGGCTGCCTTGGAGGAAGAGGAGGAGCTGCTTTTTTCTAACCCTCCTGATCTTTACCCAGCGCTGCTGGGGCCTCTCGCCTCTCTTCCTGGAAGAAGCCTCTTTGTATGTATTTGACATCATTCTTCTTGCTCTAACCCCAGCTGCTTTTCTGAGCTTATGTAGTACTTGGAATAGGTGATTTCTTTTTTGGGGGGGTTTTCCCTCTAAGAATGGTAAAACTTCTCTCCCAGAGGCCCAAGTGGTAGTAGATCATGGCAAAACATTCCTGACTCCTTAGTTCCCCCAAATCTAAGAGTCATAGCTTGGTTATATGTGTTATCCGAAAGCCTCCTGCAGGGCCGGTCACACACAGGATGAGATGCTGGCAAACGAACGCGCTTCCATCTGGACCCAGGAACTTCAGGTGTCATTTAATCTTAGTTAGGAACAGTGAGATTTTTCCTCTTGTCCTCAAGTTATGACATGAAATTTGTCCTAGATTTTTCACTGACATTATTGAACAGTATGCGGCTCTTTTCTGTTTGGTTAACTGAGAACCCTAATCTAAATTAAGAGCCAGAATTGTTAACAGAATGAGTAAAAATGAAGAGGATTCCATTTGTAAATGTTGGGGTACCATAAATGAGTGAATACAGAGATAAATAACTAGAATGACATAAAATAAAGCCTGAGAACTGATTAATGGTATCTTTTAAAAGTACTCTTCTAGAACCTAGTCTGCATGTCAGGATGTCACTGGACGCGCATCAGTACGTTTATATCTTACGAGGGTGAGGGAGTCTAAGAGAAATGTATGCTGTGAGGCTTTTTCCTCCTCCCTTCACTCCACCATAATAAAACGTAAAACAGTTCTGAGTTGTACCTCCTTGCTGCTGCTTCCCATAAACACGAGGCAAGAACACATAAGATGAAAATGCATTGATTTTAGTATGAGGAGAAGTAAAAGCTTAATGGCACTCAGACAGAAGTTCCCTTAAGAATGTGCCTGGGCGAGTGGCCGTAGAGAGCTCCCACTTTTCCCCCCAAGTTAGCCAGCACCTGAAGCGGTAGTGGTGCCCTGACAGCGCCTGGGGCCGGGGAAGGCCCAGCTGCCAAGCTGCTGCCCCTGCCAGTTTGCCCGCCTCGCGCTCGCTTTCTGCCCGCCTGGCTGGGGAGTGTCTGTCTGTCCACCTGTGTCCTAATCCCTGAGTTCCTGTTGCGCTCGCCCCTTCCTGTATTTACCAATGTTAACGACACAGTGTGTGTGCAAAGTGCCTTGCATGTAGCAGGTATTTAGTAAGTGCTTTGTTGATCAACTATTCAGTGACAGTGAGCATCAGAGATTCAGCCTTTTTAAGTCATTAATGTCACAGTTTTTCAAACTTGGGGAGAAGACAGTGCCAGATCTCAGCATCTTGTTTTGAGAGTAGTTGAAATATAGCTGCTGGCAAGAGGACCCCTGAGGTTCGTGCCTAGTAAACACTCAGAGCTGCCATTTGCCAGGGTCCCTGGTCCCTGCCAGGGTCTCTGTGTTAGACTCGAGGTGCTAAGCAAGGAGAAAGGCCCTGTCTGACTCGCCCGTGGCGATGGCACTTAGCTGGTGTCATGGTGTTAACAGATTGGAAATTCACATCTTTTAAGCCTTACATTGTGCACACTGGGTGAGTACAAGTACACTTAAAGTGTAGTCTTTTGCTCTGGTTGTATAGTATCTTAAGAGTAATAGAAAATGGAAGGCATAATTTAACTATTTTTCTTTTCCGGGACTGTGAAGAAATCCTTATTGGAGAAGCCCTCCGAGCTCATGTCACATTCATCCTCTTTCCTGTCGCTCACCGGATTCTCTCTCAATCAGGTGGGTAAATGGTGAAGGATCCTGCTTTGTGTGTTCACTGTAGGCTGGTGTTTTCTTTCCTGTTCTATTTCAGGACGTCTGTTTTTCTCTTTCATATACTGGTGTCTTCTGAATATTTGATTTTATCCCCTCTCCTCTGATTGGGGTCCACTAGAGACTTGTATAAGTTTGAACCCTTTAACGTCCCATTAATAGTGAAATCCTTAGGGCTCTGTTCAGCCAAATAAATTATTTAAATTTTTCACCTGGGTGGTTTATATACAGTGAGCAAAATTCATGAGTAAGGAAAAGCTAAGGCAAAATGAATTTGATAGGGAAACTAAAAGAAAACAAAAGCCTTCAAAAGTTTGTCTTGGTAAGAAAAGCTTAAGGTGTATCAAGCATCTGTGAACATGAACATAACAGCATTTTCTAACATCATTTTTTTTGGAGTGCATCTATAACTTGGTCGTCCTTGTCTTTCAGGAAAGATACCCAAATAACAGTGTGTTCAATGAGGTATATGGGAAGAACCTGACAACCAACTCCAAAGCAGAACTTAATCCCTCAATGGCCCCCCAGGAAACATCACTGTACTCCCTGTTTGAAGGGACTCCGTGGTCTCCATCACTTCCCGCCAGTTCAGGTATTGACTAGTCTTTAAATTATAGACGCTGCACTCACACTGATTAAGAGTTACTGGGATTTTGTAATTATAAATATATTAGGTTGAGGGGCCGGATGAGTGGCTCAGTTGGTTAAGAGCTTGCTCAAGAGTTTGAGCTCTGAGCAACAGCGGTTCGATTCCTGGCCTGAACTGAGATGCCAACAGGTGGCAGGATGGCTCAGCTTAAAAAAAAAAAAAAAA
>NW_017731372.1:1099174-1127620 GCF_001890085.2 Hipposideros armiger
TATATATATATAGGTTGTTGTTGTTTTTTAAAGGTAACTTCTAAAAGAAAATAGAAAAAAAGCCTGATGAGCCAGTTTATATAACAGATGCCACTAGAAAAGCTTTTTCACATCCTTAATAACTAGCAGAATTGTAAGGGAGAAAAATATGGGTCTGTCATAAGGTTTTCAACTGTGTTTTAGTTTTGTTTATAGATATATATTCTTTGCAAGAAAAGTTGCACTTTTTAAAATAGAGATTTTTTTTTTAATATATATCCCTATTTTATAAATGGAGTCTGATCTAATAGTAATTCTTAAAGTTAGGCAATTCTATTTCTGATAAAGAAAACCTGTAGGTACTTACCTGAAACAGGTATGCCACATTAGTGCATGCCCTTGACAAAATCGTCTGCTGTTTTGTTTTGTTCTAGGGCAGGGAATATGCCTGAGATGTGTGTGCAATGAAACACACGTGTGCATCTGCAGAGTCCCTTTTGGGGCCCTTATTTTGCCTTTCCTCTAAAGCGCTGTGATTATTTTTAGTAGGATTTAAGTGATCAGGTCTACAGGAAACTCGAGTTCTTGGCGTGTTTGTGAAACATCTTGTCTATTTAGTGCCCTGTTTTGCTGTTGTTTAATAGATCATTCAACACCAGCCAGCCAATCTCCTCATTCCTCTAACCCAAGCAGCCTGCCAAGCTCCCCTCCAACCCACAACCATAATTCTGTTCCATTCTCCAATTTTGGACCCATTGGGACTCCTGATAACAGGGATAGGAGAGCCGCAGATCGGTGGAAAACGGATAAGCCAGGTGAGGTCCAGACTTCACTGCGTGGCAGCCGTGACACAACGTGCTCTGTTCTTCCCCTGGCTTTCGGCATTTGGCGGTGAGGGAACCTCATCTTGAATTCTCATCTCTTTTCATCCCTTAGCCATGGGTGGGTTTGGCATTGATTATCTCTCGGCAACATCGTCCTCTGAGAGCAGCTGGCATCAGACCAGCACTCCAAGTGGCACCTGGACAGGCCATGGCACCTCCATGGAGGATTCCTCTGCTGTCCTCATGGAAAGCCTAAAGGTGAGTGGGCTTCAGGAGCGAGAACCACAGAGCTGTGTCTTCCGTTTACTCCTAAGGCCCTTAGAACCGGTGGATGCATAGCACGTCTCTCGCAAAGTTCTAGAAACATAGCCTGCCTTACGAGATTCTTGGATGGGATTTTTTTTTTTTTTTCTAATTAGTGAATTCGCTAGTGATGAAGCAGTATCGTCAGGGGGACAGAAACATAAAGGTCTTAGTTGCATCCTCAGGTTAAGGAAATTCTCATCATCTCGGCACGTTTGATTTCAGCCTCTGAGCACGTAAGAGAAGGGTGTCTAATCTTTTTAAATGTCTTGTTTGCTTAAAACCTTTATCTTGTTTGCGTGAAATCACATGGAGCTGAGTTTCACCATGTACTTTCACCTTTTCTGGTGTAAAGTGATCTTAATAGGAACTAACTAGTATCGAAGACAGTCCTACAGTGATGTTTTCTAACAGTTGAATTTTTTTAGGGGCGGGGATCTTGGTACATAGATGCCTGTATGTTTGGCTGGGATTGAAAACAGCCCTTTGAGACAAGCAGGCCCTTGCCCTCCGTTGACAAGCTCTGGGCTGTTTTTCAGTCTATCTGGTCCAGTTCCATGATGCATCCTGGACCTTCCGCTCTGGAGCAGCTCTTAATGCAGCAGAAGCAGAAACAGCAGCGGGGACAAGGCACCATGAACCCTCCACACTGAGGTCAAAGTGGCAACCCTGGGAACGAAGGCTCCATAAACCATGGCATGCTGGGTTTTGCAGGACTGGCCCACACAGTCCCCTGCAGGTGGCAGCCCTCTTTTCTGTTTTTTGCTGTCGAGAGGGTGTAAGCGTTCCACCAGCCCGCTGAGTGTGCACGAAATGTCCGCAGTGCAACAAAAAGAAAAACCATCAGGAACTCTCCGTCCCCCCGGGGCCTTCCGGAGGGAGAGAGGAACTGCTGTTTGTCTCACTCAGTTACCTGATGTCACCGCCTCTCACCTTCTCCATTGTGCATGTCCCCAGCCACATGGGAAGTGAAAGCTGAGAAGGGAAGGCAGATGGGAGAAGCCAAGGGGAACTTCTCAGTCGTCCTTTTTTTCCTCTTTGGGGAATAAAATAGGAATCCATTCATGATTACTTTGCTGACTGAGAATGTAGTAGAAATTATTCCTAAACATCTTTTATTATTGTTATTACTCTCAGTAGTAAAAAAGAAAAGAAAAGAAAAGAAAATCACACTGAATTCTTCCATACACAGCTGTGCTTCTAGTCAGTGTGTAGCAAGGAAAGCCCTGTTCACTGCTCCTGAGAGGTTGGTGGTGACAGGATGGAGAAACGGACCTCCTCAGCCCGTGAAAGTGTCCCTCAAGGGCGAGTCCCAGGCCTCAGCCCTCACTCAGAAGGTTCTGGTAGGCCCTCCTCTGGCCTGGAGACTCCAGCAGGAAATGCCCTTCACTCTGTAGGTGCTTGAGCCCCAATGGAGGATGCAGTGTTGGTGGCGGTGCTGGGCTGGACTAGCAGATGACTGCTGTAGGGTTTTCAATTAACGTTTTTGATTCCTGTACATTTTGCAGTAGCAGAGCAAGCAGTCGCACGGAAGGCAGGCCAGTCCACGTACGGCCTGACGTTTTAATAGGTAGAAGCTTTCAGTGTGGTTATTTTTTGTTTGGGTGGTTTTTGTGCCCCTGCCCTCCTTCCCACCCCCTCCCCTGTCCCTACCCCCACCCCTTTCCTACCCTATGCTGTATGCCAGTAATTGTTTTTACTCCTCACGTGTGCAACAACATCTCGCCAAGAAGCGACAGCATGGGGTCCAGCAGTTGGGGCCCGAACGACAGTCTGAAGAGGAAGGAAGCAGCGGCTGCTGCATGGCCGCAGAGGCGCCGGGCGCCCGCCCAGCTGCAGTCTTCCAACCTCCACTTTCAGAGTGAAACGCAAGGCAGCACGGACACGTGCATGCGTCGTGCACAGAAGAAAAAAACAATGAAGTCCATTCTGGGAAAGACAGAAGAAAGGAAAGTAAACTGACTTGATATTTATTAGAAGGAAGGAGGACTGAAGAGGTTCTCGTGGAGAAACAGGACAGTGTTTCTGTTAGTCATTTCCTGGAAAAGTAATCTTTTAAGGAGAAATTATGGAAACAATCGAAATGTCCAATTGCTGTGCTAGTGGTAGGGTTTCTTTTCTGGGAGGTCTTTCCCTTGTGTGTATGTGTGTGTGCTTGTGTGCGCGCGCACGCCCGGCTGCCCTCCCGGAAGGGCGGGGTGGTGTGTCTGACTGTAGGGCGTGAGCGTGGGATTCAGAGCTGGAAAACGGCTGCAGAGCAAAGCACATCCAGGAGCCCCGGGTGTCGCTGGAGTCTGGCAACCCCAGCAGTGAAAACGGGTGAGATTCATGCCCATTGCTTTTCAGAGAGAGTGGTTGGAGTCCCGGACGCTGGCATTACTGCTCTCTTAGTTTTTGATGTGGTGTTTGGGGTTTTTTTGTTTTTGTTTGGGTTTTTTTTTGGAAGGTCTGAAAAGGTGAAGCCCCCCCACCAAATGGCAATATGAAACCCTGTGTGCTTCTCTCCAGCCCCAGCCCTGTGTCCGCCTTTCTCCCCCCCTACCCCCCACCGCCCCAAGCCTCGTCCTGCCTCCTTCACCCACTTTGTGTGTTTGAGCTCTGCATCCAGGCAGCTGCAACATTCCAGCGTTTAAACTGTCACCGAGTCTTGCACCCTAGACCAGCTACCCAGGTTCCCATCTCACTCCCAGCAGCTCCCACATCCCATCTGCAGCCCCATTTCTGCATGAGAATTTGGTGTTGGGATGTTTTCTGACTCTTGGGGCGGGGCTCCTCGCCTTCTCATCCTCAGTGTGGAGTCATGAGGGAGAGGAGAATCTTCATCAGAAACTGGTTTTGTGTCGTCAGTTCTCCTTTGTGTTCTGTTTTGTTTGGGGTTTTGTTTTGTTTTGTTTTGGTCTGTCTGTGCAAGACCTGCAGCTGCTGAAATCAGCTTTGCCTTTAATTAAACCACGTTCTCTCCAACCAGATCTGTGTAGAGATTGTTTCTTTTCTACCCTAAAAGAAAATCCAATTTAAAAAGCAAGAACTTCATCTACTCAGAAGTCATCTAGAAGAAAGCAAAGGTGGTCAGAATTCAAATATACTTCAGGGGTATTTTTGCTTCCAGTAGCATTCCAGACCAATATGCATTATATGGAAAGGGATGGGTAGAAACTATCAACATGATTTTACTTAATAAAGAATGGCTTATGCAAAGGAGTTAGCAGCCACCATCTTTATCCCTGTTGTCTCTGTTTATAAGGCAATTCAGAGAGTTTATCCTTTTGGCCTGTAAAATTCACTAAGTCTGATGAGCAGCAACGAGGATCATTCTTAGCCTTGGGGTTGCATGTCTGGAGTGGCCGCCAGAAGCCAGTGGAAGCCAGTGCCATAGCCACCAGTCTGCGCGTTCATACCGCCCACCCAGCTGTTCTTTTGTCTCGGTGTTGATTCAGTCTACACCTCATTTCCTAACTGCTTTTCACAAGCACCTACGCTGGAAAATTGTTAACAAAGCCGTGTATACTCTACAAGAAAATTGGAGGGAGGGGAACTAAGGCCAGGCCCTAGGAATCCTTCACCCAAGGTACCCCCTGAAAGACAGGCCGTTTGGTTAGGAGCATTCTGTCATGTGCACAAGTATTAGTCATATTATAAAATGTTAACTAGCAGGACCCTCCGAACCAGGTGGCTTCCTAAACCCAGCTGCTTTTCACCACTCGTGTTAGTGGCATACATTCAGTATTGAACTTTTAGCACGTGTTCCTCTCTGAGAAGACATGAAGGGATGTAATTCTAGTAGGATTTTAACTCTCTATGGAATTCAAAGTTGTATTCTATGGGAACTTGACTCAGCCCAGGGTCTGTTTAAGCAACGAGACTTACTAAAAAAAGTTAATTTTGTGCGTGTGTTCCTTCCGAATTACCTGCAAGGTACACTGCTTCAGGCCCCGGGAGTCTGACAGTAGTGGTACAGCCGTAGAGTTGTTTACACATAGGTCTTGGGCCTGCACTCTGGGTGTCTTGTTTTTCTTAAGTTTTTTATTTTTGTTACAGAGAAGTGTACCAACAATAACTGTACAAGTCTGAATTTTTCACAAAGTGAACACATCTGGGGAGCCTGCACTCAGAGCAAGAAACATTATCAGCACCCTAGAAAAGCCCCTCATGCCCTTCTAGACACTTCCTACCACTCCCCCACCCCACCTGCAAGGTGTTCATAATCCCCAGTTCTCACATGATAGGTGGCATTTTAACAGGGCACAGTGGATTAGTGAAACACTTCCAAACCATAATGAGCTCAGTCCAGTGGACGGCAGAGGCCCCCTAAAACTTACAGATGACAAAGCACTTGTTTTCTTCAACTCCGTCAGCTGCGAAACATCCTAGACTCTTTGAGGAGCGCTTTCCAGGTCTGTAGTAGCACGTTCTTTAACAAAAGCCTTGGGGAAGATGCCGATCTTCCCTTTGCACTCCCCTTCCAGCCATTCTTCATTCACTGATGAGGTTGGAAAAGTACACGTTGATTTCTAAAACCAGTACAGGAAAAGGACCTCATCTGGACATCCCACCCAGATCTTTTGTCCACCCCCCGTTGGGCTAACAGAGAAAAGTCAGTGCTGGAAAGTGATTTGAGGTGAGAGTGGACATAGGACTTGGCCATTTTATTGTCTGTGTCTGTCTTAGACAAGATAATAGAGGAATAAAATGCAGAAAAATGAATTCAGTTTTTTAAAAGAAATGAATGAAATCGAACAATGACTCTTTAGATACGATTTTTTTTAACAAGAGTTTTATCTGAGCTTTGTTGGGAATCTGTTCTGACTATAAGAAAGGCACATACCTTTGGTTAAATGTGTTGCTAATGTATGTTCACTAGGGGAAATCAAAGAACTGAGAATTGGAACTAGTGATGCGTTCAGTCCATGTTTGTAACACAAGTATTTTAATAGCTCCTATTTTGAGCCTTTAAGTAAATAAAGTACAGGCACTGTACTAGGATATATGTACACTCGTTTCATAATAACTTACTTGTAGGCATTACCTCCATTTTACTAAGGAAAAAGAGACCCAGAGAAATGAATGGCTCGTTTGGGTTCATTCTGCCAATAAATATCAGACTGCTCGGGTATGATCTACTCCAGAGCTCATCTACCAGACCCCACAACCAGGTTAGAAGTCATCTTTGCACATAACACATCTGGAGAAATGAGAGCTTCTGCGTGGATCCTGTCCCAGACACTCAGTTGGTGGGTACGGCTGGGCGTTGGAGTTCTCCCAAGGTCATTCTAATTACCAACCGCTGTCTTGATCTTTCCTAACTAAAACAGTCATGGACTGGCTTGCCCTGGATTCTGGGAGTGTTTTAGAAATGCAAAGTGTCAGGACCTACCCCAAACCTGAGACAACCCCTTTTAACAAGACCCCCAGGTGACTCACATTAAAGTTTGAGGAACTTTGTGATGAAACCATCTCAACTGTTGAGTACAATTGAGCTCACTCCCAGCCCCACCCCATGTTTATGCTGAATTCTGTTTTCTATTTAAGTGTTACGATCAAGATTCAAAACATTGGGTTGTCGGAAAAGTCATGATGCATTTTTGCAACGAAAAACAGAAAAAATAATGTCATGACTTTTCCGGCAACCCAATACATGGGTACTTGCAGAGTTAAACCAACTTTAACTTGTATATATCATACTAAGGAGTATACCACCTCTACATATCTACCCAGAAAGTTTTCCTGTGTGTTCTCTTGTTTTTATTTCATCCCCAGCCCTCCACCCCCCACCCCGCAAAAGCTCGGGACAATTTAGCTGGTTGGTTGATAGTGACACTTAGAAAATGGCGCATGGAGTTACAAGACCCAGTTGTTACCATTGAGTTCCCCTTATCCCTTGTCAGAACTGACACTGACTGCACTGACAGTGCACCTTGATTCTATATTTCATTACTCATTTTGTGTTACTTGTCACATACTCGTATACTCATTCTCTACCCCTATAACTTTGAAGTCCCCTGCTCTCATTTCTTGATCTGTTGGATTTTCTGTTATAACTGGTAATATTGGGAGGTCAGGAAAATCATGACACATTTTTGCATTGAAAACCAGAAAAATGTGTCATGACTTTTCCGACCACCCAATAGTATTAGGTTTCTACTCCTTTGCATTGCTAATGCGCAGCACTTCAGTCATGTGAACAAACCTGTTGATGGGACTCTTGTTTGTTTCCAGATAGAGAAATAAGACTATGGCAAACCTTGAGTTAGAACAGCACTTCTCAGGATAGTCAGTAGACCAGAATCGCCAGGAAGCTTGTTAGAAATAACAGTGTGGTTCCCATCCCAAACCTGAATCAACATCTCGGGGAGCTGGGCCAAGGAATTGTATTTAACAAACTCCAAAGGATGCTTGGGCGTACTGTAGTTTAAGAAGCACTAAGTTAGAACTCTCCACACTGTTTTAATTTTCAATGTGTTTGATTCCTACCTGAATCAAGAAAGTCACAGCAATTCTGAATGACTGAGATATTTTAAGACAAAATTTACCCACTTCTACCCTCATCTTTGAGAAGGTCATATAGCCAAAGAACTATGGTTTGCAGAAGATAAGTATCATGTGGCTTGGTGCAATGGCAAAATGATTCCAGCCACCTTCCAAGTCATTAATTCTGGGAACGAGAATCCATGGCTTCTAAAACGTAGCCATCTTTAAATGTAAATGCACTGAAATGTCATCTAAGTCAGTCGTCTTGCTTCCTTGCCCATTAGAGCAACAAATGGAAAGGCTGAGCGTTCAGTTTGGCTCCCTCCAGCTGAAAGGAAGGACGTGAAAACCACTGGCTAAAGTTTGCTTTGTAGGTTAGTGATCTTTTCTTCCCTCTGCCCTTGAATTTACTTCTGCTAAAGTGAGTTAGTTTCTATAATCCAAGAGTAGCACTTACCCATTGATATAACCTGGATTACGTCTCCTTCCAGAAACTCCAGGTCCTCTGGATTGGTGGCCTCATAATTGAAGAGTGCTACTACCACTTTGCTCCCTTCCTTAGGCTGAAGTTCAGTTGTCTGGTTTTCAGCATCAGATTGTTCACTTTCCTTGGGTTCATCTGGAAAGCCTTGGTCACCCTGAAATAATAAAGGACCTGTTAGTTTTCCTCACTTCCTGGCCAGTGAACATCATCACCAAAGGAATCAGTTGCTGAAATGTCAGCGTAGCACCTGGGTTTACATCCTTTATAAATCTTTGTGACCTGACGTACTTTATGAATACTGGATGACTGGATAGATGAAATAAAAGGTCTGCAGGACCATCTTAGTCTTAAAATTTTACTGAAAATTTACAGTAATTCTGAGAAAGGTAGAATAGGCATTACTGTTCCATTTCAGATGGAGAAACAGGTTGAGTCACAAGTAAGTGACAGAATGCAAACTCAAATCTGGGCCTCTTGACTTGGAGTCCAGCACCCTTTCTGCAGCACCCACAACGCGGGACCTTCTTAGAAATGTAAATTTTCGGCTCTATCCCAAACCAGTTAAATCAGAAACCATATGGGTGGGACCCAGCAATCTGTTTGAACAAGTCCTCTAGGTAATTCTGATACTTGCTAAAGTTTGAGAACACTGCACAGAACCTTACTATCGTTCTAAAGCCACAAAAAAGGCTTTACTTTTCTTGTATATGTAACTGCACGTGTTAGTCTCCATTATGGTCAGTTTTGACCCATAAATGTTGAAGGATGCAGTTGCTAGAGATGTGAATCATAGGATTTAAGAAATCATTAGAAGCCCTGCAAGGCTAAAGGCTGTAGTGTGGTAAGTTCTCGTTTCCTGGTGCCATTTGCTCCAACCTTGGCAGATTGTCTTCAGGGAAAGGCAGTACAGCATGGTGGGAATGGCCCCAAGGAGGCCCAAGTCCTAGGTGTGTGTCCCAGCTCCACGGTTTCCCAGCCATGTAACCTCTCTGAACCTGTTTCCTCACTGCTATTGAGGAGAGGAGGGTAAAATGAGTGCTTGACAAATGCTGAATTGTTGAAGTGTGGCCCGAGAGAAACACGACCCCAGCTGCCCTTGGGCTCTGCACTCACCACTGTGTTCTCACACCACAGAGTCAGGCAGTAGTTCTTCACTTGGCCCCAGGCAGCTTTCATGCTGTCTTCTGAAAGGGGCAGCAGCTCACTGCTGTCCCGAGGCCGATAGCTGGGTAGAGACGATGAGGAAGGACCAAGTCAGCATCAGTGCAACACCGCCCCTCTTCTGTCCTCCAGGCCTGCTACCTGCACGGAGCTCACCTCAGCTTAGTGTGTTCCGGCAGAAGCTCCAGTTTTTTGGCCACCAGGTCCCGGACCTGGCTGTAGGGGAGTCCGAGCTGAGTCTCCATGAGCACCGTGTACCTGTAATGCACCTTGAGCGTGTAGGGCATGGGAACGCTGAGCTTGACTTCCTGAGGGGAGAGGAAGCAAACGGAGCTCATGAGGGAGGCTTCCTCTTCGCCACATCCCAGTTCACCACAGCCTCACTGGAGGCACAGGGAGTACTGTATGTCGCTGGGGGCACGCCAACAAGTAACTGGTTCCTAAGTAATGCGAAGGGCTTTTGGAGGTCCTTCGCCCAGACTCTTGCTTGCGTAGAAATTCCCACTGAGCAAGATCTGGCCCACCAGCTATGGGCCCATAGGAACTGTGCGCAGTGGGGTTGGAGATTGTGGAGGGGGTGTCTGGCCCATGGACTGTGTGTATGGTGACAATGGGTCTACCTTTTCTTTGGGACTATTTCTATAACCCGGGTAGACAAGCCCATGGCGGACAGCCCAAGCCCTTCCATTCCCTGCCACTTGAAATAGTACAGGGGAAAATGTTACCTTGAGCTCTTCTTTTTCTTTCTGACCTAAATGGAGAAGGTAAGGAGTAAAAGATGAATGAACACTCTTTGGCCAGCCTCTGCCACATATAGAATGAAACCTCTTAGAACGAGGCACCTAAGTTCATACCCTTTAATCTCTGGGGTGATGATTAACCTTAAGAAACATGGGGAAAATCTCACCCCAGGAAAATGTGAAGAGCAAACCCATGAACACCCAAAGGAACCCGGTTTCTGCTTCTTGGGAGCGTACGGATAATTATCAAAGGACCGTCACATCCTTACCAACCCATGGGGTCAGCAGGGATTCCCAAGCTCAGTTAAACCAGTGGGCCCAAAGCAAAGAAAAACAGTGTGAGATGAGCCAGGGGCCACAAGAAATGTTAGAACAACTTATTTTTACCTCATCTTTTATTTTTGTGTATGTTTTCTAATGTGAATAATAATTATGAATGTGGCATATTTATATGAGAAGTATGCATAAAGATAGTCACTACAGGGGGTTCATAATCAAAAAAGACCACTGATCTCGGGCCAGCCAGGTGGCGCGATGATTGAGAGCTGGCTTGGGACGCCAGAGGGCCCCGGTTCGGATCCCACATGTGAGGGCCAGTGACACTGCCCTCTACAAACAAAACAAAAGAAAACAAAAAACCCCACTGATCTCAAACCCAGCTTGTTCATTTGAATCACTTGGGAAATGTTTTTCTAGAAATAATGATTCCTAAGCCCAATTCCAGCCCTAAAAAATTAGAATCAAAGACCTAGGAATCTATTCTTAAGATCTTCCTAAGTTAACAACATGTGATCCTTAATGGGCCCCTAGACAGAAAAGCAATCTATCAGGGATATTTGAGGGGGGAGGGTAATTGGAGAAATTTGAATGGGAAATATACATCCTATAACATTATATCTCGGACATTTAACACTAAGATAACAGTTGTATCCGGGTTATGCTGAAGAACGTCCTTCTGAGGAGATACATGCTGAAGTGTGGGGTGACATGTCATGAGTCTGTAATTCAAGTGGCCCAACCACTTGAAAAAAAGAGGAGAGCAGACCAAGTACATGGTGCAAAATGTTAACAGTTGGTGAATATAGGTGAAAGGTATTCTGATGTTTTACTGTACTATACTTTCAGCTTTTCTGTGGGTTTGAGGTTTTCCAAAATACAAATGGGTGCAAGGAGCATCCCAAGCGATTCTAATGATCAGGTGGGCGTCACAATCATTGATCTAGAATCTGGACAAACCACCTGTTCAGTGCCTCTCTATCAAACACTTATTTAGAATCTGCTTAAACTGCATCAGGGACAAGAAGGGCATAGCTTCCCAGGGCAGCCCTCTCCACACATGGGGACGGTCTCCCTTTCGCATCTGCCTCTTGGTTCTTTGTCCCTCTGGGCTCTGCAGAGCGGTTTCTTTTCTAGATAAAAGTCCTCAGACCTTTGAAAAGAGCCACTCTGTCCCCCGTCTGAGGTAAACCTGTGCAGTTACTTCAACCATTCCTCCTGGGACAGGGTTTCAGTGTGAATGACAGGGGTTCGGTGACTGTATGAGCTGGGATACTCACTGCCCGCCCCCCCCCCCCGCCCCAAACCAGCTATATTCACCCAAGCCCCATGAGTGTTCTGGAGCAGGTGGGGACAAGGGGCATCTGCTTCCTGTGTTTGGGGTGGGTGGTGCAGGAGATGGGGGCTCTAGGGCTGTGCAGTCATTAGCTGAGAGGAGAAACCAGAATTTCCCGGAAGGCTGAGAGAGCAACTGTCCTTCAGGAAGCGGCCTGAAGTGCTCCTGTGCCCAGGCTTAGGATGTTACTCCCAGGGACACTAACCTGGTGACAATGAGGGTCTCCCAGGAGCACTGGAACTAGGAGGAGATGGGATATCAGACTCTGGGGAGGTTTCCTCCTGGAGGTGACAAAGAGGTGGTGAGAACATTCATTCCGACCAAGTTCTTAGGTAAGAGTAGGAGTGGGGGGGCTGGGGGAGACCCTGCAGACCCTCATGGAAAGGAGCCAGATGCAAATGATCTCCTAAAAGTTGGAGTGGGAACATTCAGGGGAGACTAAGGAAAGTGTGGGTTACCAGGGGAGGCAAGGTGGGTCTGGTGAAAGCAAAGCACAGTAGAAGCAAAAATCCTAGCTTCTACCTCTCTTTGTATGGCATTTAAAACGTTTCAGCTCATCTGAACGTAGTGATCTGACCAGGGAGAGCCATGCCACAGAGGACAATTGGTGGCACAGGCTAGAGAGGGGAGGCCTTTGAAGGGTGATGGCAGCTTCAGAGGCAGTGACAGGCAAGGCCTAACTCATTCAGCTCTGAAGCAGACTTTTTTTAAATGGCATTTCACCAGCCAACACATGGACTATTCTTCCAGGTGAAGAGGACCTTTCTGGGAAGCCCTAACCTTCATATACTACAGGCTTTGCGTCTCAGGTCACCGCTGACCAGGAGGAATCAGAGGTGGCTGGGCCCAAGGGGTCCAGCAGATGCCTCCGCTCAGCACATGTTGTGGGTGTTTCCCTCATCCCCAGGTTCAGCTCTGGGTGGCTGGTGCCAACTCAATGCAGGTTCAGGACCAGTGAGTCTTTCTTCAGGTGAGTCCTGACAGCACCACACTGAGCACCACCTGAGCAGTTTCCACACTCTTTTCTCCCCTCCGTGGAGAGGTCCGTCAGTGGTTGGGGGGTGGGGAGAATGGGAAGCCTTGGCACTACATTACCTGGGTCTGCTGCTGCTGAGGATTGATCCGCAGCTCGACTGGTTCAAGGTAGTTGCAGGGCACGAGCCCCTTCTGCAGTGCGACATCCCGGAATCAGAAAGGGGGGAATAAAGGTGGCGCTCATCCGTACCCAGGGCGCAGACCAGCCCACAGACATGGGGGAAAGGGAGGGGGATACAGACGCAAGAAGGTAGGTGGTCTGCAAAGAAGGTAGCAGATACTGGTCCTCAGAAAGCTCTGCCATTTGCTGCCAGGATCCCATGCCCGAAAAGCCACCGCCCGGTCCCCTGAATACCTGCCCGTTGAACATGACCGTAGCCCAGTTGTCATTGCCTTTCTTCAAGACGAAGACGATATTCCCTGGCATGACCTGCAGCTCCTCCGGTGTCTCCGGCACAAACCCGAACAGCACGCGGTGGGCCTCCCCTTCCAGAGCCCTGCAGGGGTACACACGAGATGCCCCCACAGGGCTATGGGACAAGCACAATGGACCTGAGCCGGGAGACGCGCTCCAGACACCCTCCGACTCCACATCTAACTGCCTACGTGACCCTGAGCGGGGCTTGCCTGCCCGGTCTCCTGGGAAGACAAGGTCGGAAACTGCACGACCGAGCTCCTCAACCGTATACACAGTGGGGCAAGAAGGAAAGAAACACAACAGCACAATATGGTGTCTTGTGACCCTCCCTTCCGAGCAGGATGTTTCCGGGACATGCTTGGTCAGCTCCAGCTTCCGGGCTGGAGTGGACCAGGTGAGTGTGGCCGGGAGTGGCTCTGGTGGAAGGCAGGTGAGAGCCAGCGCTGGGGCCCACAGGCACGCAGGCAGAAGGGGACTTAGTGCTGGGCGGGTGAGCTGTGGGGGCGGCGTAGGGGGATGTGTAATGAGGTCCTGAGGCTGTCTGCTCCGAGTTATGCAATGTCATTTCCCCTTTACCGTTTCCTCACGACCTGCCTTGCCCTTCAAGGCTCTGGGGCGTCCCATTTGTGCCACTTTGGAACGTGTGGCTGAGAGGCTGGCTTCAAGGCTGCCTGCTGTGTTGGAGTTTCAAGCTCCTCCGGGGTTCACCTGGGGCTTGCTGGGTCCCTCCCACTTCCCTCTCTGTTATTCTCCCCTCAGTCCTTTCAGTTTCCAAATGTCGTGTCTCTTTGACATAGAGGCTACAGACTCCTCCAGCAGACAGAGTTTAGGAAGAGCTAATCCAGCCCTCTCAGTTTTATAGTTGCTTTGGTACGTTTTCACGATTTAAAAACCTTTCTTTATGGGGGTAGGGGAGCTAGGACTGCTTCCTTATTTAAAGGCGATTCTTAAGAAAGCTGTAGGTTAAGTCCTTCTTTGCTCCTCATCTTACAGAAGGACTTCTTTTTCTTGAGCCCTTCCTCTTCTTTAGAAAATATGTGCCAATAGGGAGTGAAAACACAGGAAGGGACAGGCCATTCTAGCTTCCCACTTTGCTCGCCTGACTCGAGAGCTCCGCCTCCCATGGGGGGCTGTAATGGAAAGGAATTGTTCTCCAGCCCTAGGCCAGTGTTCTGGCTCCCACGGGGAGGCGGGGGCGGGGGCGGAGGGCGGCTTTAGGAGGCCGAGTTCCGTGGGACACTGCTGCAGTTCACCAACAACAACGCCTCACTATATGTGTACATTGACATGGGGACACAGGGACACCCTGTAACTCTAGCCAAGTCCCCATGGTCAGTCCCACCACAGACAAGACCCCGTCCCCACCGTATTGCTCCACGCTAACCTTGAAACAGAAGGAGCCAACACACTAGGCTAAATTCCACAAGGTTTAGACCCTGACCCCAGCTTCATCGTCTTCACACACACACACACACACACACACACACCCGTCTATTGCCATCAGATCAGGCTTGGAGCTTGGATACTCTGCACAGGGATCTACATGTAACTTACTTGAAGATCTCTGGCGTTTTGGGTCTGGGTGGAGGCTCCGCTGCCTATTGGACAGTCAAGAGAAATGAAGAAGAGCAGGACAATAAAGCAAGGAGGAGAGAGAACAGACTGTTAGTGATAATTTGAGCCTTCTTCCAGGCCAGAAAAATCAAAGAATGCATTTCTGGCCCCATCAGAACACTGTCTAAGGAGAGGGCAGAGCGTGCCTGGACTAGACGCTGGAAAAGAACACCTCCCACCAGCTCCCTCTGTACAGGTTTCACCAGCACAGCAATTGTCTTCAGTCAGACCTGGTTTCTGAAGAGGTTTAGCTGTCACAGAGCAACATGGCGCCACGAGGGTGCTTTTGATCTTGAGCTCTGCCTCTTCCCTAGGACACTCTCCAAAAGCTCTGTTCTATAATTAATGTCAACTATATCACATGACACTTGTGGGTATTTAAAATCAACTCAAGATCCATGCACCAGGCAAGACTCTTCTTTCAGCGCATGTTCCCAGTTCTCTCCTGAATACCATGGAGCCTAGTTATCTGGGCTTCTCTCCGCCCTGGCTGCTCTGAAGTCAAAGGGACTTCCACAAGGTTTTCCTCAAAGTAGTGTGAGAAAGACCAAAGGATCTGGAACCCCTCTCTGTCCTCCGTTTTCATCCCACTCGCCAGAGCCCCAGCATTGGTCATGTTCTGGGCCAGCAGTCATTATTCTGACCCTGGTCAGAATGTCAGCGCTGCTCCCGGGAGTGACCAGGTGTGTGTGGGCGCCATGCTCAAAAACTCCTCCCCCTGCTAGTGCTGATCAATGCTCCTGCCCATCATGGTTCTCTTGCAACACAGCTCAGCCTGTCTCACCCTTTTCCCTTCACAAGGAAGCTCTGCCTTCACATTTCTAGACCCCCTGTCATCCAGTCCATCTGAAACCACGTCTCTGAGCCCAGCTTAGGCAGAAAGATGGCCCACTGAAGCTTCCTGCCTGTGTTTCCGAGGGAACCCCCTGCACACGGGCAGATGGGTGCAGCCAGCAGAGCTCGTGGCCTCAGGTCCCGGACCCCCACAGGAGTCCCCTCCTGGCCCCCGTGTCTGAAAAGAGGCATCGTTAAAAAGCCTTCGACAACTTGCATTTCAATTTTCTGAGGGGATGGGTGAGGTGTCAGGAGATGACGAACAGCTCTGTTAGAACTCAGAGAAGCGAAAACTGGCATTTGCGGGGAAGCTGGAGGGTTGGTTTCTGAGGACCTGAGGTTAAGCCTACAACTGCCTTATGCCTCGACCAGTCCTGGAACCTGTGACCAGGAATGGCAGGCAGGCACCCTCAGCAGCACTGAGAGGTCCCTTGAAGGAGCCCTTAAAATGAGGCAGCTCAGCAGACACATTCTCCCCAGCTGGGTGTTGCACAGAGAGCTAGCTCTGGAGACCTAGAACCATGGAGAAGGAGGCATCACGTCACCTGAGGCTGCAGAGGGGCAAAGCCCGAAAAACTGTCTTGGTCCACCACAGACGCCACCACCTGAAATGGAGAGAGGAGGGTGTGAGGGCTCTGCCAGCACCGGCTCCCCATCCTTCCGTGGTTCCCCTCAAGATCCCCTCCTTTTTCACACCCTGGCTCCAACCTCCCTGGTGCCTGGTTCCAGAGGTGAACAATGGCTGAGGACTGACTTGCTGACCCTCTGGGTCCAAGTTCCAGCAACTGAAGAAGCTATTGGGTTGTCGGAAAAGTCATGACGTATGGTTTCTATGTATTTCGTTGCGAAAATGCGTCATGACTTCAATAGTACTGCCCCACCCTCACTAACCCAGCAGGCCCGCTCTTGTCTTTTTCTCTTTTTTGAACATTTTTTTTATTGAGGTAAAATCCGCGTAGTATAATATTAACCATTTTTAAGCGAAGGGCACATTGGCATTTAGTGCAGTCACAATGCTGTGCAGCCACCACCTCTACCTAGTTCCAAAACATTGTCACCAACCCCCAAGAAATGCCACACTCATTAAGTAGTTAATTCACATCCCCTCTCCTCCTAGCACTTGACAATCACCAATTTGCTTTCTATTCCTGTGCATTCACCAATTTGTTTTCTATTCCTGTGCATTTACCTCTTCTGGACATTTCACATACATGGAATTGAGTAACGTGGCTTTTGTGTCTGGCTTCCTTCACACAGCATAATGGTTTCAAGCTTTGTCTGTGTTATAAGCTGTGTTGGTGCTTCATCCCCATGTTTCCCATTGTATGGCTAGGTCACATTTTGTTTATTGGTTCATCTGTTGACGGACATTGGGGTGTTTCTACTAACCCAGGCTCTCTATGGTGCCAGAACCAGCTGTTTCATGAGTGGGCAACTGTAGCCTATAAATGGGTCCAAGTCAAGTGTAGTTTTGGGCGGGGACTGTTGACTCATTTTGGATCATTTCTGAAAGCATTTAAGCCCTTGGATTCAGAAGGAGTCCAGCTGAAGAAGGAGTCTAATCATAGGGCTGTGGAAGTGGGGCCACAGGGAGCATTAAGCCAGAAAGGATGCCACGCAGGTCTGTTTCCCTAACATGTTCTGTCCACATTAGGTGAGCCCCTCGTAGCTGTGTTTTCTTCCCACTGGCTCAGTCTCCAAGACTCAGCATCCTGAGAGTAACCCTGTGGCTCTCGCCCAAGGTCAGGCTGGAAAGGAGGAATGAGAGAAGCCTGCAGAAAATAAACTAGAAGCATTTGCCCATTTTTCATCAAGACCAGACTGTAAACAGTCTCTCGCTGTCTTCCCAGGGCAGAACCATGGGGTGGGGGTGCTCTTTTCCCAAGAGTTCCCTCTCCCCCCCTTGGTCTGCCTGGCCCACACCATAGGAGACTCTGGGAAGCTGAGAGCCCGCCTACCGTCGCCTTGCCTAGGTAGTCCTTCTTGACCAGCTGGGCCACTTGCCTCTCATTTGGTCGAAACAGCTTGCCCACGGGGATCACCACTGGCTCATACAGCTTCTGTTTCTGTAACACAGAGACCACAATGCTTCCTTACCTGCCAAATGCGGGTAATGAGGCTTGTCCTGCCTCCCTCACTGAACGGATGCAAGGATCCGTTGAGATAACCTCAAAAGAGCATTTTTTTTTAAATGGGTAAGGACTGAACTTATTAGCATTTCAGGGTGTCCAAGGAAGGAACAGTTGGTTTTAATATCACTTTACACCGAGAGGCTGTGTGGACATCTGTTGGTGGTATTTGCCCAGCACCCTCTTTTCCCAGGGGAGCTGCCCCCTCCTGCTCTGTGTAGCTCGGGGGGGGGGGCTGTCACTCACAGCATAGGAGGCATGGCAACCACAGGGGTGGCCCAGGACCCAAACAAGGCTCATAATGGTGCTCTCTTGGGATCGGTCTCTACTGATGTGGACAGGTACCCAAAAACTGACTTGTGCCCCTTTGTTCCTTGTGCTTTAAGAGCCTGATTTAAAACCAGCTTCATCCCAAATGTGCTCAAACTATGACATTTTCACTAGTCATTCATATAATCAATGCATTTTTTTTATGAGAGCCGTCACGTGCATGGCACTGTGCCAGGCTGCAAGGACTCAGCAGTGAGCAAGCAGGTATTGTGCCCTCGTGTGCTTGGCTCCAGGCTCCAGCCTCCTGCTCCCCGTGTGCTATCACGGAGCTCCTCTGAGGGCCGGCCCGAGGCAGGGCTCGGCTGTCAGAACTCTAGGCCTCGGCTCAGTGCTTCCAGATTCAAGATCCGGCATGGAGCTATCCCCCCAGATCAGTGTTACCCAGAGTTCAGGGTAACTCCAAGCATCACTGCAACAAATGAAAATCCAGTGACATCCCCTCACCACCCCGCCTCCCCCACAGGCTTACCCAAACGCATTCCATGGCTTTGTCAATTTTGGAATGTCTCGGCTCAGACTTCATGCTCGTAGCCAATGCTAAATGTTCTTCAGCCTTTTTCCATTCCTTCTTCTTGGCATACATGAAAGCAATGTTATAAAGCACCTGGAAAAGCAGAGGCCACACCGTAAAACCAGAGGCTGCTCTGAATCTAGGTACCAGGGCAGAGCTTGTATGATGCTCCTGGAATGTGGCCTGGTGACATTTGTCCCTTTCCCAGCTCTCCCGGGAATATCTAAAATATCATACAATCAATCTTGCTAACAAGTAATGTCCAGCACAAGGATGGTGTGAAGTAAATAAACATCATGTAATACATAAATCCAACATCGTGTGCATTCTTTCAATAGCTGAGTCTGTTGGGGGGACAAAAACTATTGTGTTGCTTTAGTACCGAGAAGAGGGGCACGCTCAAGACCCCACAGACGAATTGGGAGTCAAATACACGTGTGTCACCTCCCAGACCAGCTCTTGCCACTGAGCCTCGGCTAAAAGATTGGACAGGTGTGAGTGGGGAGAGAGCGAGTTCCAGGTGCCTCGTCCTGCCTGGAACACGGGAGTAACAAGACTGTAATCCAGACACATGGGCATGAGGAAACTCCGTGGGCAAAAGTCCGGTGGAGCTGGAAAGAGACGGCACAAACCAGGGGCAGCGTTTCACCTGGGGCGGGAGGGAATAGCACATTCACCAGTAGCCACAACTTTCCAGGCCTTGAGTTGGGTGGTAGGTTCATGAGTGTTTGTTTTATTGTTATGCTCCACAACTGAAACACAGAATCCAACCGTTTGGATGCATCAGCAAGATTAAAGAACAATACAAAATACAAGTAGGCTCCCTTCTTTTGCTATTTCTGAGCCTCCGTGAGCTGTTGCCTTCTGTATACGTGCTTGGCTGGCCCAGCCCACCCGCCACCTGTGTGCAGGAAGAAAGGAGAACTCAAAGCCTTTTAAAACTTCCTATTTAGTTCTAAGCCACCGTCTCTTAAGACCTTTTTTCCACAGCAGGTTTTTTTTGACTCTGTGACTGGAAAAGCCTGAACTTCCTTTCAAAAAGGATGGTGTGATTTCTCAGAGCCAGAGTTAGACCCAGGCGGGGAGAGTGGCATTATAAGTAGGGAAATGACAGGAGGGTGCCACGTGGCAGAAGGGCCTGAGACTCTGAAACGCCCAGCTTTATGTGCAGAGAGGTCCATACAACCAGTATTTCCCGTTCCTGGGTTATTTCAGCCCCAGCTACAGGGAAACATCCCTCCCCGGATTTCTGCTTTGATGTCACTGTTTTATGATCCTTTCTCTAGAATTACTTGGTCCCGCAACCCTTCAATATATGTAAGTCATTCTCAGGGATTGGCCATGTCTGGAGATATTTTAGGTTGTCTCACTGGGGATGGGGTGCTACTGGCATTTAACGAGTAGAGGCCAGGGGTGCTGCTAAACATCCTGCAATGCACAGGACAGTCCCCTACAACAAAGAATTATCTGGTCGAACATATCAAAAGCGCCCCAGTTGAGAAACCCTGCTCTAGAAGCTGGCCACAGGCAAACCAGTTGCCACCCCAAAGCCTCACATCCTTAGACTGGGAGCAGTGGGGGAAGCTGCTAGCCTGCTGCAGGGCTGGATGGGGACACACTTCCCCAGGGACCTGGGCGGTGAAGGACTCTCATTATTAAGCCTGGGCAACCCTGGAAACACTGGCTTCTCCTGCCTGAGAAACTAAAGCAAGGGGACTTGTTTCAGCGATTCTTCTAAATAAACATCGAGGATATTTGGAGGGATTTTAGCTTTTAAAGCTCCTGGGGTATTTGATGTTTAGGAGTGGGGAGAGGAGGGTTGGTTGGAAAAAGTCCACACGTGACCTGTGAAATCCAAGCCAGTCACGTTTCCCTCTTTTGGGAAACAGTAAGGTATCCGTCTATGGAAACCTCTCCCAAAATTTGTGCTTTGAGCTAGCTGTTCTTTGAGCAAGAGGGAAGTGGACTGATTTGTGCCAAATTATCCTGCCTCTCTCTTCAGGCATTGACCAAGGACACGAGGCCAGAACCACTAATGGCAGAGAGCGTGGTCTGTAACTGGAGAACTGAGCGAGGTTACGGCAGGTCCTGCATGGAGAGGGAGCCTGTGGTTTTGGATTTGTTAATATAATGCTGGTAAATTGCCCATCCACCTGAATGAGGCACATTGTTAGGGATGCTTCCACAGGCCAACCCACTCATGTCCAGGCTAGGCCCTTCCTCTTTACCTCACAGGCGAACAGCTTGAACTGTAGCCCCAGGATCTTGTAGTCTATCAGCTGGTTCCCTCGAAGCTGAGTCAAGGCCTCTTTCAGGTCTTTAATAGCGGAATCGTATCTGCAAGACAGAGAGAGAAAATAACCCAGTCCAGGGCCCGGAGGGCAAACGACAGAATAACGTGTGTGATGGTGTCCCTTTATCCATCCAACTCACTGGGACAAGAAGCCTCTTCCAATCCCTTTTAATCTGCTCCAGGTTTTTCTCCAACCCTGAGCACCAGGTTTCCAGAGAACTCAGTGTGCAAGGTGCCCCCTGCACTGAGGGCTCCTAGACTCAGGCAGTCGCAGGTGTTTCCTACTCTGTCGACTGAGTACTACGTGCCCACCTTTCTGACAGCCCGCTTGTCACTTGGCAGAAGAGCCTTCTTCTCTCCCAAGAGCTCCCTGCCCAGCCAGCCCCTGCGGGGCCCTGAGCCCCTGCGAGCTGATTTTGACTTCTGCTCCCTTCCAGCCCAAGGCCAGGAGAGCCCCACACAGTGACAGGGCTCCCAGGGGCCCCTCTCACAGCTGTGACACCCCCTCCAGCCCAGAGCCTTCTCCTTCACTTCTTTGGAGGCCAGCTTAGCTCTTGGTTTTGTGGCCTGCTTAGTCTCCTGTCTTCTCCCTGCTCCTCCACACGCTTTGAAAAAAAGAAAAAAGAAACCACCACTTAAGCCCAGTCGCATTTCTAACACTGCTCCTGGCACTGCCTTGTGCTTTCCTGGGCTGGCCTTGTGCTGCCCGGTTCAAGGTGTATCAGGGCTGCTGTCGTTGGATTTGCGGCCGAGGAAGGAGTTAGTCGCATCCACAGTGTGGGCAGGACCTGGACCACACCTCCTTGGCCTGCCCTTGACCTCCTCAGAGGCCCTGGTGGGAGGGAGCTATTGCTGGGCTGCAGGGTGCAGAGGTGGGGGTGGGGGTGGGGAATGGAGGGGTGGGAGGAGCAGCAGAAACTGAGCAGCCCCCGCCCCTCAGCCTCGGGGCCTGGCAGGAAGAAATGTGACTGCTGGTTGTGGCTCCTGCCCGGGGGACATGCACCCCTGGCCCCCAGGCCACTGTCTGACCCAGAGCTGCCGCGTGTGGCTTCTCTTGGAGGTAAGCCTGAAATTTGAACTCAGGCTGGCGAGGACCCCGGAGATGTGGTGGGGTGTAGTGAAGGCATCCTAGGACAGGGGCCAGGGGACCGGGGCTAGATCCATCAGCTCTGCCACTAACTGGGAAACCCTGGCAAACGATTTCCCTGGCCTCCGGTTCTATGTTAACATAAGGAGTGTATTGTGCACAAGGAGCATATTATATTCAAGGAGCACATGATATGAGGAGCTTGCTAGTATGTGGTCCCGGATCTAATTTCTGGAGTCAAAGCCACATGGACTTGAGCCCCGGCTCCGCCACTTACTATCTAGTGACAAAGGGCAAGGTATTTAATTTCTCTAAGCCTGTTTTCTCATGTTCAGAATTAGAGAATAACAATAGCATGTGCCTCCCAGGGTTTTTGTTGAGAACTAAATGAGGTGAAGCATTCAGGTGCTTAGGACAGTTCCTGGCACACGTAGTAATTCATATTATTATTATTATTATTATTATTATTATTATTATTCAGCTCTAAAACTTTGGCAGTTAAATTCATATCCAATCATTTCATACATGCTTAAATGATATTTATCAGGAGATAAAAATCCGTGGTTGCAGAGCTGGCACTCCGATCTCAGGGAAGCTTGGTGCTGACCAGGAGGGTGGGCTGGCTGAAAGAATCCTAAGGAATGAGTCCCCAAGGTCGTTGGGGGGGGAGATGCTGGACATCTGTCACCACTGGGTTTGAAGTAAGCCACACAGCAGCAGGGGCTGGATAATAATGGAAGGAGGCAGCCTGGCTTTGAAACAGGAGCATGGCTTTCTCTAACATATTCTTGTCGTTAATGATTATGACTGTAAAACCTATTGAAGCATGCAGGCTATTCCTTAAGAAGCATTTCAAGGTGTTTCCACATCCTTTCAGGCATTTCTGCTCCTTCTTTTTAAGCCGGAAGATTGGGTGACTGGCTCCAATTCACTGACCCAAGGAGAGAGGGGCCAGTGGAAAGGCAGGTGTCCTGTTTGACGGGCACACGCGGTCCCACTGTGTTCCCCTGCCTGTGTGTGAGAGCCAAAGGGCCTCAGAGGACACACTTTAGGTCCTGTCAGCTTTGACCTACAGTTGTACCTTCCTCCCTGGCGAGCTGGCGAAGCAGATGCATTTCATCTGTGAAGTGACACTGCCTGTGTCACCTGGCACTGAGTGACCCCAACAAAACCCTTCTCACAATTCTCCAGGCCATCAAGATATCGAAAGATCTGGGCATAGTGGGAGGGAGAGAGAAAGAACTGACAAATTATTCAAAGCACTCTCTTTGTGTTAAAAAGCGTGGTGAGGGTCCTCCTGCTACATGTCAATGTCTAAACACGCTTTGAAAAGCATCGTCCTGGCTGCCCACGGTGGGCCTGTCCTCAGCCCCCATCACCCACCCCTTGTTTCCTGCGGCTGCACCCCAGGAGTATCCACTTTGACACACAGCTCTGCTGCCCTCTGCCCGGAGTCTGAATCAGCTCAGCCTGAAATCCCAAAATAGCATGCTGCCCTGTGTGCTGGTGGGCCGAGCAGTGGCAGCCCTTCCTCAGTTCCCTGCCGTGCCATTTGGAACACACAGTGTCCCCTAGGACGCCAGAGTGCCTGTGGCTCCCTGCGGGCCTCCAGAATGACGCCCCGTTGAGCGCCTTGGCTGAGCTGGACCTGCAGCCCTCACGTCCCCCAAGAAGGGGCTCACCAGCGCAGTGGCAACCTTGGGTGGCTTTTCACAAGCTCTGAGCCTGCGAGGGTTTACAATTTTCACTTTTGTAATGCTCCCTGTAAAGGTTTCTTAGGAACCGCTGACGCTCCTGATGGTTTCTGTTCTACCCACGCCCCATGCTGTCGAAGGTCCAGGATAATGGAGGCTTTTAGCAGCTGACAGAAGTCAAAAGCCAAACACCTCTGCGACAGGGGTTGGAGGTCATGCCCTCCCCAGTATCAAAAACAGCAGGAAAAGGCTTTTGCTGCTGTGTCCGTGGGCCAGCAACATCTAAAGGGTCGCTCCGTTACTGTCTATCACAGCCCTAAGATTCATAAAAAAGGCCCAGGACCTGAAACACAGCTCAGCGCTTCTCTCCCCTTTCAGACGACAGGCTAAGGTGGGAGAGGTCAGACTTTGACCCCGAGACACCACTTGCTTTCTTAGAAATGCGCTCTAACTTTGTCCTGTGGAACTCTGGAGAGCAACACAATGACATATGAAAGCGGGGAACGCTAAGGCCAAAAACCCACACCCATAACAGTATTACCCTGAAACAAGCCCCACTGTAACCTGAAGGAATTCCTAACCCACTCATTAAGAAGTAATGTTTCTATTATAATTCCCCATGGCACTTACTTTAAAATATCCGTTATAGCACTTACCCCATGCTACCTTGCATTATAGTGATTAGTTCGTGGCCTGGTTGGTTTCCCCCTTGTAATGAATAAGTTCCTTCAAGCAGAGGCTATATTTTTCTCGCTTTCGTTTAATTAATTCCATAAGCATTTATTAACGACTCTCCTAGATACTGAACTATAAGAGTGAATAAATAAAGATTTCTTCTCTCAAGGAACCCACAGAGCAGCAGAGAAGACAAATATGTGAGCAAAACTCTGTCATAGAGAAGACGGATGTTACAAAAGGAGATACAACAGAGAGTGGTTGCCACCCGAGGGGTTGAGTGTGGCCGGGGCAGACGGGCAGAAAGATGAATGAGGGGGTAGGCAGTGGCTGGACCGCAGAGGAACAGGCAGAGGAATTCGGCCTTTGTCCTCCACTAATGGGAGTCACTGGAAGTTCTGAAGCAGAATCACACTGATTGTTTAAAGATCACTCTGGAATGCGATTAGAGAAGATAAGACTGGTGGTGGCTGGGAAACTGGTTTAGAAGTGATAGCCCTGGTGAAAAATGAGGCTCTAAACCTGGGCAGCGCTGGTCAGAACGGGGAGGAATGGGCGAATTCAAGAGGTCAACTTGGCAAGGTATAGGAAGAGATTCTGGGTTGATCCCCGGTAGAGATTTAGTGGCCAGCTGCTTACACATGGCGGACCCGCTCTGGGACGAGGGTGGGATCCCTAAGGGTTCCTCTGTGGACTTCCAGAGGACACTGAACCCCCGTGAAATTGCACATAAAACTATGTATACCCTTGTATGTGTGTTTCTGGGAAGATAACCCATACGTGTCACCATGTAACAACCACTGCTATAAGGATAAAAGGGAAAAGGGTCAACAGCAGAACCTCGGAAGGGGGGACACCAATGTCTACGGATGGAGCAAAAACAAAGCAGGCAACTCAAAGGTGAAGAACGATGCCTCGTTTATATTATTTCCTCCATCGGTAGCTGTTGGTAAAAATTTGGTAGATTTTTCTCTCAGTTTTAACTACTATTTAACCAGTTGCAGACTAATTGAATCCTAGATCTTATTCCTAGGTCTTTCAAGCCTTTCAGACGTGGATTTCTGGGCATTTTCACGTAGAAATTTCTCCTGGGAGGCTTCTCTCTTGCCAGTGTCTCTCCTCACGATAGGCTGTTAGAGCTAATTAGAGGATGGCCTTAGAGCTTGTCTTTTAAGATTAAAGATCCACTGGAGGATTTGTGCTCAGGCTGCCTGTATATTCTGTACATCTGGAGAACATAGGAGATGAGGGAAGGGGGACTGAGACGCAGGACGTTAAGAAGGGAGACAGCCTGATGCCGCTGAAAGGCGAACGCCTGCACGTCTCCCCCCAGTCCCAGGCTTTCTCTCCCCAGGTTGCTTTTGTGGTTTGACTTTGAGGAAGACTTCGTGACCAGGTGGCAGGCCTGTCTTCCCTCCCAGGGGAAGGCTTTTGCCTCATGCTGATTTATCGCATAACTGCTCAGAGAAGGTCCCAACAGAGGCGAGGAGGATACTTATCGAACATCCCGTCTAGCAGCACTGAGACCTTCTCCAGGTTTCTCTGAGCACTTCCCCGGCTCATGCAATGCTGGACCACTTACTTCTCCATCCGGTAGTAGAGCATGCCTCGTTGGAAGTAGGCCACCGCCAAATGCTTGTCTCGGTTGATGCTTCTAGAGAAGGCCTGGGGGAGAAAGGGCCCATTTGTGGCCAAGGAACCAGGCCGGGGGAGGTGTGAGGTCAGCCAGAGGGTGAGGCAAAAAGGGTCATGAGAATGATTGGTGTCTTGAAGGTGGCAGGGAGCTTAGAAGCCAGATACCCCGGGTAAGAGTGCCCTGTGTTGTCACTTCCTGGTGACATGGCATGAGGCAAGTTACCTAATCTCCTTGAAATTTAGTTCTTCTCTGTAAAATGGAGGATATTAATATCTGCCTTTCAAGGTGACTGATAGGATTCAAATAATACAAGTAATTAAACATAGACATAACCATTAAAATGTGAGCGATACGGTATTACATGTGTGTATTCTATAAATATTACACGATTAAAATAATAACAAATAAGAATGTATATAACATATGAGGGATAAAGACTCAAGCCGGAAACCAAAGAAAGACGGAGAGAACGAGAAGACCCAAAGCAGAAGAATGCAAGAAGTCCAGCGAGGTGAGAGGAAGGTGTGGAGGGAGCGGCCCAGGGGTGCGCGGCGGCGGGCACAGCCCTGCCCGGGGCCCCGTGTCGGTGGCAGCTAACAGCCCCTGCTGGCATAGCTGCCCCAGACTAGCTGCCCGGCATTGCCAAGTTCTTCTCCCCGACAATGTGCACTTTGTCTCCAGCTGCCCTCGGAATCTAGGAAGCTAATTTACTCAGCCCCTTGGCAGGCCCCTGAGAGGAGGCCAATGGCCTCCCTCCAGCCAGACATGGGGTGGGGGCCTTCGTGTGCTCCTGTCTGCCCACTCTGGACCTGAGATGGACTTGTCCGTCTGCACAGGTGTTCTAAGCAGCTTCTCTCCTCACTCCTCTATGCTCGCTGCTGGCCACAGTGAGGATGGCTGTGAGAGGAACTGGCTCTTTAAGTGGGCCGGGTAGTCAGTCATCTGTCCACACGGCCTTGCAAAGACTGGCAGTAAAAGGTAAAAATAAGAACTCACATTTACACCGCAGTGGTGTGAAGTGACAGCATTTTAACAGTTGGTGCCCACTTAATCCTCAAGATATTTAACCCCTCAAGAAACTGAGAGCCAGAAGTTTACAGGACTTGCTGAGGACGGTTCAAAGGTCCAGAGAGAGTCAGAGCTGTGATTTGATTCTAGATCTGCTTCCAAACTCCATAGCCTTTCCAGCTCACCAGACCAACCCAAAGGGTGATGTTTGAATGCTCAACCCCATACTCAGGAATAGGAGAGAGAAAAAATATTTGAAAAATATGCAGAGACACCCTACACGGGGCCCCTGGCAGACAGCATGAATCAATCACAGTATGATTGCCTCCCACCATAATTGATCAGAATTGTCACTTGAGACGAAGCCTCTTTTTCTTAAGGGCCTCCTCTCTGTCTTTTGGGCAGACAGAAAAGCTCACCCACATGAATGCCTTGAGGAGCCAAAGAGGTGCTTTTATCATCAGCTGGGAAGCACGAGATGGAAATCCTGTGGCCAGCAGGGGTTTATAGAAGAAAACATAACTAGGGAAGTCTTCATGAAGGGGTGAAAGAATGATTCCAGAATGACGTGAATTTAATAGATGGAGAAGAAAGGAGAGGAAACCCACCGCTTGTGGTTCTCAGCCCTGAGGCTCATTAGAACCCTCTGAAGAGCCTGCCCAGGCCCCTCCCCAGACCAATTAAATCAGGACCTGGGGGGGTGGGGCCTGGCAGCTTTTCTTCTTGTAAAGCTCCTGAGAGGCGTCTAAACTGCAGCCAGGGCTGGGAACCACTCATTACAAGGGCACAGAGGCAACCCGGGGAGAGACACCTCCACTCACCCTCTCTGCCTCGGGCATGTTTTCCAGGATTGTATGCAAGCAGCCAATGTTGAAACAAATCCTGGAGTGGGGGTCCTGGATGGCGGTGAAGGCGTCCAGGGCTCCCTTCCAGTCTTTCTTGTCGACTGCCAGCACCCCTTCATTCCAGAGGCTGATGGCCTCAGCCAGGGACATGGTCAGGCTGTGAGCACTGGCAGGAGACAGGGAGAAGGTGAGCAGGCCTCTCCCCACAGCAGGGCAGCTCCAGACCTCTCCTTTCTTGGGCTGGTGCTCAGAATGGGGTCCAGCCTTTCTTAAGACAACTTCCCAGTGTTGCAAAAGCATCAGGAAATGTCCCCACCTTTCGGCAACTGATGCATGACCCTCATGAGAGAGAAGAGGAAAGAGAGAGAGAAGGCAAGTGGGGGCGGAGTGTGGAGGAGACAGGAAGTACATCAGATATTGCCTGTGATGGATCAGTTCCCCAAAACGCTTCTGCTCTGTCACGCAGCTTGTTTTCTCTGCCCATCCTGCCCGCCGCAGCTTTGGGTCAGGGCTCTGCTCTCAGGCTCAGGGCAGCCTCGGCTGATCAATGCGCCTCCCTGGGCCTCCATGCCCAACCTTTGTTAGATGAGGGTGCTTGCTGAGAGGCTAGTTCTTTCCAGTCTTACATGAATTCCTTGCTTACTTTCTCATAACCTCATAGACCGTCTTGAAATATGTGTGTGTGTGTGTGTGTGTGTGTGTGTGTGTGTGTGTGTGTGTGTGTGTGTGTGTTGAGCTAAAACTAGTAATTGGCTCATTTCTGAGA
>NW_017731372.1:1130785-1165224 GCF_001890085.2 Hipposideros armiger
TATTATTATTATTATTATTATTATTATTATTATTCAGCTCTAAAACTTTGGCAGTTAAATTCATATCCAATCATTTCATACATGCTTAAATGATATTTATCAGGAGATAAAAATCCGTGGTTGCAGAGCTGGCACTCCGATCTCAGGGAAGCTTGGTGCTGACCAGGAGGGTGGGCTGGCTGAAAGAATCCTAAGGAATGAGTCCCCAAGGTCGTTGGGGGGGGAGATGCTGGACATCTGTCACCACTGGGTTTGAAGTAAGCCACACAGCAGCAGGGGCTGGATAATAATGGAAGGAGGCAGCCTGGCTTTGAAACAGGAGCATGGCTTTCTCTAACATATTCTTGTCGTTAATGATTATGACTGTAAAACCTATTGAAGCATGCAGGCTATTCCTTAAGAAGCATTTCAAGGTGTTTCCACATCCTTTCAGGCATTTCTGCTCCTTCTTTTTAAGCCGGAAGATTGGGTGACTGGCTCCAATTCACTGACCCAAGGAGAGAGGGGCCAGTGGAAAGGCAGGTGTCCTGTTTGACGGGCACACGCGGTCCCACTGTGTTCCCCTGCCTGTGTGTGAGAGCCAAAGGGCCTCAGAGGACACACTTTAGGTCCTGTCAGCTTTGACCTACAGTTGTACCTTCCTCCCTGGCGAGCTGGCGAAGCAGATGCATTTCATCTGTGAAGTGACACTGCCTGTGTCACCTGGCACTGAGTGACCCCAACAAAACCCTTCTCACAATTCTCCAGGCCATCAAGATATCGAAAGATCTGGGCATAGTGGGAGGGAGAGAGAAAGAACTGACAAATTATTCAAAGCACTCTCTTTGTGTTAAAAAGCGTGGTGAGGGTCCTCCTGCTACATGTCAATGTCTAAACACGCTTTGAAAAGCATCGTCCTGGCTGCCCACGGTGGGCCTGTCCTCAGCCCCCATCACCCACCCCTTGTTTCCTGCGGCTGCACCCCAGGAGTATCCACTTTGACACACAGCTCTGCTGCCCTCTGCCCGGAGTCTGAATCAGCTCAGCCTGAAATCCCAAAATAGCATGCTGCCCTGTGTGCTGGTGGGCCGAGCAGTGGCAGCCCTTCCTCAGTTCCCTGCCGTGCCATTTGGAACACACAGTGTCCCCTAGGACGCCAGAGTGCCTGTGGCTCCCTGCGGGCCTCCAGAATGACGCCCCGTTGAGCGCCTTGGCTGAGCTGGACCTGCAGCCCTCACGTCCCCCAAGAAGGGGCTCACCAGCGCAGTGGCAACCTTGGGTGGCTTTTCACAAGCTCTGAGCCTGCGAGGGTTTACAATTTTCACTTTTGTAATGCTCCCTGTAAAGGTTTCTTAGGAACCGCTGACGCTCCTGATGGTTTCTGTTCTACCCACGCCCCATGCTGTCGAAGGTCCAGGATAATGGAGGCTTTTAGCAGCTGACAGAAGTCAAAAGCCAAACACCTCTGCGACAGGGGTTGGAGGTCATGCCCTCCCCAGTATCAAAAACAGCAGGAAAAGGCTTTTGCTGCTGTGTCCGTGGGCCAGCAACATCTAAAGGGTCGCTCCGTTACTGTCTATCACAGCCCTAAGATTCATAAAAAAGGCCCAGGACCTGAAACACAGCTCAGCGCTTCTCTCCCCTTTCAGACGACAGGCTAAGGTGGGAGAGGTCAGACTTTGACCCCGAGACACCACTTGCTTTCTTAGAAATGCGCTCTAACTTTGTCCTGTGGAACTCTGGAGAGCAACACAATGACATATGAAAGCGGGGAACGCTAAGGCCAAAAACCCACACCCATAACAGTATTACCCTGAAACAAGCCCCACTGTAACCTGAAGGAATTCCTAACCCACTCATTAAGAAGTAATGTTTCTATTATAATTCCCCATGGCACTTACTTTAAAATATCCGTTATAGCACTTACCCCATGCTACCTTGCATTATAGTGATTAGTTCGTGGCCTGGTTGGTTTCCCCCTTGTAATGAATAAGTTCCTTCAAGCAGAGGCTATATTTTTCTCGCTTTCGTTTAATTAATTCCATAAGCATTTATTAACGACTCTCCTAGATACTGAACTATAAGAGTGAATAAATAAAGATTTCTTCTCTCAAGGAACCCACAGAGCAGCAGAGAAGACAAATATGTGAGCAAAACTCTGTCATAGAGAAGACGGATGTTACAAAAGGAGATACAACAGAGAGTGGTTGCCACCCGAGGGGTTGAGTGTGGCCGGGGCAGACGGGCAGAAAGATGAATGAGGGGGTAGGCAGTGGCTGGACCGCAGAGGAACAGGCAGAGGAATTCGGCCTTTGTCCTCCACTAATGGGAGTCACTGGAAGTTCTGAAGCAGAATCACACTGATTGTTTAAAGATCACTCTGGAATGCGATTAGAGAAGATAAGACTGGTGGTGGCTGGGAAACTGGTTTAGAAGTGATAGCCCTGGTGAAAAATGAGGCTCTAAACCTGGGCAGCGCTGGTCAGAACGGGGAGGAATGGGCGAATTCAAGAGGTCAACTTGGCAAGGTATAGGAAGAGATTCTGGGTTGATCCCCGGTAGAGATTTAGTGGCCAGCTGCTTACACATGGCGGACCCGCTCTGGGACGAGGGTGGGATCCCTAAGGGTTCCTCTGTGGACTTCCAGAGGACACTGAACCCCCGTGAAATTGCACATAAAACTATGTATACCCTTGTATGTGTGTTTCTGGGAAGATAACCCATACGTGTCACCATGTAACAACCACTGCTATAAGGATAAAAGGGAAAAGGGTCAACAGCAGAACCTCGGAAGGGGGGACACCAATGTCTACGGATGGAGCAAAAACAAAGCAGGCAACTCAAAGGTGAAGAACGATGCCTCGTTTATATTATTTCCTCCATCGGTAGCTGTTGGTAAAAATTTGGTAGATTTTTCTCTCAGTTTTAACTACTATTTAACCAGTTGCAGACTAATTGAATCCTAGATCTTATTCCTAGGTCTTTCAAGCCTTTCAGACGTGGATTTCTGGGCATTTTCACGTAGAAATTTCTCCTGGGAGGCTTCTCTCTTGCCAGTGTCTCTCCTCACGATAGGCTGTTAGAGCTAATTAGAGGATGGCCTTAGAGCTTGTCTTTTAAGATTAAAGATCCACTGGAGGATTTGTGCTCAGGCTGCCTGTATATTCTGTACATCTGGAGAACATAGGAGATGAGGGAAGGGGGACTGAGACGCAGGACGTTAAGAAGGGAGACAGCCTGATGCCGCTGAAAGGCGAACGCCTGCACGTCTCCCCCCAGTCCCAGGCTTTCTCTCCCCAGGTTGCTTTTGTGGTTTGACTTTGAGGAAGACTTCGTGACCAGGTGGCAGGCCTGTCTTCCCTCCCAGGGGAAGGCTTTTGCCTCATGCTGATTTATCGCATAACTGCTCAGAGAAGGTCCCAACAGAGGCGAGGAGGATACTTATCGAACATCCCGTCTAGCAGCACTGAGACCTTCTCCAGGTTTCTCTGAGCACTTCCCCGGCTCATGCAATGCTGGACCACTTACTTCTCCATCCGGTAGTAGAGCATGCCTCGTTGGAAGTAGGCCACCGCCAAATGCTTGTCTCGGTTGATGCTTCTAGAGAAGGCCTGGGGGAGAAAGGGCCCATTTGTGGCCAAGGAACCAGGCCGGGGGAGGTGTGAGGTCAGCCAGAGGGTGAGGCAAAAAGGGTCATGAGAATGATTGGTGTCTTGAAGGTGGCAGGGAGCTTAGAAGCCAGATACCCCGGGTAAGAGTGCCCTGTGTTGTCACTTCCTGGTGACATGGCATGAGGCAAGTTACCTAATCTCCTTGAAATTTAGTTCTTCTCTGTAAAATGGAGGATATTAATATCTGCCTTTCAAGGTGACTGATAGGATTCAAATAATACAAGTAATTAAACATAGACATAACCATTAAAATGTGAGCGATACGGTATTACATGTGTGTATTCTATAAATATTACACGATTAAAATAATAACAAATAAGAATGTATATAACATATGAGGGATAAAGACTCAAGCCGGAAACCAAAGAAAGACGGAGAGAACGAGAAGACCCAAAGCAGAAGAATGCAAGAAGTCCAGCGAGGTGAGAGGAAGGTGTGGAGGGAGCGGCCCAGGGGTGCGCGGCGGCGGGCACAGCCCTGCCCGGGGCCCCGTGTCGGTGGCAGCTAACAGCCCCTGCTGGCATAGCTGCCCCAGACTAGCTGCCCGGCATTGCCAAGTTCTTCTCCCCGACAATGTGCACTTTGTCTCCAGCTGCCCTCGGAATCTAGGAAGCTAATTTACTCAGCCCCTTGGCAGGCCCCTGAGAGGAGGCCAATGGCCTCCCTCCAGCCAGACATGGGGTGGGGGCCTTCGTGTGCTCCTGTCTGCCCACTCTGGACCTGAGATGGACTTGTCCGTCTGCACAGGTGTTCTAAGCAGCTTCTCTCCTCACTCCTCTATGCTCGCTGCTGGCCACAGTGAGGATGGCTGTGAGAGGAACTGGCTCTTTAAGTGGGCCGGGTAGTCAGTCATCTGTCCACACGGCCTTGCAAAGACTGGCAGTAAAAGGTAAAAATAAGAACTCACATTTACACCGCAGTGGTGTGAAGTGACAGCATTTTAACAGTTGGTGCCCACTTAATCCTCAAGATATTTAACCCCTCAAGAAACTGAGAGCCAGAAGTTTACAGGACTTGCTGAGGACGGTTCAAAGGTCCAGAGAGAGTCAGAGCTGTGATTTGATTCTAGATCTGCTTCCAAACTCCATAGCCTTTCCAGCTCACCAGACCAACCCAAAGGGTGATGTTTGAATGCTCAACCCCATACTCAGGAATAGGAGAGAGAAAAAATATTTGAAAAATATGCAGAGACACCCTACACGGGGCCCCTGGCAGACAGCATGAATCAATCACAGTATGATTGCCTCCCACCATAATTGATCAGAATTGTCACTTGAGACGAAGCCTCTTTTTCTTAAGGGCCTCCTCTCTGTCTTTTGGGCAGACAGAAAAGCTCACCCACATGAATGCCTTGAGGAGCCAAAGAGGTGCTTTTATCATCAGCTGGGAAGCACGAGATGGAAATCCTGTGGCCAGCAGGGGTTTATAGAAGAAAACATAACTAGGGAAGTCTTCATGAAGGGGTGAAAGAATGATTCCAGAATGACGTGAATTTAATAGATGGAGAAGAAAGGAGAGGAAACCCACCGCTTGTGGTTCTCAGCCCTGAGGCTCATTAGAACCCTCTGAAGAGCCTGCCCAGGCCCCTCCCCAGACCAATTAAATCAGGACCTGGGGGGGTGGGGCCTGGCAGCTTTTCTTCTTGTAAAGCTCCTGAGAGGCGTCTAAACTGCAGCCAGGGCTGGGAACCACTCATTACAAGGGCACAGAGGCAACCCGGGGAGAGACACCTCCACTCACCCTCTCTGCCTCGGGCATGTTTTCCAGGATTGTATGCAAGCAGCCAATGTTGAAACAAATCCTGGAGTGGGGGTCCTGGATGGCGGTGAAGGCGTCCAGGGCTCCCTTCCAGTCTTTCTTGTCGACTGCCAGCACCCCTTCATTCCAGAGGCTGATGGCCTCAGCCAGGGACATGGTCAGGCTGTGAGCACTGGCAGGAGACAGGGAGAAGGTGAGCAGGCCTCTCCCCACAGCAGGGCAGCTCCAGACCTCTCCTTTCTTGGGCTGGTGCTCAGAATGGGGTCCAGCCTTTCTTAAGACAACTTCCCAGTGTTGCAAAAGCATCAGGAAATGTCCCCACCTTTCGGCAACTGATGCATGACCCTCATGAGAGAGAAGAGGAAAGAGAGAGAGAAGGCAAGTGGGGGCGGAGTGTGGAGGAGACAGGAAGTACATCAGATATTGCCTGTGATGGATCAGTTCCCCAAAACGCTTCTGCTCTGTCACGCAGCTTGTTTTCTCTGCCCATCCTGCCCGCCGCAGCTTTGGGTCAGGGCTCTGCTCTCAGGCTCAGGGCAGCCTCGGCTGATCAATGCGCCTCCCTGGGCCTCCATGCCCAACCTTTGTTAGATGAGGGTGCTTGCTGAGAGGCTAGTTCTTTCCAGTCTTACATGAATTCCTTGCTTACTTTCTCATAACCTCATAGACCGTCTTGAAATATATGTGTGTGTGTGTGTGTGTGTGTGTGTGTGTGTGTGTGTGTGTGTGTGTGTGTGTGTGTATCTTGAGCTAAAACTAGTAATTGGCTCATTTCTGAGACAGGGTTGTCTTGGGTGTCCCTTTGGGTCTGAGATAACGTTTATGAACACTTAGGACGCTCAGAGGGGAGCGATTTCCTGCAAATACTGAAAGTAGGCACCGGATATGACAGTGAACTATGAATTTTCCCAGCCTTGTATGAAAACTTGAAGAGACAGGGGGTCTCAATAATGACAAATGCATTTACTAGTCTCTGAAAAAACAGATTTAAGATTCCTTTCCTTGCTGCCCTGGAAAAGTAAAAAATCAGTAAAACCTCCCTGAGGAATAATTGTGAATAAAGGGTATAACCACTTTGACTTGCTAAAATCCTGACTTCTTGTTAATGTTAGATAAAATGCATGTTTGTGATGGTCAACTACTTAGATACTAACTCCCGTTCTGTAGCAACTGAAAGAACTCACGAATTATCACCAAACTTCTCCTAAGAGCCTGAAAATAAAACTTAAAAATGTATCTTCAATAGGGCTTGTAGGGTTGAAGGTATGAAAATTGAGATGTGTGTGTGTGTTTGCACAGACCATTCCCTGTGTTTAAAAGGCCTTCCCACCTCACTTATTTTCCTGGCAAACTCCTACTCATCCTTCGAGGCCCAGTTAAATATCACTACCTGCCTGAAATCTAGCTCCACACTCCAGGTAGTAGAGAGAATTTTTTCCCTCCTTTGTAGCACCTCCTCCCAAAGATTTAATTCCATTTGTTGCAATTTATCTCTTCATCTGCTCAACTCTTAGACCCTTTGAGAGCTGGGCTCAGGCCTTTTCATTCTAGAATCCCTAGCACCAATCCCCAGGAAACAATGAAGGGCTGTATTTCAGAAACAAGTTAGAAATCATTGGCAAGTGACCTGCAGGGAGTGGCGATACCAGGAAGAGATATTGCAAGTCCATCCGGTGGGTCAACCACCAAATCCCCATTAGCACATTGATTATTCCTAGGAACACTAAGAGGTTTTGTAGCCAACCTAGACTTGATTGAAACTTTTTTCACCCCCTTTTATTTGCTTATCCTAGCCTGCCACGCAGAACTCTCCTTAAGCTGATGCCCATTACTTTCCTCACCTTATTTTCCGGAACGTCCCTTCATAAAACCCTACAAACTCTACTACTTGCTCTTCCCCTCTAGGCCCTCCTTTCCTGCCTCTCTGCTTTGGGTCATGCCCGTTCCTCTCCCTGGGCTGCCCTGCTCTGGGCTACACCCTCAAAGTCAGCTTGCACAGCCTTTGGTGCCCTGCTCAAACACCACCTTCCTTCAGAAGCCGCCCGTGTCATCAGGCCCACCCTCAAGCTCCCAAAGCTGTGATGTCACCTTCTTCTAACTCCCACAGGGCACTTCACTGCTCCCCGCCCTAGCAGAGTTCTGTGTTTGCCTACAAGTCTTAGCCCCTGGGGCAGACCCTGCTCCTGGGGAGGAGGTCCCAGGACCGCCCCACCCTCATATCCCCAGGAGCACGATAATGTCATTCATAATCAATTCTCTCCACTTTCCCCTCTCTTTTTGCCAAACCACCATTAGATGGACCTGTAGTCTCCTGACACCTTCTTCTCCTTCCATCCATTCTTCGCACAGAAACCAGACCCATCTTTCAAAAACACGAGCTGGATCATGTCATGCCCATTTAAAAACCTTCAGTGCCCTTGCGTTGCTCTTAGGATACAATCCACACTCCTTTCCGTGGTGCATGGAAGGACCCTGAGAGCTGCCCCATGCTCATTCCACGCCATTTCCTCTCTCTTAACTCCCTCCTTCCCTCCCTCCCTCCTTCTCTCTAGGGCTCCCCTGCACTGATCTCCTTTCATGCTCTCAAGCCAGCTGGGCCTGTTCCCTCTGCCTGGAATGTCCTCCCCTCAACCCTCTGCCTGGCTGGTTCCTTCTCATCTTTCATTCCTCTGAATGGCCTGTCTTGACCCATGACCTTGCTGAGATCACCCTGCTATCCTCTGACACCATGGTTCTCCCTGGTCACAGTATTTGTCACAGTTGTAACTGTATGCCCTCTGTCAGATCGTTTCTGTCTCCCAGTGAGAGCAGTCATTCTATCTTTAATCACAACTGTCAGTAGACAGCCTTTCCAGCCACCCTTCATTCCCCCTCCTCCTTTCAGGAGAACCCCAGCTCTGTTCAAGTCTCCACTCTCCTGAGGCCTCATGCTTCAGGGGAGATAACCCTCAAACACTGCCCCGAACAAGGGAGTGGGGTTCTGACTGGGTTAGACGCAAGCATGAGATAGAATTCTGGTTAATAAATGTTAGGGGAAGTCTGCTGAGGATTTCTGGAGTTTCCTCCTGTTCTTTCATTTGGGATGTATTTCTTTGTTTTCTCATTTTCGTTGCCTCTCTGTGTTTGTTTCTACTCATTAGGCAGGGCTGCTAAGTCTCCAGTCTTGCTGAGAGGCATTATGTAATGGGTGCCCTGTGGGACCTTGGCACAGTCTCCCTGGTCGCCTGGTCCAGGTGCTCCAGGACTGTCCCTTGTGTGGGTTGTGTGTGCCCTCCTGTTATAGTTGAGCCCTGATTGCTATTGGCATGTCGGTGGGTGGTATTGGACCTCAGGCTGACTGGCTGTGGGGTTTGGTCATGTCCACAGCTTATGGGCTGCTGTGTGGGGGGCTTACTCCATGGAGCAAAATTTGCCCCTGTGGGCTCTGGGGCCTGTGGAGATGGCCCTTTGTTTGTGTTGCTTGTGGGGCTAATTGGGTGGTGTTCTGCTGTTGTCTAAAGCCAACTTCCAAATAGTTGGTTCTGGGGCCTTTTGGGAGGGACTCTGGTGCAGGCCCAGGTTCGCCACTGCCTGTGACTGGCCGGGGTGTATCTGGTAGGAATTACAAAGTGATCTATGGTTGGTCACTGCCTGTGCTAACCCTGGAGATGCGTGGGAGAGGCTGCACTGCAAACTGAGGATGTCTGCCACCAGTAACATGTCTGGGGTAGCTCTGCAAAATATCAGGACACCCCAAGGTCTGCTGCCACCTGCCAGCTCCCATAAGGTACAGCCTCTGATAAAGCCACCTGTGCTACACAAGTTGTGTGAGGCAGCTTTCAGTGAGTCAGCAGGGTGGAGCAGCAGATCTCACCAGGCCAATCAGATTCACATTTGGCCTGAGGGGGCGGGCTCAATACAGGAAAGATGGCGCCCACCTGCCTGCTCCTTGGGGGAGGGCTCCACATGGGGAAAATGGGGACGGTCCCTCTAGTCCTTGCCTCAAAGTTACACTTCTCGGTCTCTTCCCATACGTCTTTGATGCCTTCAGAGTCACCATCCCTCCGCCGGAGCCTAGGGTGAGTGCCTTCACGGGCCCTTTAAGAGGATGTCTGGGTTTCCTGCAGCTTTCTGTCCCACCCAGATGGTTGGAATCCCCACTGTTTTTCACAGCCAGAAGTTGTGGGATCTCCTCTTTCCAGCACCAGTTCTCCAGGCTGGAGACCCTGGAATGGGATTGGGGTTCCTCTTTCCTCTAAGGGGAACCTCTGTGGCGGTTCTATCTATCCCTCCTAATTTTCATCCACCTCACGGAGGTCTGGAGCTAGCCCGTTCTTCGTCTCCGCGCCTCCTATCAGTCTTGACATGGCTTTTTCTTTTTATCCTTAGTTGTAAAACTTCTGTTCAATTAGACTTCAGGTTGTTTTCCAGGATGATTGTTCTATAATTTATTTGTAATTTTGATGTGTTCACGCGGTGAGGCAAGCACAGCATTTATCTACTCTGCCATCTTGGATCTCCTGTTATTTAACTTTTTCTACATGAAGCTTCTCACTCAAGCTCCTCAAAGGGTAGAAACGTGTCTCATTTTCTTCAATCTTTCATTACACTCAGCATAGTTCTAGCACATGGCAGGTGCTCTGTAGACCTTTGCTAATTGGTTAAATGAACCAAAAATTATGAAAATTGAATCCTACCTGAAAAAAAATTGTAGAGTTCTTCTGTATCATATTATTTGCATAGAATGAGGTAGGTACATTTATAATAGTAGGGAAAAGTATATAGTCCTTTCTGTGCTCTTAATTCTAACATCAAGTAGGTATTTACATTGGGTACCAGACAGGAAATCCTCAGGAGGTGGGCAAGGAGATCTCATTTATTATATGCAAACTTGGCCTGAATTTCACAGGGAAGATACAGAAAACTCAGTATGGGTCCTCTTGGTCAGCAATGCTAGTCGAAAGCCTCAGTGCTAAAAATCTTCCTTCTCTAGGAAAACATCATAAGTTAGTCCTGTCTAATCTACCATTGTATTAGTTTTCTGGTGCTGCGTTAACAAGTTACAAAAACTTGGTGCTTGAAATAATACACATTTACTATCTCATAGTTTTCATAGGTTCAGGCATGGCTTAGCTCTGTACTCAAGGTCACAAGGCTAAGATCACAGTGTTGGCCAGGCTACATTCTCATCCAGAGGCTGGACTGAGGAAGAAGGACCTGCTTCTTAAGAGTCTGTATTTCATTGGGTCTCTGACCTTCAGACCTACTTTTAAAAGCCCTGCTTGATTAGGTCAGGCCCACCTAGGATGATCTCTTTTTTGATTAATTTAAAGTCAGCTGGTTAGGGATCTTAATTACTTCTGCAAAATCTCCTTCACCTTTGCCATATTCTTTGGGTCAGTAGCAAACCACAGGTCCTGCCCATTCAAGGGGAAGGGATTTCACAAGGGCAGTGATCATCGGAGGTCATCTTAGAATTCTGCCTGCCACAGCTGTAGAGTTTCAGGCTTCTCCTTCTGTGAGTAACCAGCCATGTTAATTACTCCTGTCCTGGGCTCTCAGAGCAGCCTCTGTCTATCTCCTATGTGTGTTCAACCATACATGATTGTAATTACTTGTTTAAGTGACTGTCTCCCACCTAGACTGTAAGCTCCAGGAGTATGTCTGATTTTTCCAACCTACCTGTGTGCTTCTCCTATGGTAGATTCTCAAAATATGTGCTAAATATCAATGCTGCTTTTAAAGTCACTGTAACAATTTAGTTTGGTTGGTTATATGTATCCATCCTATCATCAAAACGAGGGCATGTATAATGCCTATTCTTTTAAAGAACCCCCACATAAAGCACACTAGAGATCAGGATCATGTCCATCATTGTGCCCTTTATACACAGAATATCTATGTATACTTAGGTGGGCTCTCAGTATAAAAGTTTAATGAATGCATAATGCATGAACACAATGATTAAAGCTCTGAACCCTGAGCAGGACAAGTAAATACACTGGTTCGTCACTGTAAGATTGTTCTTTGACTTTTTTTTTCTGCACAAATGAATCTTGTTCATCCTTAAGAGCCCAGCTCAGACTCATCTCCTACCTGAAATCATCCCTGACCTAAGTTAGTCTCAGCAATTTTCATTTTTCTGAATTCCTATAGCATTTATAATCAACCCCCAAAACGTAAGCACTCTGTGTTACATTATCTGTTTTCTACCTTATCTATTCAGCAAGCTATCAAGGTCTCTGAAGGCATGGAGTGTGCTTTCTCTTTCTTTGCATTTCCTATAGAACCTTGCACCTAGATTTTATATCAAAAGCTTAATAAATATGCACTGATCTAAAAATTGTTTTAAAAACTATGGCTGATCTGATTTGATTCTAGTCCTTCCCATCTTGTAACTTTCTCTTTTTGGATATGATTGGCTTTTTTTTTTTTTTTAAAGATTTTTATTGGGTATTGGGGGGATGGGAACAGTACTGGGGAATTAGGGGAAGGGGAACAGACAAGTTGCTGTCGTTTTGTTCTTCAATCTAGTTGTGGAGGACACTGCTTCACTGGCCCAAGTTGGCACCATCATTGCGCTCTTCTCTGGCGAGGCAGATCAGTCGCCGGCTTCTGGACGGCCGCTCACTGCGGCTGCTGGCCGCTCACGCTGGCTGCTGGCTACACACGGTAGCCCATGGCAACCCACTGCCACAGGGACTGCAGCCTACGCCGTCGCCAGCGACTCACGGCAGCCCAGCTCCAGGTTGAGCTGTTGTTCAGCATCTTAGCTGTAGAGGGCAGTGTCACTGGCCCTCATATGTGGGATCCGAACCGGGCCCTCTGGCATCCCAAGCGAGTTCTTAACCATCGCGCCACTCGGCCGGCCCATGATTGGCTTTTTCAGCCCTGTGTCTTCTCTCCATAGTCCCCCTCCACTAAATATAATCTAGTGACAGAGTCAGCGATGCAGTTTGCATCTCCCTTGGACACACTTCATACTCCATGGGTCTTTCTCCTTAGGAAGGCCAGGTCACTGGATAATTCATTTATGTGTTTCTTCAGCATATTTTCCTCAGGTAGGCAGATTTTCGTGTCAGTGGGTATCCAAGGAGAAATGCTGCTCTAAACAAGGTAGTTACTGAGGTTGAAGGACTAGAAATTGACCATGTCATAATATAAAAAAGGGGTAGGGTGCAGAAGAGTTAGAAATGTACCTCACATTTAACAAAAGAGAATTTTTGAAGATTCTCTTTTGCTTCCCCTGTAGTGTTCCTAACAACTAAAATAGTGTCTGGACATATGATAAATACTTGCCAAATGAATGAATGAATGAATACTAGACACTCAATTAGGTTGTATTCCTCCCCCTAGTTCTCTAGGAATTATCCATCTAATCCATAGCAGGAGAGTACGCCCTATGTCCACATTTGAACTGCATGATTCCTGGCTGGTTGGACTATGGTGGGCTGGTTGGACCATCTGACAAGCTGGACCAATTAGGTTCTGTCTCCTGTCAATTGGAATTTAAAACTGAGAGACAGCAGGCTCATCTCTTTGGAGAGCTGGAACTAGGATAGGTCAACTTAGGAGCTGTGGTTCTATCATGACCATCCATGAGGTCCAGGAAAGCAGGGAAAGCCAGTCTGCATAGAAAGAGAATGAAGCAGCTGCCCAGTGAGAATCAGAGCCCAGAGACAGAAGCAGTGAAACCCAGTGACATTCCAACCCCTGATTCCAGCTTTTTCTGAGGCCCACTGAATTCCTGCCTGTAGCCTCTGAGAGACATTTGTAGGCTCTTACAATAAATCTCAGTATTTTTTTTGTTGTATGCCAAAAACCCCCACACAAAACCCCCAAAAACGGAATAAAAATAAACCCCAAACAACCCCCTCCCCCAATAAAACAAAAAAGCAATCCTTGGCTAATAAAAAATAAATAGATGTGCATCCCTGGCCCAAGACTCTAAAACAATTGATTGCTTAAGAGAGATGGGAGATTCTCAGAAACAAACATAACCACACAGTACCCAGGGGCCCCAGAGAGGAAGGACAAGGGGAGGCAATGGGACTCCCCAGGGAAGTCTCTCAGGAGGCCAGACAAGCGCAAATGATGGAGGACATGGCTCCTGACCAAGGAAAAATCCAAACGCGAGACGGAGATCAAAGGCAGAGTATAGGAAAAACTGACGCCCAGAGTGAGCTGAGGCTGCAAAAAATACCAAGAACAACACAAAGAACTCCTTAGTGTTAGAGAAAGAGCAGGGTCACTGATTGGTGCAGATGGTGTCACGCTAGCAGATGTCAAAGAGAAAGCAGAACTCCTCAGCTTGTACTTTGTTCTCAAGTTGCACAGGGAATGAAGAGGCAGGCATAGATGGTGAGAAAGCCGATAGCAATTTTAAAGAAATTCCAGTTATTAAATCCAGATTCATTAAATCCCAGGAACCCAACGATTTTGGAAGTATGACCTCATAACCTTTTCAGTAACTGAAGCACCATAAAGACTGGGGCAGATGTTAGAAAGCCAGGATGGTTGGTTTTACTTTTCTAAAAAGCATGAATTCTAAAAACGACCTCAAAAATTTACCAGCTGATCCCTGGGAAGAAGTCTAACATATAGATTATGAAACAAAGGCACTTAAAAACAAAACGGAAGCTGGGACCTTTAGGAACTAGCATGAGTTTACTAAAAACAAGTCGGGTCAAAGCAAACTCTTTTGCTTTTTTTGAGAAGACTTTACTGATAGGTGGACCAGGAAGGTGCCGTATGTAAATACCAGAAAGATATTTGGCCAAGATATTTCTTAGACAAGACAATTTACAGGATTTCATTGGCTAAATATTATGTCCACAGAGTCTTCTTGATGTATAATGTCAACTTGTGCTTTTAACCTTTTTCTAAACAACTTGGATTAGATTTACAAATGGCTCAAATCCTGGGGTCAACATGTGCCATAAACAGAATCAGAATTCAAATATGGTCTGACTCATACTGATTAACCAAAATTCCAAGTTGAAATTTGGTAGGGAAGCAATGTAAAAATTTACTCCTAACATTAAAAACTCAACTGCTCAAACATAGGAAGAAGGCAACTCTTTTTTTTTTTTTAAGATTTTTATTGGGGAATTGGGGGGATGGGAACAGTGCTGGGGAATTGGGGAAGGGGAACAGACAAGTTGCTGTCGTTTTGTTCTTCAATCTAGTTGTGGAGGATGTCGCCTCACTGGCCCAAGTTGGCACCATCACTGCGCTCTTCTCTGGCGAGGCAGATCAGTCGCCGGCTTCTGGACGGCCGCTCACTGTGAGTGCTGGCCACTCACGCAGGCTGCTGGCTACACACGGTAGCCCATGGCAACCCACTGCAACAGGGAGTGCAGCCTACGCCGTCGCCGGCGACCCACGGCAGCCCAGCTCCAGGTTGAGCTGTCGTCCAGCATCTTAGCTGTGGAAGGGCAGTGTCACTGGCCCTCATATGTGGGATCCGAACCGGGGCCCTCTGGCATCCCAAGCGAGTTCTTAACCATCGCGCCACTCGGCCGGCCCGGAAGAAGGCAACTCTTAATAGGAACGTGTTGGAGAAGCCTAGCCACTTGAATTGAATGCAGATTCAACACGCGTCAACAGAGTCATATGGTGGCCAAAACAGCTAATGCAATTAGTCGCAGTTTGCATTAACAGAAGTGCAAACAACTCTTGTGTGAGATGGTTCTTGATTCAGCCACTCACCCAGTGACCTGAGTAATCTCTCTGTTGACCAGTGCAGGAGACTGACAGCAACTCCCCAACTCAGAACATACTTGCACACATCCTCTTCAATCCCCAGAGCCTGTGGTCTCTCATCCTGACCTGGCTGGTCCATCTTAAGAACTCCCTGTAATATTCCTTGTAATACTGGTTTGGTGGTGATGAACTCCTTTAGCTTATTCTTGTCTGGGAAGCTCTTTATCTGTCCTTCAATTTTAAATTGAAGGATTTAAATTTAGCCTTGCTGGGTAGAGCGCCCTTGATTGTAGGTCCTTGCTTTTCATCACATTGAGCATTTTTTGCCAATCCCTCTGGTTTGCAAAGTTTCTGTTGAGAAATCAGCTGACAATCTTATTGGGCTCCCCTATAAGTTACTAGTTGCCTTTCTCTTGCTGCTTTTAGGATACTCTGTTTGTCTTTAACCTTCGCCATTTTAATTATAATGTGTCTTGGTGTGGGCCTGTTTGGGTTCATACTGTTTGGGACTCTGTGCTTTCTGGACTTGTATGTCTATTTCCTCCCCAGGTTAGGGAAGTTTTCAGTCATTATTTTTTCAAATAGGTTCTCAATCCTTTGCTTTCTCTCTTCTCCTTCTGCTACTCCTATGATGCTAATGTTGTCACATTTGATGTTGTCCTAGAGGGCTCTGAAACTCTCCTTAGTTTTTTGGATTTCCCTGCTCTGGGTGCTCCAGGAATGTCCCTTGTGTGGGTTGAGTGTGCCCTCCTGTGATATTGAACACTGATTGTTATTGGCATGTCAGTAGGTGGTATTGAACCTCAGGCTGACTGGCTATGGAGTTTGGCCATGTCCTCAGCTTATGGGCTGCTGTGTGTGTGGGCTTACCCCATTGAATGGGATTTGCCCCAGCGGTCTCTGGTGCCTGTTGAGATGGCCCTTTGTGTGTGCTGCTTGTGGGGCTAATTGGGTGGTGCTCTGCTTTTGTCTGAAGCCATCCACCAAGTGTGTTGATTCTTGGGCCTCTTGGGAGGGGCTCTGGTGCAGGCCCAGGTCATCCACTGCCTGTGACCAGCTGGGCACTATCTGCTAGGAGTTATACTACAAAGCAATTTGCAATTGTTCGCTGCCTGTTCTAAAGTTGGAGGCACATGGGAGAGGCCACACTGCGACCCAAGGACAGATGCCACCAGTACCAGGCCTGATTTTAGCTCTGCAAAATATCAGGACACCCCAAGGCCTTCTGCCACCTGCTGGCTCCCTTAAGATTCAGCCACTGATAAAGCTTCATGCAGTATGCAAGTTGTATGAGGCAGGGTCTCAGGGAGTCACTAGAGTGGGAAGAGTTGTGGTTACCATTTTAATGTATACTCTGGTTTGGTGCCAGTGCTGAGCCTGGAGCTACTCAGCAAAAGTCTCAGTGCATACCGAGGTCAGTTTCCACCCATCTGGGGTCCACAGATTCCAATAGTTTTCCAAGAAAAAAATGCAATGTGGATGGGGCTGGCTGCTTGGGAGAAAGTGCCTGTAGCAGTGTGCAAGTTGGATGGGTGTGATCCCAGTGGAGTTAGCAGGGTGGAACAGTGGAGCTCACCAGGCCAATCAGGCTCAGATTTGTCCATGTGAGTGGGTTCAACACAGGAAAGATGGCGCCCCCTTCCAGCTGCACAGGAGAAGGACCCCACACAGAGAAAATGGCGACTGTCCTCCAGCCCTCTTCCTGCAGCCATATAACTTGGTCTTCCCCCTGTATGCCTCCAATGCCCCCTGAGTCACCTTCCCTCTGCCAGAGCCCAAGGTGAGTTCCTGCGAGTGAGTGAATCTGTGTGTGGGCCCTTTAAGAGGACATCTGGGTTTCCTGCAGCCTTCCATCCCACTCAGATGGTCAGAATCCCCACTGTTTTTCACAGTCAGGTGTTGCTGGGGCTTCTCTTCCTGACACCAGTACTCCAAAATGCGGAGCCTGGTGTGGGCTGGGGTCCCTTGCTCCTCCAGGGGTGGAAAACTCCATGGCCAAGATATCCCTCCTGATTCTCAACTGTCACATGGAGGTTTGGGGCCAGCCTGTTCCTCGTCTCCACTCCTTCTACCAGTCTTGATGTGGCTTCTTCTTTGTATCCTTAGTTATAACATTTCTATTCAGCTAGACTGCAGATGGCTGTCCAGGTTGACTCTTCTATAATTTAGTTGTAATTTTGATGTGTTCATGGAAGAAGGCAGGCACAGTGTTATCTACTCTGCCATTTGAATCTCTGTCCCAAAGAGTCTTTCTTAGTAATGGGATTCTTCAACTTTTTCTCAGTACTAGAGTTGGCTTACCCTGTCCAGAACTTTTCACCTACTCGATACAGCAAGGCTCTCACCCCATTCATGGGAGTCTTTGGGTGGAGGGTCCAACCCACCAGAGCAGTAATTTCCCCAGGTAGGGATACATACTGTTGTTGACTCATAAAATGATTTTAGGCCATACAGGGTGAACATTTCTATCATAACAATTATTGTATTATTTTAATTCATTTGTTTTTTTGAACAAATAATCCAGTCACATGGTTCCACAAATATGGGAAATTTTCCTCCCATCAGTGCCTAATTCTTCCCACTCAACAGGAACCATTTATATTAGTTTATTGGCACTTTTCTTTCAGGAAAGACTTTAAGCCTATAAAATACAGACCCTGTCTCCCTCCTGTCTCCTCCCTATTTACATGCATACATAATTCTATACCATGCTCTTTTCTTTTAACAATAGTTCCTTATCAGGACATAGAGAACTTCCTCCTTCTTTCTGTGGCTGTGTTGTTTTCTTCATATAACCAGTCACCTGTTGAAGGATAGTCAGGCCCTTTCCAATTATATGCTATCACAACAACATTGCAATGAATCTTCTTGTGTATATATCATCTCACACATCTGTGAATGTATGTGTTAAAGTAGAATAGGTGGGACAGGGAGTTTATTTATTTTAATGTGTATTAGGAAAAAATTGTGTAGCTGGTACACCAAATCCACAATATCACAGTTACTATTGTATATTGTATAAGGAAGCTAAAGGTTTTTTTAAAAAGTGAATTAATGAAAGAACAATACTAAGTAAATAGCAGCATATGTGGATTGAAAATATCACTAAAAATTATGAAAGTGACATATAAACGTATATAAACACTGACCTAGCATGGGACTCTTAGTGGCCCTGCCAGAAGCTCCTGAATTCTTCATTTCTTTCAGGGTTCAAAGGTAGAGAAAATGCCCAGAATGGGGTAAATCTGAGTCCAGAGACCTGTGTTTGAATTTTGACTTTCCTCCAGGTGTCTTACAGCCTCTTGCAGCCTCACTTTTCTTATGTGGGAAGGTGTTTTGTGGGGAAGAGCCATAATACAGTCAGAACACAGTGCCTCCTTGATAAAGGTGGCAGTTATAATTCAGCTACTTTGAGTGAATTTGGGGAAGAAAGAGAAATCAGAATCTTTGTTCTGCTTAGCACCTCTCCCTTTCAACACTTCTCCAGAACACACAGTTGTAATGGCAGTTGGAAGTGAAGCCAGATGCGATATATAATAGGGTACGTGACCTGTGCAGCCACACAGGGCCCCAGGTTCAGAAGGTCTCTGTGCTTGGTTTAATTTAATTCTCTGCTGTCACCATCTTGAGGCTCTTAATAATTCTGAACAAGAGGTCACATTTTCACTTTGCACAGGGCTCTGCCCGTTCTGTAACCAGTCCTGTATTAAATGTCAGACACACATGGCTTCTCCCTCCTACCGCCACCCCTGACAGATTGCGTCCTATTGCTCCTGAAAGTTGCTGGGGCCATCCGTCTATGGAGCCTACATCCTGGCCACATCTACTGTGGCCTGGGGCCCCCTCTGCTAACACCTTCTGTCCTGGTCCTACATCTATCACAGACTTCCTCAGCAGACATTCCCAGCATCATTCCAGGGGAGAGCATTTGGGAGCCTGTTTCCAAGTCCCCCTAGGTTTTCCAGGGAGCCTTCACTGGTCAGAGTCAGGGTCTGGATGTGCCTCAGTGACTTCTGCCCCCCGCCATGCCCCCTGAGTTCCATGGAAGCACTTAACCATCTGTGGTCCTCTCTCATCCTGTTTTAACCAAGGAAGCATTATGGGACCAGAAGTCACAGAATCAGATCCTGGCTCCGTCATATGCTACCTAAGTGAACTTTCATGAGTCACTCCAGTTCTCAAGAGCCTCAGTTTCCTTATCTGCAAGATGGTTATAAGAACGGTGCCTGACTTGTTGGTTTACCCTGAGATTGAAATAAAATGTGCCAAGCAGCTGCTGAATGCAGTGGGTGCTTTTGGATCTCCAAATTTATGACAGAAAAATGAACAAGCAGTCTTTGTTTGCTTCATGGGGTGCTGACCCTCTGTTTGGACATCCCCACTCTCCTACTTCAGGCTGATCTGAGCAAAAGTGTCAGCGCTGGGTGCCACCTCTTCAGCCAGACCCTTGGACTCTCAATTCCACTTCTGTCCAAGCTCCATGCAATTTTCTCTTGGCTTCCGGTTTGTCTGCTCTCAACTTTGTAGCCATTTACTCCTTAGAATTCCTAGCACACAAAAGCTTTGCAGATGGTTTATTACACTGGGGAACCATTAAACACATAAAATTCATGACACTCAGCCTGGGGTTATTAAGTACTGTGGAAGTCCCCTTTTACACAAAACACTGCACTTCCTGCTTTAGAATCTATTGTAATTTTCCACTAACCAGAGGTTTTATACTTCCCTGTCTATCTTTTCGGATTGTCTGCTTACAAGCCGAAGGTGGGATATCTACGCAGTGTGATAAAAAAATACGGTGAATGTTTAAAAAAAATTTATTACAGTAAAAGACACATTGCCATTAATCCCCCTCAAAATACTCCCCCTTTCTTGGAACACACTTATCCCATCATTCTCGCCACTTTCTGAAGCAGTTCTGGAAGTCCTTTTTCATGAGGTGTCTATAGTTGCACTGTCGTGGCTGCCTTGATGTCCTGAATCGATTCAAAGCATTTTCCTTTCATGGTCATTTTGACTTTGGGGAAGAGCCAAGAAGTCACACGGTGCCAGATCCAGTGAATAAGGTGGATGAGGACACACTGTAATGTTTTCATTTGATAGAAATTGCCACATTAGAAGTGATGTGTGACACAGAGCGTTGTCATGATGGAGGATGAAATCGTTTGCCCATTTCATGTTAATGAGCTGTTTGTGATCCATGATTTACAGCACACTTTGAAACACATCTTCTCTCAATCCTAGCTTGTGCCCAACTGACTGCACTGAACAAGTTTAAATTTCTCACACACTGTTACTAAGTGCCGCTTCCCATGTTGAAGGTCCCTGCCTTTCCGTTGGGTGGCACTCGGCAGCAGCATTCACTCTATTTTGTGATCACAACAGAAAGGCTCCATTTCACACATCGCTTCTGGTATGGCAATTTCAGAAAGTGGCAAGAACAAAGGGATAAGTGTGCTTGAAGCCAGGGGAAGTATTTTGAAGGCTATTAATGGCAATGTATCTGTTACTGTAATAATTTTTTTTTCTTTTTAAATTTAAACATTCACCATATTATTTGATCACACCTCCTATTTCTTATACCACAGTTCTTCCAGACCCTTTCCTGCTCTCTCCTTCCATCCTGTTCATTGAGACATTGAATCCTGGAAAGCAGATGGGGAAATGGGTAGAGATGTGGTTCTTAGCAGGGCAAAGAAACAAATTAAGAACCTACTACAATATTTCAGGCAAGAAATAATAATGCTAAGGAAGCCACAGGAAGACAGGAAGAGTGTGAATAAATGAGGTCTTGCACATGGAGATAAAGGAGGGGAGGAATCAAAGGTAAGAGTCCCTGGTGTTTCCAGCTGGAGTGACTCCTTGACTGACCTTGAACCCCATGCAGGTTCAAGAGTCTTTCTGAAACTTTGGTTGGTCTGTAGTAACACCTTCCCACTAATGAAACGTGGTTTTCTTCTCTTTTCTGCATAAGCTCTACCTGCCTTCTTCCTGAACTAAGCAGCCAGGTTAAGTTAAATTCCAACTCATTTCCTAAAGTTCACCAGATAAGCCAAAAAACACCTGGGGTCCAAGGGAAGAGGTCAGTGTCAAGTAGCAGGGATACTGAGCCCGACTGCAAGGGGTTGAGGCCTGAGGCACATGGTTTCCAGATATTTCTACATGTACTTCCTCTCCTCTGGACAAAAAGTTTGGATGGCAGATGTGCCTCAAAGGCAATGTAGGCGTGGGAGAGAATTAATGTCTGCAACCAATGAGCAAAAGTCCTCCCTTGGCAGGTGCCCAAAAGTGGGAAGGATACGGGTCCAACCATATTCCACTTTATCTTAGGGAAGGCTAGGGAACAGAGGGCTGAAACCAATGACCAACTGGGAGGATATAGTTCTTAGACCTTCATCAAAAGTCAGCTGGACCTGCCCAGCCCTTTCTCTAACAGCCTCTCCTTCCAGTGTAACTACCTATTGGCCATTGTGGTTGCCCAAAGATGAGCAGGAGTCCCCAAGGTTCACCCTGAGGACAATGACGTATCTAATTGCTGTAGGTGCAGAGGCTGACATCCCTCAAGGGTAGGAGCAGTGCTGGAAACTATCTCTAATACTAACAGTTCCTCTCTATTGGGTTCCTATCGTGTGCCAGAAAAGCTTCAAGCGATTGAAGCTTGAATTTACTCCTTACCTCTTTACTCTTTGCCTCATTTACTCCTTACAAAAACCCACTGATAGTAAACAAAGCTGAGTCCTCCTTTAAGTTACTCGTTCAGGTGCAGACCTCATAAATGACCAGGATTAAACCCAGGCCTATCTGACTCCAAACCAATTTATACTCAGTAAAGAAGAGGGAAAGAGAAATGGCCATCTCAGAAGCATTTTATCTATTCTGAATACTCTTGGGCAACTTTTTTTCTTTTTCAGAATCCAAAAGATGTCAAAGATATTTCAGCTGTAAACTTTCTTTTTTTTCCTAATAAAAAGCAAATGAACAAAAACAATAAAAACAGGGATATTTTCCTTCAGGAGTGGTTTTATGCTGCCTAGAGGTAGTGGATGATTTGATCTTTAGAGGTCTCCTAAAATGCTGATCCATGGTCTGATAGACCTTTTGCTGACACAAATACAAAAGCAGTCACTTTCTGCTTTCAAGTCACTGGTCTGGGACCCGTCAGTCCACCAAAAATTGAGTCTCCCATGACATGAAACTGACTATGGGAGAAGCAAGCCCTGTAAGAAAGAGCTGGGCCAGAGCGGGCAGAGGGCAGAGGGGAGTAAGGGTGGACCTCAGCAGCTAGGGAAGAGGAGTCTGGAAGTTGGGGAAATGGGGGCTTCCATCAGCACAAGGGCCGGCCAGGACACTCTGCGTTACAGCCTTGACCTCTGAACATTTTAAATACTTACATAAACTGGAGATGTTTCTTCACCCCATGGCCCCAAATAAGTTCCTGTAAAGGCAAATAAATATCAAAATAGATACAAAAATAGGCAGCTTTGAAAAAAAGAGCCTGAGACATTTGGAATTTGGAACCCCTGGCATAGTCCTGTGTGCTCCCTTCTGTCAGCTGTGGCGCTTTTGTCTCCCAGTGAGCTCGTCACAGGGGTTCAGCCTCAAGCGCATTTCAGCTGAAGGGAACCAGGCCATCTATCCCTTCAGCTATCACGCTGGGCTCAGGTGCCTTCTCGAATCCCATGGGGTCACCCGAGGGGGTCCCAGAATTTTTCTCAGGCTCTGGCTGGGGCACTTTGAGAGAGACGTGGGCAGGGGAGCAGATTGTCCCTGCTGGTGGAACTTTCCTGAGATGTTTTGTGAAACTACAAATAAAGTACTCCTGAGGTCATTTGCCAAAATCAGATAGCCACAAACTCTTAACAGATTTTCTCTGCTTGGGGAAGAAGCAGGCAAATCCTTGCTCCCTGAGGCTTTCATTTTAACTCTGGGAAAATCTGTGTCATCTGCTGATGCTCCCACAGAGTTGTCTCCAGGTCCTAAGCAAAGACGCCTCAGACAACTGTTCCCTCTGGAACCCACTGCTAGGATCTCTATAGCAACCTGCGTACCAGCTGGAAGACCCAGAAACTTAGCAGAGTCCTGCTGTCCAGGCCTGAGGAACAGGACTGAACAGCCTACAAAGAGGAAATGTCGTGTTATGAAGGGTGTGTGGTTTTTTTTTTCCTTTTTCTTAAGATAGAGTTCTGAGGAATAAATGTGTTTAGATGACCATAAAGTAGCTTTTAAAAACCAGATGCTTTCTGCTCAGTTCCAGGCAAATGATTAGCAAATTGGCTCTTTATGTTCATATGGCAAATGTTCATGTTTTAAATTTAGCAATTCAAGGTCCAGCAATTCACTTTCATTTTGTTCAGGCAAAAAGCCACAACACCGAATCTCTGCATTAATTGTCTTCTAAGCCACATTATAATCCTTTTCTTATCAATCTTTATACCGGTTGTTGTTTTTAACTGAGAAAAAGAAAAGAAGAACTGAATCTGGTTGATGTCAAGCTTAGTTAAGTCCTCAAATAATGACAAAGCACAATTTGCATACTATCGTGGCCTCATGAGTAAAGGCTAGGTCAAGATGCTCGCCCTGAAAAAACTTACCTGTGACAGGAGATGACAAGAAGGGCTAGGGTAAAACGATCGGAAGAATACCAGGCCATATGAAAATAAGCTTGACCTTGTGCGGGCCGGGCACCATTTCCAGAAGATGAAAATGGCTTATGCTTCAATTCTTAGGACTTTGAACAAATATATTCAAATGAATTCTGCCTTCTTTCAGAACTCAAGTGTTCCAGCAGAGTGGTTGTTTCAGTGTGTCACCTCCGGTGAACCAAAGGGAGTCTTTTTTCTTGATTGGCTGTCTTTCAGCCACCTGGCTTTCAATAATTTGTTCTGTGCCTCTTATACTGTGTGAAACTACAGCACCTGTCTAGACCTCAAACGACTCTATTCGGTCCAGTTTGCTCAATCTCCAGCCAGCATTTGATTGGTCATCATCATTGCTCTTGCTTTAGAAACTATTTCCCAACCATTTAAGCATCTAAAGTAAGGTTTCTGCATTCCAGCTGATTACTCCACCCTTCCGTTCACCAAACCACCCATTTGGGGAGGGAAAAACCATAGAATCTTAAGTTCATTTGCTCCCCGTGAACTTGAAAAAAAAAACAAGAACAAAAGACGCCCTAGCTGTTACCTTTGGCCAATTCATCCCCTAGTTCAGCTCTCAGAACTGAATCACCCACGCCCAGGCTGAACAAGAGGGACATTTCCTCTTACAGCGAAGGTCAAGGTTAAGCTGGGATGTGAGGAGGGGAGGGAGAGAGGGGGCCCAGGTGCCAAAGTGGTGGATTCAGCTTAAGGGAGCCCTTATTCATAGTTTCTCTTTTAGCTTGATCCATATCAGGCCATCAGGTGGCACTTGTTAAATGAACTGAACCCTCTTGTCACTCATCCAGTACCTGGGTGTGCCCTGAGTCACATTCGGGGATGAGGAAGGAAAAGGGACTGTGAAATGAACCTCATTGTGCTGTGGTTCTCTGTTCCTAATTTGGTCTGGAAGGCCTGGGCACGGGGGCCTGGGAAACATATCTTTCTTGGCAAGTGTAGCGGGGGGAAATCTAGAGCCTTCTATTTTCTCACTCAGGGTCTGAGCTGACACTCTGAATGAAAATCTCCAGAGGAGCTAAGCCATAACTATCCTCTTTTTCCCCCTTACCTGTCCAGTTAGAACATATAGGTGGCTTCTAGGCTCATAAAATGCATTTTTGTGATAAGAGTGATGCAGAACACAATTAAAAACCTCCACGCCAGAGAATTGTACTTTTGTAGCAAATACGTATCTCCCCACTAAGACAGATAGGCAAAATAAGTCTGTATTTTTCCAAACGCTCTATTTTTAGTTCTCTTTTTCTTTTGGTGGCAGAAAACATAATCCTATTCAGTTCCAGGCATACTTAGGCACATGAGTTTGAAACCTGCTCAAGCTCCCCTACTCCGAAATGCCTCAGCTTTTCTAAGGTTCTGCCATTTTCTCCCTTTGTAGCCAGCTACTCCCGGGAGATGATGGCTTTCAGCATCTCTCCTATGAGTCCCCTTTCAGTTGGTCTCCCTCCCTTTATCTTCTCAGGGCTGGGGAGGGTGGGAGCAGGGAAGATGGTGGTTGGAAGTGGGAGGAGACTGGCTCAGCAAATGTTCTCCATCTATCTTCCAGTGTTATATAAGGGCCATCACTTTTGAATTTAAAAGCCAACAATTTGGTCTTTCTTCTTGGGCTACACCATGACAATTCTCCTATGGGACCAATGGCAGCCTCCTGTTTTTCTGCAGGCATGGGGTGGGGTGGAGGAGGCCACACAATACAAGGGAGGATGAGGGTTTAGAAAAGCATCCATTAATACTGCACAATGTTACATAGCCACATGTTGTTATTGTGGAAATGCTCATTTTCTATTACTCCATCCCTACCTAGTACTGTTGTTGACTGTGGATAGTGGAGGCACCATTGCTGAGCAAAGGGCTCAGGGCCAACATGAGGGGCGTGCTTGGTACAGGCTGGAGCTCAGAACAGAAAGTCCACGGGTCCTCCCGAGGAGAGGTGTGCTGGGGCAGGGCAGACAGGATGTACTGTGAGACCTGCCCCCTGTTGACTCTCCCTCCCCTTCTTTTCCCTTTTTTCTTTCTCTTTTATACTCCTTCCTTCCTTCCTTTCCCCCCTCTCTCTTAAGCATAATTTACATATAGCAAAATACACATATTGGAAGTGTGCAGCTCAGTGAATTATTACCCGTGTGTACGCCCGTGTCATCACCACCAGAGTGCTCCCTTTTTACTGGAGATTGTGAGTATAGTTTTGTAATTGGGACATATACAAGCTGAATTTGCACACAAAATGGTCTGACTTTAGGTGCCAGCTGTTTATTGGGGGTTCTGACTTCTGAATTCCTCAGCTCCTCATCCTGGTTCAGACTGTAGGTGAGCAAGTCTTCATCAAGGAACCTTCCCAGCCCAGAGACTCAGCAGGGTCCTCTCCACCTGCTTGGGAAGGAACGTGGTCACCAAATGACCTCTAAGACCCTGATGGGAGTATGGGTGTGTCTGTTCCAGACTCATCAGTCACGTGAGGGTCCTGCTCTGGATGAGGAGTCTTGTGGGAGCACCTCAGTGTCATCTTACTCGTGGTGTGGGCTGCGTTATGTGGGTGAGGCCCACACAGCTTCATTTCCTAGTCAAGTGCCAGCACAGAGACACTAAACAGAGTCAGAATCAGAATCAGCTGAGAATTGACCCGAGCTTTTTTGTTTGCAGCCGTGGCCTTTGACAGAGGAATTTTTCCTCTATAGCATTTAGATGTTCCCACAATCAGCAAGGTCTTGGGTCCCCTCAAAAGGCAACAGACCAATTCATCCAGGGACTTTTCACTCTGAGACATGCTCACTGTCAGCTTTGGAAAAGTTGAAATTAGTACAATCTTTCTGGTGAACATCTTGTAATACACTCGTAATGCACTTTGATTCAGCATTCCACTTCTAGAGACCTGTTCTGCTGAACTATGCAAATATGCAAATATAACCCCTGCACACATATGCTGCACACAATATATACATTGCAGCAATGTTTATATTATAATAGGTAAGAATTTTTTTAAAATCTAAGTGACCACTAGGGGAGTGGCTAAATAACGATATATGTGCACAGAAATAGAATGACGTAGATCTACATACTGATGTTACAAGATGGCTGAGCTTCTGTGTGAAGTAAAATGACACAACACAAACCAAAAACCTAAAGAAGAGGTTCATGCCTTTTGGTAAATTCATAATAATATGATATTAGCACCTGTATTGAAAGTATTAATATTGCTTATCTTTGGGATATGGGAGGAATGTTAGGGGACTTTTATTTATAGCTTTTATATTTTGGTAGTGTGGAATCATACAATAAGCTTGTATTACTTTTGAACTCAGAGAAACTATAGTTTTTTTGTTTGTTCTTTTAAGAAAAGGGAAGAAGTATGATAACTATGTGTAGTGTGATAACCAGGCTAACATTCATAAATTATATAAATGTCTCACCACTACTTTGTATACCTGAAACTAACATAAAATAATACTGAATGTCAATATTCATGAGAGTACAGAGAATTTTTCCCATGATTGCTTCCAGAAACTCTAGGTTTGGCTATCTATAGAGGTGGTCCCAAATGAGAGGGAAACAGTAAAACTGGGGTGGAATGGGAAATGGAGGTTTCTGCTAAGCAGAGAGACACTCCTTAACTCAGGGAGTTTCGCGTAGTTGTGAGCTAATGCCCCCAGTGATCCCAGCTTCCTGGTATTCAACCCCTGGGGTAACCCCCTCTCCTTGAATGTGGACTGGACCTATACTGCCTTGCTTCTAATAAAGAGAATACAGCAAATACAATAAGGAAAAAAAGCAATAATAACTAAAATAAAACAAAATTTAAGAATTTTTAAACAAACAGCAACAACAACAAAAAGAAAGCCAGAAAAGAAAAAGAAAGAGAATACGGCAAAAGTGATGGGATATCACTTCCAAGATTAGGGTCACAAAAGACTGTGATTTCTGTCTTGCTGGCGCTCTGCCACTTGCTCACTTTAATCAAGTCAGCTGCCAGTAACCTTGAGACAGATCCTGAGCCAGAGGACCCAGCTAAGCTGTGCCCAAATTCTTGACCCACAGCAACTGAGAGATGATAAGTGTGTGTTGCTCTAAACCTCTAAGTTTTATGGTAATTTGTTATGAAGCAGTAGGTAAGTGATATAGTAGGAAAATGAATGTGACCTCCTACTTGGTCAAATGGAGCATAGGCTTTGGGGGGCAGCAATTTATTAATTAACTCTACCTGTATGAGAAGGTCACCTTTTAAGACTTTCACTAGAGTTTCTGAATTTGGAAACCAAGGGTAGCTCTAGGGGAGGTAGAGAAGTCCCCACTGACATCTGACTACAACCTCATGAATGACTCAAAGCAAAAAAACACTCAGTAAGCCACTGCCCAATTCCTGACCCACAGGAACTGCGAGAGGTAATGAATGATTATCGTTGTTTTAAGCTACTATGTTTCAGAGTATTTTGTTATGCGGCAATAGGTAACTAACACATTGTTGGTCATGTTTTGGTTCAACGTTCATTTATTCAGCCAATATTTTCTGCATGTCTGCGATACATCGGGTAACTGTGCTTGATGTGGGGAAACCATGGTGAGAAAAAACCAGACACAGTGCCTGTCTTCATGGAGTGGACCATTTAGTAGTGACACAGATAATCAGATAAAGACATGAGAGTCATGGTAGCACAGGAAAGGGGCTAGAAGCTACTCAGGGCTGAGGGGGATTGAATTTAGGTCAAATGGGATTCGGACAGGTTTCCCTAAGGAAGGAAGCTGAATGAGGAAGTGAATGGGACGGAGGAGGAGAGCATTCCAGGCAGAGGAAGTGGCCTGTGCCAAAGCCCCTTGCTGGAGGCAGCAGGGCAACGGGACCAAGGGAGCCTGCTGTGGCCAGGGCTCAGAGACTGAGGGGGAGCAGTGAGGCTGGGAGACAGGCCAATTCACACACAGTTTTGTGGCCATGTTAAGGAGTTTGGATTTTACACTAACAGTAATGAGAAGCCTTGGAAGCCTTTTAAGAAGTAGAGACATATAATAAACTAGATTTAAAAATCTTTGATTTCAAAATAGTTTGTAGAGAATGGATTGGAAGTCACCTGTGAAGAGGCCAGTTAGAGAAGTGGCTCAGTAATCCATGTATTGTCACCATCAAACACCATGTTTACAAGCACAGTCAGTCCCTTTTCTTAGCATTATTTCAGGTGGTTTGGCATGTAAAGTTAAGCAGAGCTTTAGTCAATACTGTAATGTACAGTATCAGGGAGCACCATTTACACTGATTCCCTACGAGTGGCACCACTAGAACATGACTGTGTGGCATGAATGGGTCCCCTGGCGTTATGCTATGAGGCAGTCCCACTTTTAGTTGGGGATGGGGCTGTAGATAAAGGCCAGAGCCAACTAACTCAGGTATTGAATGTAACTGAATGGCATGTGTGTATAATTCTACCCCTCGAAAACCCATGGCAGATGTCACTGCCATGGTCTGCCTTCCTGCTGGCCCCACCGTGTCCTACCCAGCACAGCACTCCGGAGAGTCACCAGCAAGCAGCACGTGCCTTACTTCTATACTTCCTGGCTTAACATCTGTAGCATGTCATTCATAAGTGGCTGTGTCATAGCAGCAGATGTGTTCCTTCTCACTAGTATAAACACTGGGCATTACATCCAAGTTAAGGAAAGCTTTTGCTTTTGATCTGAGGACCAAGAAAATTTGGAACCAGTGTTCCATCACTGAGTGGTTCCATGGTATCACTTAATTTACTTGATTTAGTACCAATAATAAACAGGATTCTGGAATGCCGACTAATTATGTGATTTCTGATATCATGCTGGTCCCTCCGCCTGATAGTTCCTGTCTGTCCTTGTTTATCTGGCAAACTCTTATATAGCCTTCAAAACCCAGTGACATGGGTATAATCTCAGAGCGTTTCCCTAACATTCACTCTTGGAGAGGAAATTGTTCCCCATCTGAGAGTCAACCTGACTATTTCTTTCTCTATTCTAGCTTATTCCCTGCAGAATAGCAGCCATTGCTCACATGTCTGTTCCCTAGAATCTAGGTCCTAAAAGATAAGAATTGTATCTTACATACATTAAGTAGCCCCTGGCATGTAGGTATTTGATTGACAGTGAAATTAAACCTTGACATATAAAATATTTTGGGTAGTTTTTAGCTGTATATCTTAAGAAAAATACTCTCAACTTCTGAGAAAGGCAGCCATACTAATCAATTAGGGGTAGGACTTCTGCATGAGGACAAACTAATCATGACTTGAACCCTAAAAGCTATAAAAAATGAATACTCAATTATATAAAAATAAAATACATTTTTTCATAGTAAAAACCATCAAAAAGTCAAAAGATAAGCCGCGAGAAAATATTCAACATTTGTATTACAAACAAAAGGCTTATATCCTTATGATAAAAAAAGCTCCAACAAATTAATAAGAACAAGGCCATCAATGGACAAAGAAAGAATAGAAATACGTTGGAAATGCAAATGCAAAAATACATAGGAATACATACAAATATAAGGGAAATACAGAAATAAAGAAGTACAATTGGCTCTTAAATATATGAAAAGATTATCAACCTTGCTTGTATGAAAAGAAATGCATATATGTGATACCCTTTTTTAACATACCAGATATGGAAAGATAAAAATGTTTGATGACAAACACTTAGGGAAGGTGAAGGGGTTGGAAAACAAGCGTGTTCCTACATAGTCAGAGGAAGTATAATTAATAGGATTTCTAAGGCAATATCTATCAAAATTATAAATGCACACCCTTTAACCTAAAATTCCACTTTTAGGAAATTTATCTATAAATAGGCTTACAACATATGTAAGATGGCTTGTGCAGTGTTGTATGATGTTATTTACTGTAGCATTGTTTGCACATGCGAAAAATCAGAAACGACCTAAATCAACAGGGAAAGGGGGGTAAATTACGGTACATTTTTACAATAGCCTATTATGCAGTCATAAAAAAAATAAAGGAAGTTCTTTATATACTGATAGGAAATTATTGTCAAAATATACTGCTAATGAAAAACCAGGGCACAGAACGCTATGTATAGTATGCTGGTATTTATGTAAACAAAGGGAGAAATAATATATAGGTATTTGCTTGTAAATGCATATACTATATCTGGGAAAATGCCCAAGAATTTACTCATGTTAGTTGATTGTTAAAAGGGAAATAGGGTGGGAGGGAAAATAACCACAGTACATTTTTTTTTGCCTTTTGAATATTGAGCTATATGGACAAATTACTTATTTGAAAATAATGAATAAAAATGAAAATGAATAAAATTACAAAATCATAGGCCAACGAATACACTGACCTTGAACTCAGTCATCAAATTGAAGGAAATCTTAATGTAGAGGTATTTGTAGAATCTTAATTCAATTTTTGGATTAAACAAAAGGAAGCACATTATTCAGTGGCTTTGTCCATTCTTGGTATTCATTACCTTAAGAGCTGAGATGATAAGAAAAATTTAAGTATAAATAGAATCAAAAGGGTGATATAAGTTCATGGGTATTATTTAACGATTTTTACATTTAAGGGGAGCAAAAAGTATTGAGACACATCTCTGATCTTAGAAGGCGAGGCTAAATAATGAAAGCTGTTGCATCTCAATTCCTGTGGTGTCACAGTGAGCCAGAGGTGAGCTGGAATTCTGTCCCCTAGCTGCTGTCTCTGGTGACTTGCTTATAGCTACACACTACGAAGGTTGCACATGTGACCCATGTGGCTCCAATTTCCACTTAAGCCTGATAAATTCTCTGCCTAAATGTTCACAGTGAAGTGAATTGGTTTGTGGCTAAACTTGATTGGATCGAGGCTATTTGAACCCAAGGGGGATTATTTTACTCTTTGTATAGTTCTCAATTGATATATTGTCCTGTTTGGGCACCACCCTAGGGCTTGTGCATGTAGTTTGGGGTATCTTAGTTAGTGGTTTGGCTCAATCATTATTATGAAACTAACAGATATTTGGGGAGCATCAACTCTCTCAACGGGTCATAGAGAATGAGTGCGACACAGCTTCTGTGACTTCAGCAAGGCTGTGCAGTCATGTAGAAGGGTCGAGAGGGAATGTCCCAGAGGATTAGCTGAACGCTGGGCTGAAAAATCCACGGGAGTCTCAGTATGCTGGACTGTGTTACTCAGGCGAGTCATGTACTATTCAATTTCTCTTTCATCTGTATGGCCTTTAGGGAGCTGTCTCATAAAGAAAGAAGAGATGTAAACAAATTCGTAGATAATTTATGTTTATTATCTTTCAACATCCCAGTAACATAAATGAGGAAGGAAAACAGACATGTAAGAGGGAGCAGTGTCCCATGTCCCCTGTGGTTGGCTTGTGAATGGGGGGAAGTAGCACCACCTTGAGGCGATGACATGCTGTATCTGTGCATCCCAGGCCTCTGTCACTTGATTAGTGCAAGAAGCACCTGCATTTTAGTACACAGAACATTTTGACACTGGGGTTTGCACACATTCTCTCAGTGATGTTGGGCTGAGGTAGAGAGGGGCTGGGGGGAAGTTCCCACGGCAGGAATATGGACAGAAGAAGTCTTGTTTCAGAGCACCCCTTTCTACAATGTTCAGAGCCCATTAGATTGGTGTTTTTTATTGGGCTTATCTTCCCATTCCCAGTCACGGGGGCACCCTCTTGCACTTTTTTGTCTGTAAGGTGAAGTTATTTGTAAATCTAAAGGGAAAATAATGCATTTAAAGATTAGTCTTAGATTTGGGGATAGTTGCTCCATCACTCGCCCAAGCAACCTATGGAGATAAAAATCAGCATTTTTCTAGTTTAGAAATAAGCAGTGTAAACATTTTGAGTCAGCTGGAGGCTGGTGGGAGGGCATTACTTAAAATAAGCTGCGTGAGCGCCACATATTTAATTAGTAGAAATGACTCTTGAGTGCCTAGGCGTGAGCATAAGATGAACTCATTGGAAAAATAAGCCAGGAGGAGTAGGGAGGACAAAGGGGGAGGCAGGCAGCAGAGGCAGGGACTGACGATAGAGAAGAAGAAAACAGAGAAGGATGATGCAAGGCAAATGAAAACAAAAAGTGGAAAGGGTAGAGGTGGACAACAGCAGGTTAGAGCCTATCCAAACTCACACAAACCAACCACAGGCTGGCCAACGCGCGATGGCGCCACGCACAAAGGTGTTGTTGGGTTGGTACTTGGTGAATGGTGCCTTGGGTCGTCATACACGCAGGTATCTATAATTTTGGTCCCCATTTCCTCAAGCCCAGAGTTATCTCAGGAAGCCCCCATGTCCCAGGATTTCCCCTGCAAAATCTCTATAATCTTCAAATTGGCTTTGAAACCAGAATGTGAGGGCACTTCACAAGCGTGGACAGGGATCCGCTTCCAATTTGGGGGACCCCCAAAATGGAGTCCCAGGCCAAAGACATTCTTAGGAATTAAGCAAATAATTTTTATGTCATGACCAAAAACATAAAAATCGGTTGAGCTTGGCTAATGAAATGATAGATTGCAGCTCTGGTTCTTGCTAAATGGAGTTAGGGCAAAACTAATTAAATGGAGTTTATGAGTTAAAATATATCTATGAAAACATGGAAAACCGGAACCTTAATTAAAAATATTGGATGAAGAAACTGCATGCTTTGAGAAGCCCAATCCTCACTGACTTTTCTTTTCTAGTGGAGTTATGTGTTGTAGGGATTGACCGCTAATCTCACTTTAAAAATATTCAAAAGGCAAGTCAAATTTGCGGTGAAATAATTGCGATGCTGAGTATGCCTCTAGTTGTAGTGCTTCTCCAATCTTTCTTCAGATTTCTACATCTGTCCACTTTTGTCTCTGAAGGGCTCCTGGGTGGGTTTTACCTCCCTACAGTAGCCCCCCCCCCCAAGCATTAAGGTTTGAGATTTCTAGAAAAAGCCCAATCCTCATCTGTCCTGGAAACATCTCTATTCCCCAAGCACTGGACTTGAGAGAGAAGTGTGGTGTATAGAACCTGCGAGTCAGGCAGATGTGAGTTGGAATTCTGGTTCTGGGACCTATAAACTGTGAGATCTTATACCCACTCTCTAATCTTCAGTTCTGAAGATAAAATATACAATGGGACTGACATAGAGGAAGTGTTTAATAGAGGGTGGCTTTTGTACTTTAACTCACCTACTCTCACTCAGAATCTTGCTTTGGAAATGAAACGCCATGTTACTACCGCAAGCTGGGGTACTATGGCCCTGGTTTCCTGCTATTTGGGTTATATTTCATAAACTCGTGTAACTCTGGGCCATATGGACCTAGGCAGACTAATGATGTTTCAGTGTTAACAGATCACTTTTAAGTGAACACTCAAAACATAACTGACATTTTTTTTTTTTTTAGATTTTTTTTATTGGGGAATTGGGGAAAGAGGAACAGACAAATTGCTGTCTTTTTGTTCTTCAGTCTAGTTGTGGAGAACGTTGCTTCACTGGCCCATGTTGGTATTGTGATCATTGCGCTCTTCTCGGGTGAGGCAGATCAGTTGCCAGCTTCTGGATGGCCGCTCACTGCGGCTGCTGGCCACTTACGCTGGCTGCTGGCTACATACGGTAGCCCATGGCAACTCACTGCCACAGGGGCTGCAGCCTACGCGACTCACGGCAGCCCAGCTCCAGGTTGAGCTGTTGTTCAGCATCTTAGCTGTAGAGGGCAGTGTCACTGGCCCTCATATGTGGGATCCGAAC
>NW_017731372.1:1169724-1177235 GCF_001890085.2 Hipposideros armiger
GGCTGCTCAGCTTGGGCTGGACTCGAACCGCTGTTGCTCAGAGCTCAAACTCTTGAGCGAGCTCTTAACCAACTGAGCCACTCGGCCGGCCCTTATATGTGTGTTTTTACTCAGATACACAGACAATAAATAGCTTCTGAAGACATGAGTTTTGGGAATTGTACTAAGTTAGAGAATAGACCCCTTACCTGTGCTTGGTTCTATTTAAATGTTACATTGTTCATATTTATACCAATGTAATATAAGAGCTGGGTATTAAACATTACCTTACCAACGTTTTACTTAAAGCTCAAATTCCTTCTACCCAATTTTCTTTGATAGTATACTATCTGCTTGCATTGCAAAATAAAATGCATTGCAAAACAAAATGCATAAAAACAGTACAAAATATTTAAGAATTCTTGATCCCACCTCCAATTTCTTTTAATTATTAAAATATTACACAAAATCTGCCACTTTTAACCATCCTTAAATGTAAAATTCAGTGGCATTAATTACATCACAATATTGTACAGACATCACCACTATCTACTTCCAATACTTTTTCATCAGCCCAAACAGAAACTCTGTACTGATTAAGCATTAATTCCCTATTCTCCCTTCTTCCAGCCTCCAGTAACCTCTAACCTAGTTTCTGTCTCCATGAATTTGCCTATTCTAGATATCTCATACAAGTGGAATCACACAGTATTTGTCCTTTTGTGTTTGGCTTATTTCACTTTGCATATTGTTTTCAAGGTTCATTCATGCTAAAGCATTTATCAGAAGTTCCTTTTTTACATGAACAGACACTTCCATTTTATTTCATTGTATGTATGTAGCATGTTTTGTTTATCTGTTCATCTGTCAATGGGTACTTAGGTTGTTTCCACCTTTTGGCCATTGTCAAAGAATTCTTGTTTTGTTATTGCTTGTTTTCTTTTCAAAGTTTTGATTAAGTTCAAAGTTCAAGATTACATTTCATAAACAATCATCATTACTGAATAAATGTAAGTGCTGCAAATCAGAATTTCTTAAGTCCAAGGCTAGTAAGCATGAATCTAAACTTCCACCTTCATGTATTTATTTGTAATAACAAAGACATATAACCAAGAAGTCAAAATTATTTAGGTGAGAGAGGTTGTCACCATTATTCTCTATGGTCAAGAAACCAGTCATACAGATTTATAATTCATAACTTACCTTTTCGTGCCATTGCAATAACACAGCACTGCTATTGTCAGAGGGGCTCTCAAAGCCTTTATAAATATATTTCATTAGGAGATCCACGCCACTCTTGTCCAGGGATTGAACAGCCTTTTCAATGTCGTTAGCTTTAAAAGAGATGAGCACCTTCAAGACAATGCTGCCTGCCCGATCCTGAGGGTAGAGAAATAACAGGACATTTAGATATATGTGTGTGCGGGGTTACAGTTCTCGAAAGGCCACGCTGAGAAGGTGACATCTGAGTCAAGTCCTGAAGGACATGGAAGAGGAAACTTTGAGGATACCTGAGGAAAGTATTTCAGGCAGAGGAAAGAACAAATGCTGTTGGTGTGTGTTCAAGGAATAGCATAAAGACCCAAGGCCTGGAAGGGAGGGGTGGGGAACAGCAGGACAGAAATCGGAGAGGTAGTGGGAAGACCGATCGTGGAAGCCCTGCAGGCCATTGTGAGGACTGTGGCTTTCACCCAGAGAAATGATGTGGGAAGAACAGTGACATAATCTATCTTCTGTTTGATCAGGATCAGTTTGGCTGCCATGTTGAGAATAAGCTGGAGGTGGGGGTTGGGGGAGGGGACAACGCAGAAGCAGGGAGACCAATGAGGAAGTTATTGCAATACTATAGGCTGGTTGTGGTTAGCAAGGTCGCAAAGGAGGTGGTCAGAAGTGGACAGATGCTTGACATTTGAAGGTAGGGCTAAGAGGATTTGCTTACAGATAGATGTGATCATTTACCAATTTATTAAATCCATATTTAAATTTTACTTCTTGATCTTAAAAAAATCTGAACAAGGAAAATGAATTGCAGTTCTACTCTGAACCATCCTTCAGAAATAAGTTATTATTAATAATAAATATTTAAGTTTTTAAGAAAATGTATTTTAAGTTTCATGTCTATAGTCAAGTGACTATAGATGTAAGATATAGTGATATTCATTTATAATGATCTTTTTTTCTCTGATAAAAGGCTGCTCCAACAGTAAAGTTAGTTTTTATCCATCAAGCCAAGCAAAGGGAACACTTAATTTACCCTTTGAATTCATTTTTCCTTGCATTCAAGACAAAGTGATACCTTTGCCATAAATACTGGTCAGGATTTTACAGAATGTCTCTACCACCCATTGTTATCTTCAGTTTAAAGACTATGCAATTACCCAACTTTGAAAAATATCCTTGCATCCAGAACTATAACCTCCCACCCTCAAACTGTGAGAAAAAAACCCCAAAAAAACCATTCATACAAAAAAAGCAGAAGGTGGTAAAACTGAAATTTCAATGATGTTCTTCACAAATTTTGAAAACCAAAGAAAATTTTCCCTTATAAAGAATTATGTTGCCTAGATAATTACTATGCACTTACCTAGTTATTACTTACTACTATTCAACTAAGGAGACTCTTAGGGCTCCTAGGATGCATGAATAGCTATGACACTGGGGTCAACGCTCTGGGTTTCATTTTAAACAATAAATAATGAAGTAAATAGGTTCTTAAGAATGACTGAAAGACTGCTGCAAGGAATGTTAAGTTGCACAACTTTTCTTAAGGCTAATTTGGCAATACTGTGTGTACCAGAAGCCTTAAAAAAATGTGCATTCTAAAATGCAGCTATTCACTTCTAGGAATTTATTCAAAGGAAATAATAAAAAATTCACCCCAAATTGTCCATTTCAGTACTGTTTACCGCAAGAAAAAATGTCAATAATCTAAATATATGACAAAAAAAGATTAGTCATATATAAGCTGCAGCATATCTGTATGTAGCCATTAATAAAGACGTTCCAGAAATAAACTTATTGCCAAGGAAAGATGTTCAGGTCCATGGCTATAAAACTGAAAGAGCAGGTTATAAAATTCCATTTTTATTTAAAAAAAAACTCTCATAGAAAAACTGTCTAAGCAGATAGCAACACCAAAAAACAGTAATTATGATCTTGAGGTGGTGGGGTTATAGACGATGTCTTTTTTTATCCCCCGACATCTCTGAGTTTTCTATAATAAATATTTAATGCTTGTACAGCTTTCACAGATCTTTAATAAGAAAGTAAGAATCTGGGGGCCGGCCGAGTGGCTCAGTTGGTTAAGAGCTCGCTCAAGAGTTTGAGCTCTGAGCAACAGCAGTTCGAGTCCAGCCCGAGCTGAGCAGCCGNTTTTTTTTTAAACCACTGAGCTAAAATACAGAATGTAGATGTGTTTGGATCTGAACCAAATCTTCTGAGATCCCAATCACCCTGGAGAACACTGAAGACATTTACAGGGCATATGAAATACTGGTTATATACCTCATAAAGTCTAAGGCAGCTACTACAGGTCTATGGAAAAGAGCATGTCATTGAGAGGCTGCCCAGAGTCTGAACTACATCATAGCTTCCATGTCCTTTCTGATGTGGAGTAGTTTCCCCAAGTAGGGCCATATGACTGGAACTAAAGCTTTATGCTCATGCCAAACAGGCTCTGGTGTTTTAGAGATACATTTGTGTAGAGCAAGACTCCTTGCTCTGGACCCTGGTGACCACGAAAGAATCAAGAGGCCATGATTACTGGATGCTGAGAGGAAGAAGCGAACTTAAACTCACATAATCTGGAGGCAAGCAGAAATAAAGCTGGAGCTTGGTAGTGGTGTTCACCCACCACTTGTTCCAGAAACACGTTTTGCTTAAATAAGAGAAGTATGGTCCAGTTTCTCAATGTTAATAGCTGCCAGTCTCTCAAACATAGTTTTTATAAGGATCATTTCCTGGCTTGCAATGAGTTAGGAAACTGGCATCAAATTCAGATCAAATTTCTCTCTATTAGTCAAAAACAAAACTAAAAACACCCCTCCAAAAACCCCAGAAAAACAGAAACACCAGCCATTAGGGGTTAAAAATTGCACAATTAAACTTGAATGTAAATTATACTATATACAGACTGGTGTTACACATCACTGAATTACTTTTGAGAGCATGAGACACTCCTGTTGAAACATTCCCTCTATAGTATCCCAATTTTCATTAAAGGAAAACTGATACGTAATTTTCTTCTTGAGAGAGATGAAAGAGGAAGCAAGAAGGCAAAGCTGAGAGAGCAGATGCTGCCCAAAGGGCAGTGGTGGCTTTTGGTTGTTTTGGTCTTTGTACCAGCAACTCCCACGTCCACAGATGTCCAGTTCCTGCTGGACTACACCGTTTTCCTGGCAGTCAACACTCGGACAATGGACCCCACTCCTCCAGCAGCCAGCGCCTGAAAACAAACCAAAATGTCAATATTGACAGAAGCATGAAGGGTCAATTCTCATGCTAAGTAAAACATTATTTCTTAAAGAAGGAATGTGCACAGCAATTGATTCTGAATTCACTAATTTTCATACCTATCTCTTAAGCGCCTATTATGCACCAGGAACTGTCAATGGCACTGGGGGAACAGTTAGAAACAAAATCTCCCGAGTCCCTGAACCTGCGCATTTACATGCTAGTGAGACACCAGTTTATGTTCTAGTATGTGGCTTTCAAACAACGGCGTGTTCTGAGAGACCAGCACATAATGTTATTGCCTAAAACAGATGCTCAAATATAGGTTTAGGGCATTTATTCTGCTCTCTTATTCTCAGCAGTGTCAGTGGGATGAAGCATCGTATGTTCCATTTCGTCAGTCAGGATTTGTCAGATTTTTTTTCTCCCTAGCTAAGACCTTCAGAATTTTATCTTGGACTTTCCCTTGAAAAACTGGAAGTCATGATTAAGTATTATGAATCTGAAGCTTTGGTTCAAAAAACACTTACTGTATACCCTTGTGTACTGGGTATTGTGCTACATGCTGGGGATATAAAAGTGAATAAATACAGTATCTTCTGGTCTCCTGGGAAGAGACAGATACATACACAGATCATTTGAACATAATTATGAAGCGACAGAGCTATGCTCTGGGAGCTATAAAAGCACAGAGGGGGCCCATCCCCAGCTTGGGGGTACAGAGGAATGTGAATGGTCAGGTAAGGTTTCCCGGAGAAAGTGATAAATGAAATGGATAAGCAGGTGAGAGGCTGACATAACAGGGTAAGGATGCACTCAGGCAGACAAAGTCATGAGCAAAGGTACAGAAGTGTGACACATTACGGTGTGTTCAGGGGAAAGGCTGGCACTGTGGGAGCCTAAGGGGAGGAGCGACACGAAAGGGGAGGCTGGACTTGGGAGCCCAGACTTTATTCAGACAAGAGGTCGTCTGGATTTGAGAGCGAGCATTGTGGCGACTGGGTGCAGAAGAGATTTGAGGGAGGCAAAACCGGGAGCCGGGAGACCAGTTTAGAAAGCTACAGCAGCAGACTGGGAAAGATGCTGCGAACAGCTATATTCACGGTGTATCTGACTGGACGACTTGAGAAGTGTTTAGGAGACACACGCAAGATCGGCAAAAGACTGATGACTCCGGTTAAGAAGAAGTGAAGCCTTACCCGTGCCTCGGCTTCCCCATCTACTACAGGGGAATAACAGCAAGCTTTCCCTCCTAGGATTTTATGAGGATTTAACGAGTTAGTATTTATAAAGTATGTACTGGGAAGAGTGCTTGGAATATAATAAGTGCTCAGTCAGTGTTTGCTGTGATCCTGAGGCTATGCTGGAAACAGGCTGCTTAGGTTTTGAAGCTGGCTCTTCATTTGTACTGAGAATGACACAGGTGTTTATATACCTCGTAGAGTTGTAAGGATTAAACGAAACAGAATACTACAGTGCCTGGAAAACAGAAAGTGTTTCACGAATAGGATGACTATATAAATTATTCTCCAAATTGGTACACTGTAGAGTGAAAGGGAGCTATATACATAATTCTGTTGAAACCACTGGCATAAACTGGGCTGTTTTGGGAAAACTGTGAGGTGTGGTTACCCTATCCATAAACATTAGCTCTTTTATTTGATAGCGTATGAGTGATAAAGTGACTTGACCAAGGCTAAACAGCAAGTTTTACTACCTAGTCTTATCTTATATGTGTGTTTTTTTTTGTTGTTTTGTTTTTTTTTTTAGCTGAGCCNCTCCAGGTTGAGCTGTTGTTCAGCATCTTAGCTGTAGAGGGCAGTGTCACTGGCCCTCATATGTGGGATCCGAACCGGGGCCCTGTGGCGTCCCAAGCCAGCTCTTAACCAATGCGCCACTCGGCTGGCCCCTATAACTGACATTTTAAATAAATGATCAAAACTATTTAAAAGATAAAATGATTTGTACCTGTCTTTTATAAGTAAGGGTCTTTATTACTAACTTAAGATGCTTTCCTTCTTATAAAATTTAGTTTTCCCATTCTTTTACTCTTGTAAAAGGGGTGAGACTATGTGACCATTCATGTCTATTTCAGCTAAAAACAATGATTTTCTATAATCTCATGACTTTCTTGAATGTCCCATAGAGATACTTTATCCAAGCTGAATCCTCTTAACTTTCACCGTCTAGAACTTTGTTAAAAACATTAAAACCACAGGAACAGCTACAATGAAACCTACTTCAACTTTTTCTTCTTTGCTGCTCTGTCCACGTCAGTGGAGTTGTCTCTTCTGCCCCTGCCGAGCCTAGTTCAGATTGGTCTGTCTCACTTTTACTCCAGCCACCCTGATTTTACTGTTCCCCCAACAGTGACTGTACTTACAGTCAAATACTAAATTGCATGACATTCATTTTAAAGTGCTTGAATCTTACTTCTCAAATAGGCTGAGAGAAACTTGTGAGCAAAGTCCAGACATTACTATTACGTCTATCATGATCCAGGGGAATACAGTAAATACTTAAAAAAGAAATATTTTGGGGGCTGGCTGAGTGGTTCAGCTGGTTAAGAGCTCGCTCAAGAGGGCGAGCTCTGAAAACAGCGGTTCAATCCCAGCCCGAGCTGAGCTGCCAACAGGTGGCAGGATGGCTCAGCTAAAAAAAAGAAATATTTTGTTACTTTGCACCATCTACAGATTGGTTTCACTGTGTTAATGGATTTCCTGGAGACATCATCATACTTACTATCAAGTATGACTGTTACCTAAAGTGTGCTGTTACTTAATGACCAAAAAAGGGTATATGTGCCATTTTACCCCTTTTCATAAGTATGATAGTTAAGAGTGAGAAATATAAATTATTCAACACTGACACTTTATTTTCTGAACTTTATCATTTTTACAAAACAAAAGGCAAGTATCAAAAACAGCAAAGAGCTTATAGAATTTCTGCACCAGTTTTCACATGTCAGTGATGATGAAACTGGTGTCCCATGTAAATACTAAACCCAGGCTGATTTCCCTCTTGGTCATATGCATTCAGGTGGTTTGATTTGGAGCTACCGAGTAACAATTTGTTATAAG
>NW_017731372.1:1184790-1223236 GCF_001890085.2 Hipposideros armiger
AAAAAAAAAAAAAAAAAGAAAGAAAGAAAGTAAGAATCTGTTCATTTTGTAAAAGTTTTACGTCTTCAAACCTTTGCTCAGATTCAACCTGCGTCCTCCTCTAAAAATGCACAGACATGATTTCTGTCATTTGAACTTTGTGTCTACCAGGCAGCATTATCATAACCCAATGGTAGAGTGTTCTTTCTTCATATGCAAAAATTTACCTATCAAACTACATTATCAGCTCTTCCATGTCAAAGATAGTGAATAGTCAAAATATTTCTTGATTTTGTGACACTTCAGAGGATTTGGGTAAGAATGCTAAGACACAGTCAGAGGCCACTGTGTCATCTGTGACTCACCTTCACTGCCTGACTCTTGGTGTTGATAGGGGGGTTCTTCAGAGCAGCCTGCAGGGCAGCTGTCATGTTTCCTGTGATGGAGGTTAAGGGGATAGCAGCAAAGCATTGTAACTACCAGGAACCATTGGTTAAGATTTGACTTTAGGCATAGAAAGAAAAATTACTATGGTCACTATGTTCAATATTGGAAAATTCAACATGTTGGTTTCAAGGATATCAATCAAAGGTAAAATACTGAAAACAAACAAAATTAAAAGTTTTTCTTAATGAAGCAAAGGCCGCTGCATCCTTGGTTCTAATTATCAAATGAATACCTCGATAACCTCTCATTTTCCAGTGAGACACATATGGAAATATTATCCAGTGATATTTTAAAAAAACCTCTAAAATACCGGAGGTGCCAAAATTATGTATACACATGACTTGTATTCCTCTTTTGTTATCGGTATATATTGAGTATTACAATTTTAATACCGTTTTTTTCCTTTCTTAAAAATGTGTATACATGTTTTTGGCACCCTCTGTATATATGAGATTAGGCCCCAAAATGAAATCTTCAACCAAAACGTCTTTTTATGTGATTCTAACTGGAAAAATAAAGACCAAACTTTTACTAGAATTATATTCTATATTAATTGAAATGCTGGTGGAAAATGCTGGTATATTATTACTTTAGCAATCTGAATGATATACATTAGCAACCTCTCAATATTGATGAAAAGAGACATTATAGAAGATATAATTCAATGACCCTGAGGTGGCAGCTTAACTTTTCTGTTTGGGATATTTTCTCTCATATTTCATAAAGGTTATTCAGATTGTGTCAAGCCATACCTATTACATGGAGTCTCTTTTTGAAAGCACCAGTGAGTTAGCATGTATGAGACACCGAAGGCCAATCAGACTGTCAGAATGTACAGTCATTCCCCTAAAAGGAAAACCACACAGAGCTCACTAGTTCCTCCATCTGTAGTGCCTAACCAGCATTTGTCTCTTCTGGTTGTAACAAGAGTAGAAGACACAGTACTTTACAGACAGATGTATATGGATACAGCAGAACCATGTAAGCGTCCTCTCATACCACCTAAAATGTTCGTTTCACAGAACATCATTTATCCACCACAAAGAATGTTTTTAGACAGAACAATATTCACCACTTATTTTCTGAAGAAAGAGGTCTGACAAAAGAACCTATTGGTGGTAAGCTGTCATTTTCAAGGCTTAATGGACTTCTAGAGAAGCATGCCTTTTGCACACTGGCTCATTTTTAAGGCCCAAAACACTTCAGTATTTAAATAATGCAAAATTGCAACAGCTGATTGTGAAAGTTGTGGAAATTAAAGAACTATCTGTATGTTGATAAATGTTTAATGCTGTATTTTAGATACCTTTAAGACCAGATATAGTTGCTACCAAATATTTTCACTCGTCTATTTCCCCATCATAAATGCATAGGACACCCATGAGGCGTCTACAAAGCCTTCCTTATGAATACACCCAAGAATAATTAGAAATGAATGAATTCAGTAATTGAGAATCTCGAAAAACTACAGCTTTGGTTATTGCAACATTTACATTTTCTAAAAAAGATCTCATGCAAACGTTGTTATGAATATTCAAATATGCAAAACCACAACTCAGGAACTGACAACTACATTTTAACTAAAATGGAAACGATTTCAGGATTATAAAAATGATTCTGCTTTGTACAATTGGCTCGTCTTCTACTTTATTCGTTGGGGTTCATTTTACATATTTCCAGGGATTCTCCATATGCTTCCCTCTTTCCACCGTCCTTCGCTCAGCAGGTAAAGCCTCCAAGCTTCTTCCTTTCCTGGGAGTTTTGGTTGTTTTGTACTCACTTCCCTTCCCCCGGTTAGCAAATGCTGTGCAACTAGTATTTTGCAAAATTCCTTTTTCTTAAAAAAAGGCCCAGAGGGCCTCATTCTGCAAACCACCTCCTCTCCCAAAAAGGAATAAACTATCCTAATTCTACCAAAACAAAACCACCACCACCACCAAAACAAAAACTCACTAAAGAAAGACGCCCATTCCCTCCCGTCAGAAATTCCTGGAGCTAATGTGACCCCAGTGAAGAGCGTTCTGGGAGGAAAACTTCAGCACCCAGCAACTGTCCCGATCAGCCCCGAAGCCTTCCCAGCGCCTCGAGGGCGCGGCCGGCACAGCCAGGTCCCGGAGGCAGCAACTCCTGGCGCAACCTGAGGAATCGGGGCGTGGAAGGAAGGCGCACTGGGGCCGGGCAAGTTTCGGAGGGCGGACCCCGGGGATCTCGGGGCGTCCCTGTGAGATATGGGAGAACCCCTTGTCCTCTCGGGATGGGGGACCCCAAAGAGACAGGTTCAAGCCGTGGGCCGTCGGGAGCACCTCGGCGCCCGTCCCCCGGGTGCGGCCCGTCAGGCTCAGACCCTGCAGGCGCGGGTCCCAGGAGCAGGGCCTGGGTGGGGTGGGGAGGCCGGCGAACGCAAGGATATTGCCGCAGGCAGGAGTCCACCTCGCCCTCGTCGGGCCCGGCCTGCCCGTCGCCCCCGTCTTCCTCGTCCACGAACTTGTTCTCGTCGTACTCATCCACGTCCACCTTCCGGAAGCGGGCCGACGACACCGTGTTCTTCGACATCCCCGATCCGGAGCGGTGGCAAAGGCCTCCTCTTGCTGCTGCCTCTGCCTTCGCAAGCCCAGTCCTACAGGAACCCGCAGCCTGCAGCCTTCACTTCCCTCTTCCGCTCTGGGGCGTCGCCGGCAGCCCCGGCTCGGGAGGTTCTGGGCCTGCGCGCTGGCGGCGCTCCTTCCTCTTCGGATTCACCCTCGGCTGAAGCCTCCTACGCGGTCCTTGCTCTCCTCCGGGGAGCGCGCTCCAGGGAGGGAGCGCGCTGGCTGCAGTGCGCAGGCGCAGACTTTCCGCAAGAAAGGGGCGGGGCGGAGTGAAGGAGGCGGGAGCGGGGGCGGGAGGAGGCGGAGCATGAGGGAGGGCAGAAAGCGGTGCCGCGGGAAGAGGTAATAGGCGATTGGTCGTCCGAGTACCTCACGTGATCCCTAAGGGGTTTCTATAGAAACGCTTCTCTGCGGTCCAGTCTGGGAGGTCTTAGGTTGGCGGCGATGGGCACTGGGGGCGGGTGGCCTTGGCTTTTGCTGCTGCCGCCGCCGCCGCCAACGACCCGTCATCCGGGTCCTGCGTAGGGTCCGGCCGGCCCGGACTTGCCTATGAGGTGGGATGGACTGGTTGTCAGACCAAGTCCCCTGCAGCTGACAGGAGTAGGGAGGAGTGATGCACGCCCCGGCGCCCAGCATCGTTCTAGTTCTCAGAGACGTCGCTTCGGACCGTGCGCTGCTCGTGGCTGCGTGCCTGAGCCGGGAGCCCCTTTCCCGGGGTTGGAGCTACGCTGCGCGGCCGGCGGGAGGTCCCCAAGGACAGAGTCGAAAGGTCATATCTTCTCTGTCAGTGCTGTGTGACAGCACCGCGAAGGCACCTGCAGAACCTGAACTAGGTATCGAATCCATTGGGAAGGAAGGGGGGTGTCCGGGCAGGGGCTGGGGTCGGGTGGCAAAACTGGGTGAACCTGTGGAATTTTTGGTAGGGTCAGTCATTGACATCTTAAAATAAGTGCCTGTGTGGAGCAGGGATGCTAGAAAAAGACAGGAGCTACCTTCGGTGCTGAAGGGAAACAAAATGTGTGACAATTAGTAGAAGCCAGACGTTTAAGATTTATGTTTGTGATTTAAGATTTTATGGGATCCCTCTAGGCTAGCTTTTCATTATATTTGACATCCCCATTTCTGAGAGCAAAGCTCTTACTAAGGCGATAAAGGCACTAAAACTGAGGAAATGGTAGCTGCGCTGTGTGTACATTACTGAAGTACAAATATTTGCAGATTAAAATTAATTTGCACATTTGGCTGGACCTTGTTCAGATGGCTTTGTTTTCCTGACATCCTATCAGATGTAGTTTGATTCCACCTCGGGCAGAAGGGTGGCTGTTGCCCTGTTAAGTACACTAATCATTGGTTTCCGGTGCTCAATTGAAAAGAGCACTGGGCTGAATCAGTAAATCCTGGTTTGAGTCTTGACTCTTTCACTCAATCTACTTGATTGAGACGAGCCACTTAAAATTCGGAATCTCAGGTGCTTCATGGCTGAAGTGTGGCTAATAATGTGTACTTAGCGAGATTATTCTGAGGAATAAATACAAGAAAGTGTTTTGGAGCTCTAAAATTCTGCATAAATGTGAAATGTATGTTCCCCGTACCATTGGTTTTGTAACTAGCCTTATAAATTACCTAATGATATATAGTGCTTTATCGTGCCCCTGGAAGAGGTGGAAAAATGCTGGAGGGTGGAGGTTGTCTTAGATTTCTTTTGTATCTTCCTTTAGGTCTGATGTAAAGCTAAGCATGCAGAAGGTACTCAATACATTCAGGCACTCAATCACTCCTTGATGAATGAATAAAATGTGAAAGACATTATAGTTTGAGAATCACACTGAGAATAATGAACCAGTAAAAAGAGGAAGAAAGATCTCAAAATCAAATCTTCATTAGATATACGTATGCATACTTATGTATATACATATATGTATATCTATATCTGTATCTATCTATCTATCTATCTATCTATCTATCTATCTATCTATCTAATCTATCATCTATAGAGAGACCCCTTCAGGAATAGACTGCATCTTTTTTTTTTTTTTGGAAGGAAGAAGCAATATGGCATTTTCTTTTCCCAATTAAACCACCTTCTAGAAGATATATCATTTAGGTGATGAAGTGACATTTCTTTAACATTCAAATTATGAACAAACATGCTGATAAAAACTTCCCCAATGACTGTCTTAAAACAGCTAAGGAAAATTTTCTACCTGTTGATAGATAATCTTTATTTTAAAAAGTCATATACCAAAGTATCAGATCATTACTGTGGTGAATGGCATTATATAACTTAGAATAAAGATTTGTTCTAACAACATTCGTTTCTCAGTTTCAGTATTTTGCTAACTTTAGTAAGAACTAAACAATATATATATTGTTTAGATGCTAAAGATGATTGTACTTTTTGTTCTTCTAAATCATATTTTTTGAAGAGAAAATTGAATATTAGAAGCACTACTGAGAGCAAATGGAAACAAGGATTCAAGAGCTAATACATCCTTTCTCTTATGTTTCTATTCTTTTGTATAAGGTCTTATTTAGGAAATTTCTTTATTCTCTGGTTTTAGAACTGGGAAAGAAACCCAGATTGGAAATCAACTTAAGGGAACAGAGAGGGAAATTTAAAAAATCAAGTTGCTCAAGGGTATAATTGTTTTTAATTGCTCAGGATTTTGCTCTATATGTTGAATGTGTTAAGTATAATTAATCTTCAGCCACATAGTGCATGTCACATTTGAGATGTAATAATGTCAGAAATATCCTTTTCCAATGCAGTATTTTTTATTGTCTCATGATAATAACTACCTAGTACATAGTAGGTACTCAACACTTTTCTATCCAATGAAGTAATAATTTCACAAATTAATTTTGGAATCCTATTTAGAGATTGAGCATTTTTTAATGGACACAATAATTACCCCTTTAAAGCTTTAGGGAAATTTGTGTATGTGAAGAAACCTGTCCTTAATAATCATTTAATTAGAAGATACACATTCCACTTTCTGGCATACGTATTACAAATTTTGAATATTAATCATGTTACTTCATTCAATTTAGGTAATATTATTTTCCCTATTTTAATTTTCCACCGGAGGGCCTATCCCTGAAATAAAGGATCCATAAGGTTTCAAGACATTTTATTTGTTGTGCGAATAACCTGATTTGGTTCAATACTGAAGTAACACTGACTTTTCTTGAGATTAATGCTGCATGATAGTATATAGCTCCTAATTTTTTGTGATGAAGCAAAGAGCGAAGGATCTTTTTAGTTAGAAAGGATTTTGATAAAACTATCCTATAATAGGTTTTTTTCAGATATTTTAAACCAAGTACTCTACCTACAATGTGCTTTTTTCTCCAGATTTGCCATTAAATACTTAACAAACCAAGACCTTGAATCCAGAAGCATTGCAAAATTATTATTTGAAATGGAAGTGAACTCAGTGTTAATCAAATATGTCAAATATGTGTTATAAATATAAAATAAATAAATTGCAGTTCTGGTAATGATTTAATTTCACTGTTCTCTAACAACGTAATTACTACAATGTAAAAAGATTTTTTAGCATGTTACCCATATACTATATATAGGCTTAACATCCAAATGAACTGGTTCTGTGTTGAAACTACCAACCTTCAAAATTTCAAGTTTTTTTGTGGTGATTAATTTTAGCTTCACATAACTTTCTTGATTACACACTGAGGTAGAGTAGATAAAGGCAAACTATTTTACAATGAGACCTTTATTTATTTATATATTAGTACTTCAAAGATTAAAAATATTTAAATCTGTACTCTTATCTTAGGTAAAAAATTTAGTGCTAAATGAAAGAATAAACGTTGTTTGTTAAACATTTTTGTGAATGGGACAATATTTCTATTTCATTTTTTTTAACCTGCTTATGATACTATACAGGGAAGCTGTGGATTTAAAAATGTATTTATTCTTTCCCATTACTGGGGTCTGTTATTAATACTAACAGTTGTCTTAAGGTTACATTTCTTATCACAATATACAACCATAATATTTGAGATGGTGATAACTTACATCTTTTCCAATATTTATATCACTTTTATTTCTTTTTCTTAACTTATTGCATTAGCTAGACTCTCAAAAACAGTGTTGAGAAATTGGGCGATAGTAGGCTTCTCCTCTTTGTTTTTCTTTCAGTGGAAATGCTTTTGGCATTTACCAGTTTATATTTCCTATTGCCTTTGATCTTTAGACATAATGGCTGAAATTACCAAATGCTTTTTTGGGGGGAATCTAATGATAAAAATCATGTCATTTTTGATCTTATAATTTATGAATGTGATGAATTATATTTATATATTTTTATTCACTGAACCATTCCCACATTTCTAGAATAAATTCTGTTTGGTTACTGTTTTAATTGTTTGCTAGATTTGATTAGTTTACATATTTTTTTACATTTCAGAATCTATATATGTATAAGTAAGATTGGTTCATAGTTTTATTTCTTTGTGCTATCTTTATCTGATTTTGATATTAGAGTTAGTCTAGCTTTGTAAGATGAATTGAGCGGATTTCCACCTTTTTTTCTCTATGCTCTAGAATAGTTTGAATAATAGAAAATTGTCATGCTGTTTTTTTCTTTAAAAGTTTTAGGATGTGCTTACAAAATTATCTGGGCTTACTTATATTTTTAGAGGTAGATCTTTGATCATCTTTATCATCTGTGGTTAATGACTTGTTTGGTTTTCTTTCTCTTTTTGAGTCAATTTCAGAATTTATATTTTCCTAGTAAATCATGCATTTCCTCTAGATTACCAATTTATTGGCAAGAAGTTGCAAAAAAATATTTTTTACAGTTATTTTAGCTTCTTCCATAACCATAGACATCTAGCTTTTCTCATTGCTATTATTAACAATTTAAGTAAAATATTAAAATCAACATTTTTTCTTTTTTTTCTCCTCCTAACTTGTCACCAATGCTAGAAACACATCTTTACTCCTTATAGAAAATAGTCATCTCAGACTTATAGTTTTGAAAGAATTTAAACGATCCTACAATTCCTATCCTTGTCTACTATCTATCCTTATTCCGTTACTATTTTATTAATAGTAGCAACCACTTGATGAGTGCTTATTATATCGTAGACACTTGGCTAATAAGCTCTTTACTGTACTTAAATTATTTAATCCTTGGAGTAGCTCTAGGGCCTAGGAATTAGTGTTCCCATTTTATGAATGAGAAAACTAAGGCGAAGAGAGATTAGGTAACTCAGCCAATGATATTCAGCTCGCAGACTGGTATGGCAATCAGGACTGTCAGATTCTGAAGCTAGTGCCTTTAGTCACCACTCTGTACTTTCAGCAAATCCCTTCTCATATTCCCAACTATACTACTTACCTTTGTGCTAAAAATAAGTCTATAACTAAGTACCAAGGGTTAAATAAACCCACACAGTAGCTTGAAATGAACTATAAATTGTGAACTTTATCCTTGTTATTGTCATGATTTTTAAAAAAGATATTTATTTTTCAGGTTTTCCTGTGAGCTTTCTCCACTTATCTCAGTATTTTGAGATTACACATAGAGCCTGTTATCAAATTAGCCTACCATAAAAAAATGGCACCTTTTTGGCATATGGAGAGATCAGTAGGTATTGATTAGTAATTCCACTTAATTTAAAAAAAAGTGGCATAACACCCACAACATAAAATTTATCATCTTAGCCATTTTAAGTGCACAGTTTAGTATTAAGTACATTCACCTTGTTGTACAATCATTACCACCATCCGTATCCAGACCTCTTTTTATCTTGCAAAACTTAGACTCTGCACCCATTAACTCCATAGGCCCCCCCTCTCTCCCCAGCCTCTGGCAACCACAATTTTATTTTCTGTGTCTATAAATTTGATGACTCTATGTACCTCATATAAATCAAATCATACAGTATATGCCTTTTGTGACTGGCTTGTTTCATTTAGCTTGATGTCTTCAATTTATCCATGTCGTAGCATGTGTCAGAATTTCCTTCCTTTTTAAGACTGAACAATATTCCCGCGTGTGTGTGTACCACATTTTCTTTATTCATTCATCCACTGGTGGACACTTGGGTTACTCCCCGCTTTTGGCTATTGTGAATAATGCTGCTGTGAATATGGTTGTACAAATATCTCTTTGAGACCCAATTTTCAGTTGTTTTGGGTTTATAGTATACCTGGAAGTGGAATTGCTGGATCATATAATAATTCTTTTTTTAATTTTTGAGGGATCAATTCCACATAATTAACTAAATAGGACAATAAAGCCATGTTCCATTGCCTCAGGTCTCTGATTTGGTACATCCCCGAGAGTCAGGAACATCCAAGGTAAGATACCCTTAGTACTTATGTTTGGTATAAGGTCCTGGTTAACAAGGAGTGGGGATGGAGAGAGTGCCCAAACTCTGAGATGTAGAACCTACTTAGGTTCTTCACCCTAGCCCACCCTGCCTCCTAGCTCCCGTAGTTGGAGGAGGCCCACTGGCACAATGGTTTGAGCAGAATTACAGAGAAGTCACAGGATTAGTACTAAATGGATATTGATTTTCCCAGGCTTTGTAGTAAGTCCACACTGTTTTTATTTTGAGAGGCATTAAAGCATAGTGATTAAGAACATGGATTCTGGAGCTGGACCTCCAGGGTTTGACTCTTAGCTCAGCCTTTACTGCTTGAGTAGCGACTTAAGCTCTCTGTGCCACAATTTCCTTATTTGTAAAATAGATAATGCAATAATACTGACCTCATAGGGTGATGGGGAGGATTAAATGAGCTAATCCATGTAAGTACTTAGAAAAGTACCTGACATATAGCTCTCAGTAAACGCTAGGCAATAATATTATCATTTTTAGTTAGCATAGGTTACCATGTGGCTTTCCTTAAAATCCTTGGAAATAAGATGAATACCATTCCATTCCATGAGTTAAACTTGCGTGTATGATGAATCAAAAAAGATATGTAACAGCAGTTTAAAGAGAGAGGATTTGCTCCCAGGCCAGAAGGATTAAGTTGAAGCTTGATGAACCATTAACATCTATGGAAAAATCAATATTAGTCATTTCAGGAATTGGTCGTAGAGGTTTATGTTGTCTCTTACTGTCCTGGCCTCCTAAACACTGTCCAAGGAGCCCTTGTGTATGTCCTCCCATTTCATTTCGAGAGGCAGATGTCTACCTCTGGAGAGTCTGATAGCACTAAACATTTGAAATACAATGAACTCCTCTAACCCACCAAGCAGACTTCTGATTATAATTTGGCTCCTCATGTAGCTTATCCACATGGTGAAGCTGTATAGGCTGGACAACTCGAATATCTGATTGCATATCCAGTTCTGAGTCTCACTGGAAATCAGTACATTAGCTTTCTGCTTTTACTTGTCAGTCATGGGAGCCTTGTTAACCAAGGTGAGCCCCTGATGAATAAATCCATTCTCTCTCTATTGACTGACTCAACTCTGTAGATGAGCCTACAACGCTGAAAGCCAAACCCTGGACCACGCTCCCCTCCCCAGCCCTCATCAGTTTCTTGGACTATACCTCCTGCCTGTTTTAGATCACAGCACCACTAGCTGCTTTAATTTATCTGCTTGTATTTTCTTTATTGGAGCTTCTGTATGTGTGGTGGCAGTGATAGTTCTTCAATATCACCATTATAAGTTTGCTACAGAGAGGTGGAGCATTCCAACTGCTGTTGTTCCCTACATTCCTGGGCCAGCCTGACCCAAGCAAGAACCCATTGTGTGGCAAGCCAGAAGACCTGGTCGCTGCGGCACTGTGTGAGCTCCCTCCGTGGAACTATTGAGCTGATACATGCCATCTTAGAGCAGATTTGCATGTCTCTTGTTTTTCAGGTGCGGGCATAGAGACTGCTTGCCCAGGGCTGTGTATCTTTATGCTCTCTCAACAGTCTGTTGTCTAAAGCTTGACTACTATATTGGTCTCAACTCATGACTTATCGATGACCTCCTGACCCCAGTCTTATTAACCAGTACAAGAATTTAGCTGCCCAAAGCACCTTTCTTTGCTGTAGTTCTGGCAACATTTCTTTCTTTGTTATATACCATTGCAATCCAGGTTCACATTTGAAATACGAATTCATCATAGATTTCACACTACGTTTCTAAGTCACTGGACCCTTTGTAGCCTGGTTTGGAGACAGATTTCATGGACATAGATAGATCCAACCAATTGGATCTACTTTTTTTTTTTTTTTTGAGGAGCCCACAAGGAGGACAGTTCCCCCCATTGCTGCAGGGCCTCACCAGCCAACCTGGCAAGAAGCTTCAGAGCTGGCTCGCCAGGCCCCCTAGACTTGCTGACCCCAGTAGCTGAGTCGGTCACCTGGATCTTTTGGGTTGTTGGAAAAGTCATGACATATTTTTTCTATGTTTTTTTTGTTGCAAAAATGCATCATGACTTTTCCGACAACCTAATACTTTTATAATGATCAGAGATGCTGAATTTATCATGTTGGGGTCTTCTTTTTTTTTTTTTGGAAAACTCTGCATCCCACACTATAGATTTCATGATCTAATAATAAACTCCAACAATCCCTCTTTAAATAATAATTACTGTATACCCACAATACAATTATATTCTAATAATTCTATACACATTTTCAAATTAAGAATAGAAATTTATTTTTAAAAAAATTATGTTTATTTTAATCACAACAGGAATTTCTATTCTAAAGATTTTTCCTTTAAGAGGGAAGTGAGGCAGCAAATGTGAATGAATTAAACACAAGCAAAGTTCTTTAATGTACGTGCTCAGAGGGTTAGTCAAGGGGTCATTCCTAGAGGTGTGTTTTGAACAAGATTTTAAGAGAAGGTATAGATATGTACTGGTGAAAAAGAAGTGGTCAGACGAAAAGGGAAGTAAAACAAAAATTATGCATTGGGGAGCTATATCAGAAGAAGGGGGAATGGATGGATGCTAAGAAAAGAAAAAAAAAACATGTCCATTGCAGGATGGTTAAGCAGGCACTTGGCTGGAATGGAGAAGAATGTTGGGGAGCAGTGATTGGCAAGGTGATTGAGATGTAGGTTCACAGCCTTGCTACCCACATTTCACCTGGATAGTGTGCTAAATCCTAAGGGAAAACCAAAGGGGAAAGAGACAGTGTTTGACCAACAGGAATTTACAATCTTGCCAATGAGACAGGACAACAAGAAACAGAGGAGGAGCCTTGAAAGCCTGTAAGAGTGGCTTGGATATTATACGGTGTGTGATGGAAGGATCCTTTGGAGAGTCTCAGGTATCATCCTGCCTCTATCATCTGTTCAGGAGGGAGAGGTGTGAGTTGGGAAAGATCAAACTGAGCAGGTGGCTAGATTTCAAAAATCAATCTTTGTAGCTGTATCTAATCAATTAGCAAAAGAGCTTTTCCCCCACACAAAACTATTTTGAAGCACTTTAGGAAAAAAAATGCGCTGCCGAAAATCTTCTGTCCACAATTAACAATTAATGGAAAATCACTGCTTTGCTTTTGCAAACAGCACTTAATGCCAGTAACTTCAGGCTCTTTTCCAATCTTACAGTAAAGTTTAATACTGAAACCAATTTAGAAATATGTAGTCTACAGGCTTTTTTAGTGGAAAGATTATGTGGGTAGACTAGAATAATGACATTTTCTTTTCCACACCAAATTATTAGCAAGTACTAATGGCTCCGCTTTGATACTGTCACTTTCAAAATAAAGAAATATATTAAATTGCTTATGGAAAATTTTTGGATTTTGTTAAGAATAGTGTAGCTTTATAATAGTTGAGATGGTAATCAATTCAGGTTTTGCCTGTGTCATTTTTATCTCCATCTTGGATCACACCTAAGAGAGAAAGTTCCCAGATTTTTCTTGGCTATCTTACAAGTCCTCTGCTAGTTGTTTGGTCTTAGGTTGTAGAAATGTAGATTTTATTTTTTCCCTTTCTTTTTCTTCTTCTTCTTTTCATCTACCTCTTTGGTACTTGCAAGCTGTTCTGTGATTTCTGCTCTCTCCACTGGCATTGCAATGGGAGGCCTTCTGAGGTCCTTGGCTTCCTGGAATGACATTTGAGGCATATTTAAGTGCCTGACGACATTCCTGGGTTTATATAGGTTCTGATCCACATGGATGGGTGGTAGGTCCCTGAACGGCACCAGCACAAAAATGACAGGAACCCTGAGGTCTGGTGTCAGATTGGGTTGTGGCTGTTCACTGGTCACTTGAAAAGACTGCCCAGCAAAGACATTGTTCAAGGCGTAGCTCTCTAAAGCTGCCTGAGCTGCTATGTTTGGATACTCTTTTGTCTGGGGAAGAACATCCATGAAATAAGGTTTCACTCCTGTTATGGCATTGATTGCATATGCATTGTACCTGTCAGCCAGTGCTCTTCCGGTTAAAATGGGCTGCAAAACCGTTGATCCCGAGACACCGCTCACAAAGTTAGTGAGGAGAGAATGCCAGATCCCAGCACTTATTGGGCTCAAAGTGACCTTCGGCCATAGACTGGCCAGGCTCCGGAGAGCTTCGCGGTTCCACCCTGAGGCAGGAAATTCAGCCTCAATATGATAGAGCTGAGAAAAGTAAACACTAAGAGTGACATCTGGATACATTATCAGGAAATTGTACATTTTGCTGATGCAGCAATGGTCAGCTTCATTACAGGGGGAGTGGTTGGAATATAGGATGATATGCCTGATGCCATCATTATTATATATGGTCGAGTCAAAATAACCATTCGTCTCAAATAGCATTGATTCTGGATGGGTGTTATTCCCAGTGCAGCTGCTGGCATGGCCCTTCTGCACCAGGCTTCCAGAAGAAGTTTTTAGTTCATAAAACGTGAGGTGTTTGGGTTGAGGATATGTTGGCCCATAAGGAAATCCAAAAATCTGATAAAATTCTGTGTAGGGAACTCTTGCTTCTTCACCTGTCCGAATATGGTAAGGACAGTTAGAGCAATCGAGAGAGAAGCTAAGCCAGTAATAAGGTTTTACTATTGTTCCACGATTTGCTAAGTATTCCTCATATAGTGGCTCCATTGCTAGTTTTATTGTCTTCTAGCTGCAACCCTAAACAAGGAAGAAAAAAATATATATAAAACCAGTGCAGGAAAAATTAAAGACAGTGCATTAATTTATTGAGTCATGCTTTTTTTTTTTTTTTAGAGCAGGTAGCAATGATAACCATAATAGCATCTTTGATTCTAAAAGATAGTGATATGTTTTTGGAAAAGTCATGACATATTTTGCCTATGTTTTTTCAAAGGACATTTATTTATATAAAGAACAAAGATCAATCAATGATATATTGCCCATTTTGTTCGATAACCTTTTGCCATCTTTCAGTGAACTTCATAATTCCTCATTCATAGAAGGACCTGTCTTTATTTGTGAAAAACTGAACAAGGTGCTGATTTACAGCCTCATCTGAATTGAATGTTATACCATGCAAAGAGTTTTGAAGAGAGCGAAACAAGTGGAAGTCTGACAGTGCAAGGTCAGGCGAGTATGGTGGGTGTGGCAACACATCCCATCCAAGCTCCAATAATTTTTGACAGGTGATCAAACTTGTGCGTTGTCACTATGGAACACAACTCCTTTACAGTTAACAAGCTCTGGACATTTCTGGATGATGGATTCATTCAAACTGTCCAATTGCTGAGAGTACACATTCGAATTGATTGTTTGGTTCCTTGGTAGGAGCTCGAAAAACACGACACCTTTAAAATCCCACCACACTGAGAGCATAACCTTCCTCTGATGAATGTCTGCTTTTGATGTCGTTTGAGGCAAATCATCACGACGGGACCAAGACTGTTTGCACACCACATTGTTGTAAACAATCCACTTCTCATCACCAGTTATCAGTCGATTAAAAAAAGGATCATTTTCCTCACGTTTAATGAACATATTGAAGATGTTTATATGCGCCGTCAAATGAACTTCTTTGAATTCATGTGGAACCCAGATATCGAGCTTGCTTTCTTGTCCCAGCTTCTTCAGGTGGTCGTGAATGCTTGAAGGATGGATGTTCAGTGTTTCTGCAATCTCTTATGTCGTGTACGTGGGTTTGACTCGATCAATGCCTTTATTTTGTCGTCAACCTTGGTGGGCCTCCCTGACTGAGGAACGTTGTTGAGATCAAAATCACCAGCACAGAATTTCATGAACCATCGTTGGCACTGACGTTCTTGTAGAGCATTATCACCGTAAACTTGATGCAACTTTTCACAAGCTTGATGCACGTTCTTCCCTTTATGGAAGTAAAACAGTAAAATATGGCAAAAATGCACAGTTTGGTCTTCCATCTTCAACTTGTTGTAAAATCTCCAAAACTCAACCAAATCGCTCAATTTTTTTTTAGAATGAAGCTAGAACCGTCAGCTGTCAAATGACATAGCAATAACATAGATGTGAATGACTCTAGTACTTCCAAAAATGAACTAGTGCCATCTGTTGCAAACATGCGTCATGACTTTTCCAACAACCATATATATATATATATATATATATATATATATATATATATATATATATATATGTATGTATGTATATGGCAATAGATTAGAAAGCTCTGGGTTCATCTTTCTTTATTGAGACTCCTGGGGAGGGGGGAGGAGACAAAAGAGAAAGGCATAATACACCTTTACCTATTTCATAGATTCTGAGGCAGTAGAGCAAATGGGTTAATGGTGCATGTTCTAGAAGCAGACTGACTCATTTCAAATCAGGGCCCTGCCACTTACCAGCTTAGTGACTTTTGGCAAGTTACTTAATATCTGGGAGCCACAGTTTCCTTGTCTGTAAAATGAGGCTAAGAATAGTTCCCACCTCTTAAGATTGAGGATTGAATGATACACTAAATATACAATGCTTTATTATGAGCCTGACCCATGTTAAGGACTCAATAAATATTTAGCTCTTAGTAGTAATAGCACAAGTCCCAGGGTTATCTAGATTCTTGTTTATGAAAGTCCAAAGAAATAAGCAGGGGTTTTGTATTTTGTTTTTGTTCTTTCTTTGTCTCTTTTCTGACTATGATAGTATCTAATATATTGTGCAAAGGTTTTGGGTATTGTTGCATCTCCAGTCAGCTATTTATTCTAATCATTGACAAAAAAATTGGAGGTGGTTATCCTTTTAGGAATAGGATCAAAGACTCTATTTTGCTTAATGGTAGAGACTTCTTGTAGAAGTGCCACTTGAGTCTTCTTTAGGCCACGGACACTCATTCATCAACATATGAGAGTTAGTTCTAGTGGGTGGGTCTTGTTAGAGCATTTTGGAAATTTTACTAGTCTCAAAGCAAATATGATTCTTAGGATATTTCAAATAGTTTCTGGGATGTTAAAACCAAAAAAGTTGAGCTCTTAAGTAATGATTAAAATAATAACAATAATTCCTTCAGTTATTGTTGTTCCCAAGCAGCAACCTAAGCTATTATAATACAGTTTTAAAAGTATATTATATTTAAAAATAACTTTTTATAATACAGGAATTACATGATTCTTGTAGGATTTTTTTTTTTTTTTTTTTTTTTTTTTTTTTTTTTTAACTGTTAAGGGCCATGAAAAGCCAAGACAGTTCTGAAAAAGTATAAGGAGCGGCTGCTCAGCTCGGGCTGGACTCGAACTGCTGTTGCTCAGAGCTCAAACTCTTGAGCGAGCTCTTAACCAACTGAGCCACTCAGCCGGCCCCTCTTGTAGGATTTTTTAAAAATAATATTGATACATAAAGGAAAAACTAAAAAAATCATGCCAGTTTGTATCAATTTACATCCCCATCACTGTTAACAGGTCTGGCCCCTCCAGTCATTTACTATGCATGCTTGTTATGCATAACATAATTAAATTATGTTTTAATTTTGCATCTTCATTTAGTTTTATGTCATGAGCATTTTTCCATGTTATTAAAAAGTCTTCAAAAAACACAATATTCGCGGCTAATTAGTGTTTTACTACATAACTGGAGCATTCAGTTTCTTACCTCTTTTTATTATTATAAATAGCACTTTGATGGACATCTTTGTAAATAAATCATTCATATATCTCATTCTTTTCTTTAATGGATTACTAGAAGTCATATTATTAGATCAGACTTTCTCAGATTGCTTCCTAGGAAGATATACCAATTTTATCACCTTCTCCCCCAGTGTTGTTTATAGCCCCCTATGGCAATTTGAGAAGTTAAGCATCTCTTTGTGGTTATAATTTGTATAGTTTCAATTCCTGGTAAGGCGGAACACCTTTTCATGTGCTTATTGATCTGTAGTATTTATTCTTCTGTGACATATATTTGATCCCTTAACTATTTTTTTGTTTGAGGTTTCCATATTGATTTGCAAGAACTCTTGACGGGTCAAGAATATTAGCTGTCATATTCGTTGTAAATATTTTACCTGCTTATAGAGCCTTTTAATCGTGCTGATGGCATTTTTAATTGTACCAAATTTTACATTTTTTATGTGGTCAGATACTTACCCTCATGATTTATTTTTTGCTATTGTATTTAGAAAAGACTTTCCCATCAAAGAGGAGCTAAGCATTCCCTGTATTTTCTTCTAGTATGTGTGGTTTCATGTTTTTCATTTAACTCTCTGTCCAGGCAACAAAACAGATAAATTTTAAAAAACATAAACTGACCATTGCAACAAAATATAGTTTTCACTTTTCAAAATCTAACTGATCACTTCAGAAGTATTTATTAGGGTCTCTCATGGGGAAGCACTTTGATCAACGTCTGTCTTCCTCACCCCAGATCACCTCCGTCATCGCTGTATTTGATCCAGCCTGATCCCCAGGCTGGAACCTTTTTGTTTCCTTTGTCTCTCCTGTCATGGGCAAAGAATACAGAGGGTGCCAAAAACATGTGTACACATTTTAAGAAAGGAAAAAAACTGTATTAAAATTATGCTGATGGTAACCACTTTGAGGCACCTCTTGTAATTGCAGAATTCAAATGTGACTTGTATTCATCTTTTGTTATCAGTATATATTATTACAATTGTAATACAGTTTTTTCCTTTCTTAGGACCTCAATCTAACTGTAGATGGAATGTGACTTTACTCCTGTCACCGTTATCCTAATGGCTAATATCTCTGCATGAACTCTGGGTACCACATACTCATCAAATTCCAGATTTCCCCTAACCTCTGTCATGTCAACTTAGCCCATAGGATTGGGCGTTTGCCTCAGTTTCCTCCTAAGTGCTTTATTTTCCTGCTGTAAGTGAATTCCTGCCCCGAGACTTCCCAGATCTTACATAGCTTTTTCCTAGGGCCCTGGATTCTTCCTGCTTAACCCTTGGCAACCAACCCGTCACCTGGAACCTGACACTATCTCCTGCTTGATCCTGAGCCTGTTTCTCCCTGGATCCCCTTCTCTCTCAGACTTACTCATCAGACCAGATCTCTCTGAATATCAAAGCTTGCTGAAACCAAGCCCAGAGTCTCACCCTCTTTTGAATATTGTGCCTTGGATATGGTCTGCCATTGGGTGGCACACCTGATATCCAGCCTACTACTCAAATTATAATTTCAGCTGGCCCATAGAAAATTTCCAGATTGGTTTGGCCAAAGTACTATGGAAACAGTACCAGAAGGCCCTTTTTGACCTTCATTTTATTTTATTTTACTTTACTTTGAGGGGGAGGTGACAGTGGCATTAGCTATTTATACAGGTTCCAGAATTACCCTTTTGGGAAGCAGAAGTCTTCGTGTCTCTCAAGATAAAGGTATGGAACTCCCAATTGCTTTTCTAAGCACTCCTTCCTCTTCACCCTTCCTCTCCGGTTGCTATACAGTGTATCATTACTGTCTTTAAGGAGATCTTGAGAACGAGTGGCCTTCATACGTAATGGGGGGAGAGTTGGAGTTTTATCCTTGCCTATGGCTTTTCTGTGTCAACCAGCTATATGGTTCCCTACTGGCGAGGTGTTCACTTTTTCAGAGGGCCTCTCTGGGATTGTTCTTTGAGCTCCCTCATCTGAATGGCAAGCAGGAAAGAACTGCCCCCTTTGAATTCTTCCAGAATTTGTGGGTTGATATCATCAATTTGCCATTGCTCATAGACTGCCTTGCACTGTTCACTTTCCATGTCCTTTCATTCTCCTCTAACCAGACACAGACGTGCCCTGGTTAGCCCAGGGCCTTACCCAGGAACCTTGATTGGCTCACAGGCCAGGTTGGCCAAAACCTGTTTCCCCAGCATCCTGGGGCCCTGCCACCCCATCCTTTTCCTTCTGCTTTGTCTGAGCTTGGGAAAGGCATGTTGCCCTCCGTAGGGCAGATCTACTGGCAGTGACAAGGAAAGCTCTGTAAAATCCAGCTCTGTCATCGGGTCGTGAGTGGCCCCTGGACTGCAGCCCTGGGAGGACAGCCTTAGTTTAACATAAATGAGGACAATCTGCTCTTTTTTCACCCACCTAGGATTTCGTGAGTACTGGTAAAGCACAGTTTGCACTGGAGTAATTGGAGAGTGGAGTTTGCCCTTCCCAATCTGTACACAATCTGTTAGCAGCTAAAAACAAATGTTAGCAGTTATAATTACCATCATTTAGTCTCCAGCCTTGGATCACACTCCAGGTGTTCTAGGAGACGGTTTGTTTCCTTTTTCTTCCCTCTTTAGGTCCCATGGCCTGTTTCAGGTCACTTCGGAGGGCAATTTTGCTATAAAGGTGACCTCCTGTGTCGGTTCAGGACTCTTTCACAGTTTGTGTCCCTTAGTTCCTATGAACTTGGCCGTCCCTTGGTTAGAAAGACCGTGCTGAGGTGTGGCTGCCTCTAAGAACACTGTTGAATTGGTGCCATGGTAACGTTTGCAAAGGAGCTACTGCTAGGATACGGCTCTGACACTTATTACTTTATTTGCATTTCAAACCACCTGTTCCGAAGATGAAAATATACATGAACACATATTGCAATCTGGAGAAAAGTGTAATATCGGACTATTTAAGTGACCGTGTGGGTTTTTTTTCTCCCTGTAGCTATAAGAATCAAGTTCTGAGGTCACACCCCCTCAGTGCCTTTTTCCTGATCTAGAAATAGGTGCCGGGCTGGGTGTGTGGACAAGATTTGTTGGTTCTGTGGCCTGTGGAGCCTCCAGGGCCTCTCCTTGGAGGTTTGCCCTTCAGTGAGAGAGAGGCATCTGTGAGAAGCAGCAGAGACTTGACTTCTCCAAAGGGGGGCGTTCTCTGCTAGAAAGCCCACAGTCCCAGAAGGGGAAGCTCTTTATTTTGTCCAAACCCGACTTATTATGTGCTGCAGTTTCCCTCCTCTTCCAAGTTCCCTGGGAGACTCAATGGCGGCTGGAAGGGCCAGGCATCCTTCTTTATTCTTGTCCCCACCCACTTTCATCTCCACACCATCTCCTAGGACTCTAGACATGTGGCTAGTCATGAGTCACCATTTGTGCCCACTCTCGCTTACTCCCTCTTTCCTTTTTCTCAGTCCACTTGAAGGCGTTGAGTGGCGAGCACTACTGTGTGTTTCCATTAGTTACCATCAAACGTTCTTAAGCATGTATACGATAAAAATGAGCCACCAAGGATAAAGGAAGCAGCACTCTTGTTTCTCGCAGAGAAACTTCCAGTCTCCGTAATAACAACAGCCCTTTTTTCCTCTAGAGGGCTCCTTCTAGCTTAGCTGTTTTATGTTTTCTCTGTGCCTTTTAATGGTCGCAAGTGTATTCATGAACTCCTCCGCCAGTGATTTTTCAGTTCTGTTTTCGTTCCTTCAGGCTTTCTTTGGTACACGCTCGCTCTATTGCACCCCATTCCTTCCCCACCATTTGCCCCGGATCACGCCTTTACTGTTCCCACTTCTTGCCTCTATTTTCAGTGTATCTTCTAGCTCCATGAACTTGTAAATATAAAACCAGAAGTTGATCCTCAAAGTTCATCTTTTATTAATATTTAACCTTAACAAAAGATATTCCGTTTAAGAATATTGTCACAGAAATGAGTCTCTGTCCACTAGTATATTTACCAATTGCATTTTAGGGTGACTACAGGGGTAGGCAATTCCAAGTAGCCAGCGTTTTAAAAACCAGCTCTGTTGAGGTATCATTGACAAATAAAAATTGTGTATGCTTAGGGTGTATGATTTGATCTTTTGATATGTTTATACATTATGAAATGATCATAGCAATCAAGCTAATTAACATATTCATCACCTCATACAGTTATCTTTTTAGGGGTGTGTGTGTGTGTGTGTGTGTGTGTGTGTGAACACTTAAGATCTACCCTCTTAGCAAATTTCCAATATTCAATGCAGTATTGCTAACTGTAATCACCATGCTCTACATTAGATCTCCAGAACCTATTCATCTTATAACTGAAATTTTATACCCTTTGACCAACATCACTCCACTTTCCCCACCCCCACCCCATAGCAACCACCATTTTACTCTATGCTTCCGTGAGTTTGCCTAGTTCAGATTCCACATATAAATGAGATCATGCAGTATTTGTCTTTCTGTGACTGGTTTTTACACTTAGCATAATGTCCTCCAGGTTCATTCATGTTGTGGCACTCATGGCAGGATTTCCTTTTTTAAAGCTGAATAATATTCCATTGTATGTATGTAACGCATTTTCTTTATCCATTTGTCGATGGTTATTTAGGTTGGTTCCATATCTTGACTGTGTGAATAATGGTACAGTGAATATGGGAGTGCAGATATCTCTTTGCAATCCTGATTCCAATTCTTTTGGATAAATACCCAGAAGTGGTATTGCTACTTCATATGGTGGTTCTATTTTTAATTTTTTGAGGAACCTCCATACTGTTTGCCATAATGGCTGTACCCATTTACATTCCCACCAACAGTGCACAGAGGTTCCCTTTTCCATATCACTGACAACACTTGTTATCTTTTGTCTTTTAGATAATTGCCATCCTAACAGGAGAGAGGTGATATCTTATTGTGGTTTTGATTTGCATCCCTCATGATTAGTGATGTTTGAGCACCTTTTTTTCCATACCTGTTGGCCATTTGTATGTCTTCTTTTGAGAAATGTTTACTCAGGTCCTTTCCCCTTTTAAAAATGAGATTATTTATTTTATTTATTTATTTATTTGCTATGGAGTTGTATGAGTTCTTTATGTACTTTGGATATTAACTCATCAGATACGCTGTTTGCAAGTATTTTCTGCCATCCTGTAAGTTGCATTTTCACTCTATTGATTAAGTTTCTTTTGCTGTGCAGAAGCTTTTTAGTTTGATGTCCCACTAGTCTACTTTTGTTTTTGATGCCTGAACTTTTGGTGTCATATCCAAAACAATAATCACCAAGACCAATGTCAAGAAGCTTTTTCCCTGTGTTTTTTTTCTATTAGTTTTATGTGGTCAGCTTTTAAATTGAAGTCTTTAATCCATTTTGAGTTGGTTTTTGTATGTGGTGTGAGATAAGGGTCCAATTTCATTCTTTTGCATGAGCCACCATTTTTTAAGCCACTCTTTTTTACTATTGGGTGTAGGAAAACTCTGGGGGAAGGTCAACTTTGCAAAGCTCCATTTAGGTGTACAGAATGACTTTTAAAGTTGAAGTTAGTCACAAGGAAACAAAGGACCTTGATCATGGTTCAAGGACCTGCTCACAATTCTTATTGCTACGTTGACATTTACAAGAAAGGAAAAGCTTTGGAGAGACATCTAGCTTCCCAAACAGACTCCTATTATCTGTCTTCCTTTGTTAACCTGCCATGCTTCATCTTCATTCAAATCAGTTATGATGTCTGTTAGCTATAGAAAAGCAATATGCAATTATTATGAAGACGCTTTACAAAGGCAAAACTCTCCTGCACTGACATATATTTTTAAAATACCTTGACTTAGTTTAACACTCCAAAAATTGTTTCTAATCTGTGTTCTGACATCCAATTTGGGATATAGCCAAGATGGTTTGTGTATTGCTAGTTGCTATGTATAAGGTGACTTTCTCTTTGCATGGCAAGAAGTAAAATAATTTATATTTTGTTGCTAAAAGTTTTTACTTTTCTTTGCATGTACCATGGTCAAAGATTTATACAATTCACTGCTTTCATAGCAGTTTGGTTGACACTGAATAATAATGCCCACAGTCATGTAACATGAACAAGCTACCTAAAAACAAAACCAAACTGAAGAAAAAAACAATCATGAAAAAAAGAAGTGCAGAGAATTCAGTAGGTTTCATGGATCTCACTAAGGAATTGGGCAAGATGGGATAAGATTAAGTGTTAAATATAATCAATAATGTTGTAAAGATTTTGCAGGGTGGGCACTTGTCTTATTAGGGAGACAACTTCATGGACGGTGTAGATGCCTGACCACTGCAATGTATACCTGAAGCTGAATAATACCAAACATCAACTATAATTAAATATATATATATATATATATATATTTATGTATATATATATGTTCATAGGATGTGAAGTACAGCATAGGGTATAGAGTCAATGGAATTGTAACAGCTATATAAGATATCAGAGGGGTAGTAGATTGGGGGAGAGGGGTTATCACTTTGTGAGGGGTGTAAATGTCTAACTATTACATCGTTTTGTATACCTGGAACTAATAAAAAATAAAATAAAATATAACAACAACAGCAAAAAGATTAAGTGTTAGGGTCCAGAGGAACGGAAGACAGAGAAGCAGAGAATGGATCTTCTAGCTTGGGTTCATAAGCAGAGTGGCCACAGGGAGGCAGAAGAGTCTTAATAGCGAGGGAACTTGCTGGTGGATGACCCTACCAAAATCAGACCTTCTCTCAGAATTCCTCCATGTTGTTTTTCTCCGTTATTCTAGGGAAACACAAACAGATGTTTAGAATCAAAGGTAACTCTGAAAACTTAAGCTGAGAAAAAGTGTAGGGTGTAGGCACCATTTTTATTCCCAGAGTCTGTATAGATGCTCTAAAAAGGTTTCAAACTATCTGTGGGGTAGGGACCAATTTAGTTTCCAAACCATCATACACTAATAATTTTGTTAAATTCAATGAAAATGATTTTATAGAAAAAAAATGAACAAAAAAGACATAAGAAATATAAGCCCATTTAAAAAATAATTTGTTCAACAGATATAAACAGATAAACATGTATAAAATTTTAAATTGCATTTCAAAAATTATAAACAGAACGGTTGTTTTTGCTAAGACATTGTTTAATTCAGCTGACTTTTTTCATAGTAAAATTTTCTCAATGAAGGAAGCACACGTGTGTTGCTTTACATCCTGGCTTAAGATCCTTAATCTGAGCAACTACTCTAGAGCCTCTTATATAAGATTTCAACTCTAAATCACATTTTTTGATACAGATCCTACAGGGTCATCTCAAATTCCTATAAAAGTTTTAAATACTTACTTTCAGTTTCTGTACTTACCTTGTTCACACTGGTAGCAGTTTATGGATTGGCACTGGTTCACAAACTTAACTTTGAGTAGACATTGCTTTCATGTACTTCTCTCCCACTTAAGTCACTGTTAGGTAGTGATTCTATTAACTAAGTTCATTAAATTTTATTGAAGTTAATTCCTCTGACTAGTTTATAATAAATACAAATGATGAAGAATTTACATCACATTCACATTTGTTGAACAGAGATTAACATTTATTGAATGCCTACTCTATGCCAAAAATTTGACATGCCTCTCATCCCAAAGAGGTGGCTATTATTACAATTTCCATTTTACACATAAGGAAACCGAAGTTCAGAGTATTTAATGCTCAAGATAACACAGCTTGTAATTGGTAGAACTGGGATTTGAAACCAGAGCACTCACTCTAAAAGTCTTTTTCTTTCTACCACAATCCCTCCATCACACCCTAATTTTTGAGCACATAGAAAATAATTTCATATTTATAACTGAGTCTTAAGATAAGTGGGAAAAAATCATATTTCCAAAGTGAGACAATGATAAAGTTAAGAAAGAGAAGAGAATGCAGGAAAAGTATGTCATGATAAGATAAGTATATGTGAGAAAATAGCTGAAAATGTTTCTGGCAAGAGGAAAGAGATAAAAAAACAACTTTATTGAGGTATAATTTACATATAATAAAATGCACGCATTTAAAGTGTGCAGTTTTATAAGTTTTGACAAATGTATAGTCTCATATTACCACCATTACAATAAAAATGTAGAACATTTCCATCAACCCCAAATTTTCCATATCCCTTCCTTCCCCATCAATCACCCTCCCACATGGCTCTAGGGAAGTATTATCTTTTTGCTGTTACTGTAGATTAGATCTGTTTTTTCCAAGGTGTCATATAAATAGAATCATAAAGTATGAACTTTGGCATTTTTCAGTTATTGCTCGGCATAGTGTTTTTGAGATTCATCCATGTGATTGTATCAGTAATTTTTCCTTTTTAATACTGAGTAATATTCCATTGTATAGATATGCTATTATTTATTCATCTCTTTTTTTTTTTTAAAGATTTTTTTTTATTGGGGGAATTGGAACAGTGCTGGGGGAATTGGGGGAAGGGGAACAGACTAGTTGCTGTCGTTTTGTTCTTCAATCTAGTTGTGGAGGATGTTGCTTCACTGGCCCAAGTTGGCACCATCATTGCGGTCTTCTCTGGCGAGGCAGATCAGTCGCCGGCTTCTGGATGGCCGCTCCCTGCGGCTGCTGGCCGCTCACGCTGGCTGCTGGCTACATAAGGTAGCCTATGGCAACTCACTGCCACAGGGACTGCAGCCTATGCCGTCGCCGGCGACTCATGGCAGCCCAGCTCCAGGTTGAGCTGTTGTTCAGCATCTTAGCTGTGGAGGGCAGTGTCACTGGCCCTCATATGTGGGATCCGAACCGGGGCCCTCTGGCATCCCAAGCGAGTTCTTAACCATCGCGCCACTCGGCCGGCCCTATTTATTCATCTCTTGATGGACATTTGTATTGTTTCTAGTTTGGGGCTATTATGAAAAACTTCTGTGAATACTCATGTCCAGGTCTTTGTGTGAACACATGTTGGTATTTCCCTTGGACAAATACTCCAGGCTGGAGTTGCTAGGTTGTATAGGAAACACATCTCACCTTTCTAGGAGCTTCTCACGGGGTTCAGAACAAGTCTCCCTAAGATGTGCCACTTCGACATGTGAATTATTTTGAAGGCAATCAAGACCCTGTGGGTCACAAGAAACTTTTACCTCCCTCTTAAAGAATTTAAATCAATGGCCTTGCCCATAATAAGAGTTATTACCAGAGATAACGTTTTATGACCTATCTGTAGGGCAGGGCAAACATCTAATTACTGAACATCTGCTCTGTTATCATCCTGCAAATGACCTTTCTCCCTTCTGAAGCCCCACGGTGTCTTACCTCATCCTTGGCTCAGAATGCCATATATGCCTCATTTTCCCTCTCTGTCTCTGAACTGTGCATGTATGTGGGGTCTCAGACTTGCTCATGTATGTGGGGTTTCCTTACATGAGTATGTGATTAAATTTGGTTCTCCTGTTAATCTAACCTGTCTCATGTAGATTTAATGATTAGATCAACCAAAAGAACCTAGAAGGGTAGAGGAAAGTTTCTTCCTCCCCAGTACTGCCAAACTGTTTTCCAAAGTGATTGGTTATTTTGTATGCCCATTAACAAGGTGTGAGCATTCTGGTTGCTCCACATCCTTGTCAACACTTGGTGTTGCCAGTGAAACGATATTGAGCATATCAATTTAGAAAGACTAGTTTCTTTTAAGCTTGTCATTTGACAAGAAAGGGATGAACAGTGGCTGGGATTCTGTAGTCCTTCCATTTCTTCATTTGGACAGCTAATCCTCAATAAATCTCCAAGGGCACCATACTTATCAAGAAATTTGATATTTAGCTTATCATTGCTTTCAATGATAAGTTCCTCTTCTCCCAATCTCTTCCAAATGAAGTCACTGATAGTGCTCAGCTGAATCCAGTTCAATCTTGTCCCTCACTTACGCCATTGTATGTGAAAGCTGAGAGAAAATATTATGGTCTTAGACTCAGTGGGGCATATGGTAAACTCTGAAAACCTTCCAAGTAGAAAATAGTCAGTCCTTATCTCTTGAAACATTTCTCTCCTCCATTCTCTTTTCTTTTGGAACATCGATTTGGTATATGTTGAAACTTCTCACTTGTTCTGTGTCACTTAATTTGTCTCTTGTACTTCCTTTTTTTTCATCTTTCAGTGCTATAGTCTGGTATTTTCTCAAGGTCAATCATCCAGTTCTCTACTTTCCTCTGTGGGTCTATTAATCTGCTCTTTAAGCCACTTATTGAGTTATTTATCATTTCTAGAAGTTTTATTTTGTACCTGTATTTTCATCCGTTTTTGTATTTTTGGTCTTTTTAGTTTTATTTTAAATGTTCTTACTGTATAGTCTGTAACAAATAATTCTATTACCCAAAGTTTTTTGGGGTTTCACTTAGCTTTTAGTTATTTCTGCCTATTCTTGCTTGTGGTTGCTTGTTCCTTTGAGTGTTATAAAATTGTGTTTTTTAAGTCATGCTTGCTGGAGATCCTGTGTGGCCTTCACTGAAGGCATATCTTTCTAGAGCAGTGGTTTTCAATTTCTTCTGCACATTAGAATGAGCTTTAAAAAATTAGGATGGCTGGTTGAATCCCAGACTAGTTAACTCACATACTCCAGCAGTGAGACTGAGGCATCAGTGTTTTTAAAGTTCCACTGATCTAGAGAGAATTTGCCATTAATTTTTATAGGCCCTGCGAGTGTGTTTCCAGCCCTGGATCACTTTAATATTAATTACTCAGCTCTGGGTTCCTGAACTACATAGGTAGTGTGTGTTTTTTCAACAGCTGAAAAATATTTTTCATAGAGGATGTCAACAAAGTAAATTCGATTATTTTGTTTGTTTTTTTTGTCCAACTTCTTTGAGGAACAACTGACAAATATAATTGTATATATTTAAAGTGTAAAATGTGATGACTTTTGTATACATATACATTGTGGAGTGATTACCAAGATCAAGCTAATTAATACATTCATCACCTCATGTAGTTAACTCTTTTCTTTTATGTGGTGAGAATGCTTAGGATCTAACTCAGTAACTTTCATGTATAAACAAGTATACAATACCATATTATTAACTATAGTCACCATGCTGTACATAGACCCTCGAAACTTAGAAGTTTGCACCCTTTGACCTCCATCGCCCTGGTTCCTCCTCTCCCCAACCCTTGGTAACCACCATTCTATTCTGTTTCTATGAAATCAGCTTTTTTTTTCCTTTAGATTCCACATATAAATAATATCATACAATATTGGTCTTTCTCTATCTTATTTTACTTAGCACAATACCCTGTAGGTTATCCATGTTGTTGTAAATGGCAGGATTTCCTTTTTTGTGGCTGCATAATANATATATATATATATATATATATATATATATATATATATATATATATATATCCATATCCTCCTATATTCTTTTTATCCATTTGTCTGTTTATGGACATTTAGGTTGTTTTCATATCTTGACTATTGGTCAATGCTGCAATGAACATGTGAGTTCAGATACCAATTTGAGATACTGATTTCATTTCCTTTGGACAAATTCACAGGAGTGGGATTGCTGGATCATGTGGTGGTACTATTTTTAATTTTTGAGGGACTGCTACACTGTTTTCCAGAATAGCTATGCCAATTAACATTTCCACCAATACTGTATAAGGGTGCCCTGTCTCAACAAACTCACCAACATTTGTTGTCTTTTGTCTTTTTGATAATAGCCATCTTAACAGGTGTGAGGTGATATCTCATTGTGGTTTTGATTTGCATTTCCCTGATGATTAGTGATGTTGAACGCCTTGTCATGTACCTATTAGGTATTTGTCTTCTTTGGAAAAATGTCTATTCAGGCCCAGTGTCCATTTTTCGTTGGATTATTTGCTTTTTTGCTATTGAGTTGTATGAGTTCTTTATATATTTTGGATATTAACCCCTTATCAGATATATGGTTTGCAAATGTTTTCTCCCATTCTATAGGTTGTATTTTCAATTTATTGATTGTTGCTTTTGCTGTGTAAAAGCCTTCTGGTTTGATGTAGTCCTACTTGTTTATTTTAGCGTCTGTTACTTGTGCTTTTGGCATCTTATTAAAAAAAATCATTTGCTAAGACCAATGTCAAAGATCTTTTTTCCCTGTTTTCTTCTAGGAGTTTTGTGGTTTCAGGTTTTACATTTATGTCTTTAATCTATTTCGAGTTAACTTTTATGAGTGATGTAAGGTAGGAGTCTAGGTTCATTATTTTGTACCTAGATATCCAGTTTTCCCAACACCATTTGTTGAAGACTCTGTCCTTCCCCACTGTAAGTTCTTGGTGCTTTTATCAAAGATTAGTTAACTGTATATGCACAGGTTTATTTCTGAGCTTTCTGTTTTGTTCCATTGCTCTCTGTGCCACTACCATATTCTTCATTACTATAGCTCTGTAATATAGTTCAAAATCAGGAAGTGTGATGCCTCCCGCTTTATTCTTCTTTCACAAGATAGCTTTGGCTATTCAGGATCTTTTGTGCTTTCATACAAATTTTAGGATAGTTTTTTCTGTTTCTGTGAAAAATGCCATTGGAATTTTGATAGGGATTGCATTAAATTTGTAGATCACTTTGGGTAGTATAGACATTTTAACAATATTAATTCTTCCAATTCAAGAAAATGGATATCTTTCCATTTATTTGTGCTTCCTTCAATTTCTTTCATTGTCTTATAGTTCTCAGTGTACTGGTCCTTCAACTGCTTTTTGATGCTCTTGTAAATGGGATTGCTTTCTTATTTTCTTTCAGATAGCTCATTGTTAGTGTATAGAAATGCAAATGATTTTTGCATGTTTTGTTTGTATCTTGCAACTTTACTGAATTTATTTATTAACTCTAACCGTTTTTGGTATAGCCTTTAGGGTTTTCTATATACAAGATCATGTTATCTGCAAACAGATAGTTTTACTTCTTCGTTTCCAATCTGTATACATTTTATTTATTTTTCTTGCCTAATTGCTATGACTAGGACTTCCAGCACTATGCTGAGTTGAGGTGGTAAGAGTGAGCATGCTTATCTTGTTCCTGATCTTAGAGGGAAGACTTTTAACTTTTCACTGTTGAGTATGATGTTAGCTGTGGGCCTGCCATATATGGCCTTCATAATATTGACGTGCATTCCTTCTAAACCTAATTTGTTGAGAATTTTATCATGCAAGGATGTTGAATTTTGTCAAATGCTTTTTCTGCATCTATTCCAATGATCATATGATTTTTATCCTTCGTTCTATTAACGATTTCTGTATGTTGAGCCATTCTAGCATTCCAGGGATAAATCCCACTTGATCATGGTGTTTGACCCTTTTAATGTGCTCTTGAATTCAGTTTGCTAGTTTTTTGTTGAGAATTTCACATCTATGTTCATCAGGGATATTGGCCTGTGATTTTCTTTTCTTATAGTGTCTTTGTTTGACTTCGGTAATGCTGGCCTCTAAAATGATTTTGGAAGTCTTCATTTCTCTTCAATCAGGTAGTATAAATTTGAACCTTGTGTTTAGGGAGGCTTTTCCCCCCTACCAAGCATCTATACTGAGAAAGAGAGTTTCCTTGTCATCTCTTTTTACTAAACCAAGAACACTAGGTTTTTCTGTGTACTTAGATCACAATATTGTTGCAAATAGAAGTCTTGCTGTGACTGTGAGTCTGTAAATTCATGGTCATGCCCTGCCCTTGAATTCATCCTTCAGTTCCAACGTCTGCCTGAACCAAGTGTGAGCTTGCTGTGCCTTGAGACATGGTACATTGAAACCCAGTGCAAGCATCCACCTGGCAGACAGACCTCTGGAGCTTGTATGTGTTTCCCCAGACTGTGCCCAGCCTGCTCTTGGCTTCGTCTTGCTCCAGCTGGTCTGTGTTGCCAAGGTCCCGGCATGCTTTGAATTCCAACCTACCTGAATTATGTCAACTTCTATTCTTTTTCTTCTGTTTCCAAGTCTCTGTCTTTACTGACTTGCCAAACTTAAGTCTGGTTTCAGTTTATTTCCTGGATTCATCTTCCCACAAAGGACTCTATTCCTGATTTGAGAGTTTGTAGTGTGGTTTATAGCAATGTGGGAAGGGGTCCAACTCAGGATTCAGATTTCTAGGATACCCAGATGGTCTTAGCAAAAAGCTTCTAACTTTCCACTTCATTTAAAACAACACTTAACTTACTGAGTATATAAATTCCTAAGACTTTTTATTGCATGTTGATAATATATGCACCTATAGTATTAATTGAGGATAAACACTGAATTACTCATTTTGTCAGAAGGAGTTTACAGTTGAGAATGCCCTTTGATTTGCTTTTATTTGCTTAACTCATGAGTAGCCATTTTCCTGCCTACTGTATATAACCAGCTGTGGCTGGATCGTGGCTGGGCTAGTCCATGCACCCTTTTACTCTGAGGCCTTGTAAGGAAACTGAGTCTTGTGAAAAGCATCCAGCGAACTCTTGGCGGTATTGGATGGATCATTTACCCCAGTTTTGACTTTCTTATTTCTTTTAGGATGCCCTGTGAGATTACCATTGAAACATCAGTATTACTCAGAGCAACCCCTAGCCTTGTGTCAGTGATGTTAGCATTTGATTATGGACATGGCTCTGAAGATTGAACAAGATATCTGATGGCAGGAGAGTACTATATGTTCATAATGAGCCCACAGAAATTGTGGGTTGAATGGTTGGTCAGTAATCCAATAGAACCTTTAATCTTTATCAGTTGCATCCTTTAGGGTTCATGTTAGCATCCTCCTTTCAATCATTTTGTCCTTATTTAGATTTCTCTTTTTGCTTTCTCTCTTCTCTTTCTTGGAAGTATCTTCAAAAGGAATTAGGAGGCACTCCCAGAAGTTGCCTTTGAAGATTGTTGCAATATGTATACCAGTCATAAAGGATTGACCAAACCCTGTTGAAAGCTATTTTACACATCAAGTCCTAAGCTAGTCTCAGCTCTTCTGTTATGATTTGATCATCCAGAATGATCTGAGAGAAAACCATCAGAGCTAATTATAGAGCCCAGAGTGATTTTTCAGATGCCTTTTCCCCCCTTCTTTTTCTCATGCAGGGTAGTCAGGAAATCTTGCACTCTGGTTGAACCCAATTTACATTTTTGTTGGGATTGGGAAAGTAGGGTTTTAGACTTTATTTTTAGGGCAACACTCTTTAATTTACTTAGGAACACTTATAGTCTGTTTGGTTTTATTTCTCTTTTCTCTCTCTTGTTTTCTTCTTTTCCTCTCTCCCTACCTCCCTGCTTCCCTTCCTCCTTCCCTTTCTTCCTTCTTTTCTTTCCTCCTTCCTTCATTCCTCTCTTCCTTGCCTTTTTTCTTCCTTCCTTCCAAACTTTCTTCTTTCCTTATATCTTGGTCACTTTGAATACACGTAAATAATTGGGAAAATAGACATTGTTGAAGGCAAAGTATTATTTCTATTATTAAAAATGTGGTTTAGAATAATGAGATCTCAGGTTTGGAAATAAAACAATGTTCTTCTATTTCAGCCATTTAATGAATATTTGAATCCCTCCTACTCTATCCACAGCTTATGATGGGAAACCTACATCACCTAGTGATGGAGAATTCCCTTTGTCTTGAAATAGCCCATTACAACTTTTCACAACTCTGACAGTTACTTAGTTGCTGTTGATGTTGAGCTAAAATGTAAAATGTAACATCTATCCACGGCTCTTTAGTTCCTCTTCTTGGGACCATAGAGAGCAGTATTTTTCAAATTTTAAGTTGAAATCCAGAGCTGTGAAATAATTTTAGCTGCATATGATCAGCATTCAAAAAGAAGGAGAAGAAGAAATAGAGTAGAATGTGAGTACCACAGAATAGAACATATCTGAGCATGTTACAAGTAGTAAAGCTTTCATGAAACCTTTGTCTTAATTGCATAATTAAGTTATTTAATTACATAATGAACTACATATGTGAACTGGGTCACAATGGTTAAAAAAAAGTTTGAGAGCTGCCGAACAGCGTGTTCCCGACTTTTCTTTCCTGTGGCCATTCATACAGTTGAGCTGTTCTCACGCCCTAGCAAGTCTTTTCTTCTCAAGCTAAACATTTCCTCCCACTCATCCATCCATATGTATCATGGTCTCATATCTCCTTGCCGTCCTTAATACACTCTAGTATAATTAGTTTGTATAAAGATATGGACGTGTAATCAAAACAATGCGCCTAGCTCTGCTCCGACTGAAACAGGCAAGGTGGAGCCTCCTTTTCCTGGGTACCAGAATGCACTTCGATGCATTTCCGTGCAGCCCAAGGGTAATGGTTTAAATGCAGAGACCCAAGAGCCACTGGCCTTGGAGTCTATTTGTTCAGTAGGTGTAAGCCTTAGGGTCAGCTGAATAGTAACTGTGGGCAAGCTGTTGAAGCTCTCCGTGCCTCAGTTTCCTCATCTGTAGAAAGGCTAATAATACTTCATAATATGTTTGTAAGTATTAAATGACTTAATATATGTAAAGGACTTAGAACAGTGCCAGGTAAATAGTACACACTTAGTGAGCTAATATGGTTTTAAAGCAATGATAGAACACTGTTGATCCATTTAACTTTTCATCAACTCAAATGTCTTGAGCTTTTGGTGTGTGCTGTAAATAGTGTGATCACATGCCCCAGTCTGCCCCGGGCAGCCCCAGTTGGCACCCGTTGTCCCAGTGTAATTAACAGTGCCCCCTTGCACTCTCAAATGGGGCTCATATAGAGCCTCATGTCTGATTATTCTACACTATATTTTTGTAGTAGGAATTAATATTTTCCCCAGTTATATGTCACCTTAGCTAACAGCCACGTCTTCTCTCACTAAGCACTTGATTAATTTTGAACTTATGCGGAAGACCTTACTTTTTTTTCCCTATTGAAACTTTACCTCGATTCTCCTCCCACCACTTCCTTCCCGCTGTGACAAGTGGCAGAATCGAGATTGAAAGCAGAGGCCGCCTGACCCCAAAGTCTAGGCTGTTCCCTCCAGGCCGTGTTACCTGGGTTTCATTTGGCCCATCGTTCTGTTCTGTGAAGGCCTTTTGGAGTCTGATTAAATCATTCAGGGTATCGATTGATCCTCTGAACTTCGTATTATCCATACGTCTTTTTATTCATTCAACAAATATTAAATGAATGTCCACAGGACACCAGGTCCTATGCTAGGAGCCAGCAATGGAGCAGGGACCAGCCACCATGGCCCGTCTCCTAGGGAACTGACATACTTTAAAGGTTGCTTTGTGTCTTAATCCAAGTAAACGGAGGTTGCCAGAATAGGATTTATATAAAGCCCTGAGGCTGGTCACTAGATACTTTCTTCTGGATTAAATATATGTATTCATTAAAAAATAGCATTTCACAATCATTTAACAGATGCAGCGGTTCTCAACCTTCCTAATGCTGCGACCCCTTAATACAGTTCCTCATGTTGTGGTGACCCCCAACCATAAAATTATTTTCGTTGCTGCTCTATAACTAATTTTGCTACTGTTATGAATCATAATGTGAATATCTTTTTGTTTTCCGATGGTCTTAGGCGACCCCGGTGAAAGGGTCGTTTGACCCCCAAAGTGGTTGCGACCCACAGGTTGAGAACCGCTGAGATAGAGAGCCTGTTTGTATTTTCAGTCAACCTATTATATATTGCTTCTTTTTGTCCAAAAGACAAAGGCCTTTTTCTTGCCATGTCTGTCATATTTCCCAGACTTTTTAGTCCTCTGTGAAAGAAGGAACTGGTGTATTTGGACTACTCATCCTTAGTGGTGGCCCAGTAGCATTTTGTACGCGACCACGTATTTTAATAGTCTGTTCTAGAATGTTGCGGTCAGGTAGCTTGCAGAAGTTGCATTCTTTATCGTTTTGAAAATTGGGACTTTCCTTTTTGCCAGTTTCTTCTGTTTACTGGGACTCCTTAAAGATCCCTGCCATTGGCTCAGTGATCTCATTTGCTAAGTTCTTTGCATATCTTAGAATATCGTTGTGTCAGACCAGGAGACTTAAGCTTCCTTAGAGAAGCCAGATGCTCTCTTAAAATCTTACTCATCATCTCAGAGGGGTAGTAGATTGGGGAGAGGCGTTAACCCTTTGTGAGGGGTGTAAATGTCTAACTTGTACATTGTTTTGTACGCCTGAAGCTAATTTAAAAAAAATCGTACTTATCTTTGGTTTCAGTTTCCTCCTATAAATATGCGTATATTAAAGGAATTCTACACTGAAACTTGGACATTGTTAACAGTTACTATTTATGAAGCCCTTACTATGTGCAAAGCACTTTTGTAAGCATTTTATATACATATCTCCCTTAGTCACGTTGTATCCCCATGACATAGGTGTTATCTCCGTTTGAGAGATGAGGAGAGTAAGGTCATGCAGGTAGTGAGGTGGAGAGTGGGGATTTGAACCCAGTCTGATGTCAGGATGATTGGGGAATGGGGTACCCTCAGGACTAACATTTGGACAGAGGTTCCTGATGAAATAGCCTTCTAAAATGGCAGACTTTCTTCTAATGGGATAAAATTAAGTTTGCATTTGTAATTTGTAATTTTGTTGATGATGCAGTCTTTATGTGAAATATGTTACTTGCATAAGATGAAGCTATTAAAGCAGATGGAGATGAGGTAGGACTTTGGGGGGGAAAGGAGCAATAACTTGAGGAAAACTGTCCAATTTGTTTCTTGTGAAGAATCCGCAATGTCTGTCTGTTTGCTTTCCTTCATAAAAATGAAGTAAAGAATATGGGCAGCTGTGTGTGACCTCTTAGGCAGTGAAACAGCTTGCTTTCTGTGGAATAGATTTTTGCACCAAAGACCCAAGTGCCTTCTTTTGAATTATTTTCTTCCTTTTTATAGATGCATGTTCTTTCCTGCCATGATACCGTAATCAGTTAGTTTAATTTTCATTAGTTTATATCAGGCTTACTTCCAAAAAAGGATTTGAGATGATAGCATTATCTGTTGACCTATTAGCAACATTAAAAATATTTTTATATTACTGAACAGTAAGCCCTATAAGGACAGGGACCCACATCTCATCTGGTCACTGTGCATTGTTAGCTCTGAGTGCCATCGTGACACATCGCCACATTTATTGAATAAACGAATGAATTGGTGAAGGACAATCTTCCTGTTAGCTTTAAGAGATTTTCTGTATCACTTATATGTCTTTTGTTGTTGGTGAGTTGAGAAGTTACTTTCTATCTCTTTCTAAAAGAGTAGGATTCTTAAAAAAAAAAAAAGTTGTGATGTTTGCAAGGGCGAGATTACTTCCTACCACTTTTGATCTTGGAGTTTCTTAGCTTGTTGATGATCCCATCCCAGCACCCTCTGTTTGAACAACAGGAGTAGAGGTGTTTGCAAGGGCAGGGTGGGAGACCTCTCACTGTCATTGGCAGTTGCCATTTATAAGCCCAGAATAGTTATGGAAACTGTGGGGGTGGGACACCCGCCATATTGACACTTCTGCTTTTTAAGTGGAAACGCCAGGAGACTTCGGTCCCAAAGAGGACAGAAGAGCCTGTATATGTAGGTCCTCAGCACACTGTAGAGATGAAAGGCTAAACCCATAATTTTCTCCTTACCCACCTCTACTGCCCCTGGGATGTTATTTTAGCAGAGCTGAAGGCTGAGTCTTTCCTTTGGAGAACATTCTTTCTTTCCGCACAAACTATAATTATCATCTGAAAGTACACCAGTGTTTCATTTAAACATTTTATATTTACATTTATATTTATACATAGTTTACATATTTAAAGCCTCATATGGAGACTTGATTTAGCGATTGATGAAAGGTACACAGTAGAGAACACCCTAATTTGGCTTGAGTTTTTTTCCCCCAGTTTGAAATATTTAACATTTCTTTAATTACTCGAGAACTTTAACTTTGTTAATAACAAAGATTCTTAAATTTAGCATAAAATGTAGAAATCAACTGCCTGGTAATGAATCAGCAATGCCATCTAGTGCTTCCTTACCTTGAATTACAATTGGAAGTGCCAGCAAAGGACATAAGAAAATAAGAAATTCTACTCTACGTCTATTGACTTGCATAGAGCAGAAAAGTATTTCTCAAGAGTCTAAGACTTTAGGTTTATATAATTAGAAGGGGTTTTCCTTTTAGTTCAAACATGGCAAAGACTACAGCTTGCTCCAAGGCCCCCTTAGTGTTGAATTTTTGAAAACATATAGTAACATGTATGTTTTATACAGTTATGTACAAAAGCAAAAGTTATAATTTCATAAAGATAACATGAAATCTTTTCTGTAGCAGCGGCTTTCTAGGTGTTCTACTAAAACCCGGGATTATAGGTTAAATTGGGAAAATCTATAACATAAATAGGTAAGCAGACATAAATAAACAAAAGCATGACAAGAATATCATCAGATAGTAATTTGCTTCCTCCATACTTACTGTATGAAATACAGTAATTTTGTGATCCTTAATATTATCTGCTACTTTTAAAAATTCTTCCAGCAGTAAACTAACACTGATGGTTTCAGTAAAAAAAAAAAAAAACCTACTTATTCATTAGTTTTAAGTTCATAATAGGTAAATGTATGGGATTTCTGAAATTTCTAGAATAGCTATATTTTAAAACCACAGTACTTGTAAGAATATTCATTTGATTCTTATTTTACTTTACCGACACACATTAGTGTTTAGCAAGAATCATCATTTAGACCGGTTATATCAGTCCTTTGGTAATTTCAAGACTCATATTGGAGCTTCTTGAAAGTAATTCATGAGCTGCTCTTTCCCCCCATTATTTATATATGTCACGCCAAATCAACATACTTTCAGAAATTATAATTCTTTATTATATTACTATTTTGTGTAGCTTTCATTTTATAATTATGAAAGTAATATATGTTCATGATAAAATATCAAATATTAATCATTCTCTATAAACTCAGCCCCTGGAAATATTCACTGCTAATAGCTTGGCGTACAACTTTCAATTGTATTTGTTAATGAAAAGCTGTTCTCTTTTCAGTGGACCAGAGGTCCTATCTTCATTTTTCTCAGTGGCACTTTCTTCTGGGAAATTTGCTGGCAATTTGTTTTCCTCCTCTGCTAGGGTAACTGGTAATTTGTTACCATGGTCAGGAAATTTGCATTTTCATTTCTGTTATTGCTGTTTCTATGTTTCTATGGTGTTTAATTTCTGAGGAGCTTGACAACAACTTATGTTTGTGCAGTGCTATGCAGATTTCCTAGCATGTTCAGATATATATCAACCCTACATAGAAAGGTTATAGAAAGGTTAACGCCTTTGCCTAAGTTAGCCAATATATGGCACAGCCATAACTTGAACCCCTCTAGTTGCACATGTCCTGAGGTGAACCCACCTGGTGCCATGACTTTAAATACTGTCTAAATTCTGATGGTTTTCAAAGTCATATTTCCAGCTTTGACTTCTCCCCTGAGCTTCAGACTTGTCTATCCAACTGTCTTTTTCTTTCTTTCTT
>NW_017731372.1:1223579-1417465 GCF_001890085.2 Hipposideros armiger
CCCTCTCTCTTTTTCTCTCCCTCCCTCCCTATCTCTCATAACATCTCTACTTTGATGGCATCTCAAACTCAACTGAGCAATAAAGAGGATCCTTGATGTCCCTACCCCCAACCTGTTTCTTTCAAGGTCATTTCCATCTTAGCTAATGGCATTATTAGCCACTCATTTGTTCAGGCAAAAATCTTGGAATAATCCTCAATTTCTCTATTCCTTAATTTGATATCAAATTCATCAGCAAGTGCTAAATCTAACTGCCTTTCACCAATCTGCCTTCATCACTTCCCGTTTGGTTTCCCTGCCTCCACTCTGTTCCCCATTTACCTTTTTTCATTATACTTACCAGTATCTGATATTATTTGTTTATGGGTTTGTTGCTTGTCTTACTCTCTAGAATATAATCTCTATAAGGTAGAAACTTGTCTCGCTACCACTGAATCCCTAGGGCCTAGGACACTGCTGGCAACAGTACTTCATGTTGAAGGAATTCGTGAACGAATGAAAATGAATGAACGGAAGGAAGAAACCTGGTGCTCAAGAGTTGGGGATTCAGGAAAAATTACTCCTTTGCTGGGTTGCTTATAGCTATTTTGAAAAGTGTTGAAAGACTTTTATTGAATAATGTGTTCTTGAGATTGATATTAGAATCTTACATTTATGGTATCATTTGGGCCTTGCTGCATACATCTTGTGCTCTCTGAGATCCTTCTGATGGATTTTTTTTGTGGGATTCTGAAAAGGAAACCAATCACAGTGCCCTGTGGGAGAGGCCTGGCCTCATTAAGGAACAGGGAGGCACTTTCACTGGTTGAGAGAGGCATTCAGTATGCGCTGTAACAGTGATACAAAAGAGAAGACAGAGAAGGGAATGAAAAACATCTTTATTTGCTTTGGACCGTCCTTCCAGGAAGGTTAACGTTGACTAAAGAGGAAATTGATATTGAGCTGATGAATAAATTTTTAAAACTGGAAACTGAAAGTGAAGGTCTGAGGATCCTGAAATACTATATTTATATAAAAAAAAATCAATGACTCTATTAAGAAATGCCAAACAAAATGAAGGAAGGGTGGGGAGAGAGATTGATTGGTCATTCTATACCTGGTTTAATGGAAAAGATTTTTATTTTGTACCAGCGAGATTCGGGAGTTGAATTGAGTCTTGCCACTAGCCGGCTGCATGCTCTGGGGCTTGTTGCTTCTGGAATCTAGGTTTACTATCTCTGTTGGAGGTTTAGGATGACACATGAGGTGAATCTTGGGAAAGAATTTTTATAAGAATAAAGCATGATACAAATATGATATACTATCCTGATTATCATTATCTCCCCCTTCTCATGTAAGCATCCAGGTTTCATTCTCTTGCTGGTTTTAAGTTTGGGGTCCCAGATCTCCAGTGTCTATAAAGAAGCCAAGATCTGAACTCAGAGTTTCATGCACCAACATAGTTTTAAGTGACTTTTCTGGGAAATTTTTGCTGGCTTGTTTCGTTGTTTATGTATTCTCTGAGATCAACAATAATAAAAATACGTTTTCTACAGAACCATCAGTGAAGCTTTATTATATGTTTGTGAGCATCCTCTAGGATCTCAGAAGCTTTCTCTGGCTAGATCAGGGGAGAGAGAATGAAGGCTTTCGTGTCTTTTAAAGCAATTACAGGCTCAGGTTTCTGAAAAAGTCATGAGTGCCAGGAATGGCACCTCTGCAATATTTGTTCTTGATTTTTTTTTAAACTTTTTTTTTTAAAGCCAGACTATTGATGCCTTTTAATACCATTAGTATTTCTTAAATAGCAGCAGCTTAGCAGTGTTATTAATTTTTCTTCTTCAAATACAAGGCAGGAAAATGAGCCAGAAGCAGTATCATTGCATGGGTTTCACAAAGTTCCATTTCCAGATATTGAAAGGCATGTTTTTAAGGGTTTTGGAGAAAAGTAAAATTTTTTTAAGTCCAAGCTGATTGATTTGTTTCAGAAATACTGAAGATGCAATATGTGAATCATATTTGGATTTTAAAGCAGGATATTAAACTTCACACGAAAAGTGATTCCATGATTTTTAAAGCCCAAAGAGAGGTTTATAAAGCTAGGAGACAGGGAGAGAAACTGAAGCTTACTTGGAGAAGTACATGATACAGGAATGGAAACATTGAATAAATAACTTGAAAACCATTTTTTTTTCTTGATGTTATTTTATCCCTTGAAGGCAGACAGATCATTAAAATTAAAATTGTATTACAAATCTTCTCTATAAAAATATGTAACCTAGTAAAATAAATGTTGAGTCAGTCACATGGATTTCTTTCCAAATCCATCATTTGGATTTGGATTGGCTTTTCAAATCCAAAACACTAAATTTATTTACAATTTTGAAATTCATATTTGCTAGGCAATGCACCTTAGTCAGACTTTAAAAATAAATCTCTGTAGCTTCGTTCAAGTAAATAATCCTGAAGCTGAGGTGAGGTGCCTTGCTGAAACGGGGCCTCATCCGGGGCTGACTAGGGAGAGTGAGGAGGGGGTATAAGGGACATGTCATTCCCCTGCTTTTGTGCTTTTGCATTTGCTGTTAACTCTCCGGGGATGCCTTCCCCATCCTCACTCACCTGGTAAATTCATACCGATTCTACAGCCACTCCAAGCATCCTGTTCTCAATGATGACTTGACAAACATCTCTTGGTCGATGCTTTTTCGCTGTCTTATGTGCACCTCTGTTACTGCATGCAGCACGCCATAAATCATTTGCTTACCTTCCTGCCATCTTTATATCTCTAGCGCCTAGCTCAGTGCCTGACACATAGTAGGAACTTAATCAATGTTTGCTAAGTGAATGAGCAAAATGGCGAATGATAATCCCTGAACTTTGCGTCACCTAGATTCTGCTCAAAAAGACATGGTTCTTGGCCCCATCCTTCTCCTTGGGCTAAGTGACAGTGGTGGGACAGAAGCTACTAGAAGATAAGCAGATAGGTGGGTTGGTCATTCCATAAGTAGTCATTAGGCTTCTGGCACTGTGCCACATGCTGTGAGGAAAACTGCAGAGATGTAAGGTACAATGTCTGCTTTCAGGGTTTTACCAGTTATATTTAGAGGCCTGACTTACCTGTATGAGTCATTTAGAGGGAAATTGAATGCCAAATTATAAAACTTCACTCTGTGTGTCTCAGGAAGCCAGAAAAGGTAGAAAGCTATGGGAGCGGAGGGAGCTGGAGAAGGCTTCACAAGGGAGACACAAGTTAATTTGGACTCAGCAGTATTGACCAAAGGAAGGACTGAGGAGGTGGCAGGTCTTGGGCCAGGGGTGAACTGAATGGTTGAGTGTGTAAGAATCGGCTCATGGAGCAAGGTTCACTCTGGGGACACTGCAGACCCTTTGTACACCCATGTACAGGCTTTAGTGGGGCTTTGAACCCCTGAAATTATTTGCAAAATGTTGTGTGTATATATAGGCAGTTTTCCAGGGATCAGGTTCAGTTTTAAAGATGTAGAATTTTAAAAGAATGCTAAATATTCTAAGTTTCATCACGAGTGCACAGCATTTCAACCTTTCGTTTCCTCTTGAGTCTTACAGGAAGGGAAACAGGAAGAATTCCTTTTTTTACAGGTAGGGAAGAGAAAGAGAGAGAAGAAGGAGATTCAGGCTAATACTTGAAGAGGCAAAATAATAATAGAGATATTAATATTTATGAATGAGATTTCCCTGAAACATATCAGTAACCATGAGGTATCTTCAGCTGATTATCAAAAGAGATCATGTAAGTAACGAAGGCCAAAATTCTGGGGCTAAGGCTGTCTATTTGAGGGACATCCAATACAGAACTAAAAGTGAATGAAAATTTGTCCCGTTGTTGCTCAAATGAAAATGTAATAGATCCAAAGGCAGATAGTTCTGTAGACTTGGCTGGGATTTATTGATTTATTTTTAAAATTTGTCGGTGTCTTTAATCAACTAATGTTTTAAAAAGAATTATTCTATTTAACCTTTTGAATTTAAGGATTTCTCTCAATAAAAAATTTGTATTCATAAAAATTGAACATAATGAACTTGACTTGGTTATTGGCCATAGATGCAGATTTCTATACTCAATGTGTATAGAAAACATCTAGACTGGAGCTCTGTTTTAGCTGTTGACAATTGGAGGTTAACATACTAACATATGGGCAGGAATGATAGATTTTCACTTCTGGTTTAGTGAGCGTTTCACTATCACAAACATTCTTTGAAACTCAAGTAAGTCAAATGAGTTAATGAGGAAGGAAAGAGACACATGAAAAAAATAAATCTGTTCATTTGTTCTTTGGCTTGTTCTAAAAAGGATTGCAATGAAAAAGTGTTTCGCATTATTGGTTTATGGAATTGATAAGAGCTCAGTAATTGAGGAGCAAAGAAGCTTTTTCTGTTTAAGCAGAGAAATAATGCAACAGGGGATTTTTGAATAATTCTTTCTTTAAGAAATTAACTAATTGGATAATAGTTAAAGAAGATAGTGATGTTGAGAGGAGTAGACGTATAAGCCTCAATTATATCTCCAACACCAGTAAGCCATATTTTTATATAGAATTCAGTTTAATTGGAGGAGCTGAGTGATTTGATGATGCTCGAAACTTGTTGAATTAGATCTATAAACTTAAAAAATTCATAACTACTGTTAATTTAATAAATATTGGATTTTAACAGCCTTATAGTCAAGTATTAAGAAAGACATATTATGTAAATTCTTAGATCATATAATTTTATAAGAAATATGTCATTATTCAATACACAAAAATTCCACATAAATGGCCACTTCAGTTAATGTTCAAAATGTATTATCATTTCTGTGGTGGCCTAATCCCATTTTTTGAATCTGGTAATATATATACACACACAGATATGTATATAGAGTGTTAGAATCATATACTGTAATATATATTTTAATGATATTGTGATATAGTAATATATGTATAATATACTTTTTGAGATCTTAATATCTTATACTTTTAGAAAAGTCGTATACATGGCAGATATATGCATGTGGACATTTCAGATGATTGTACTGTCATGTAGCATCTTCTGAACTTGCCCCTTGCTCAGGGACCAGCTTGGACCGAGAAAGTGTACTGGCCGAATGGGCCATTCCTGGGGCTTGGGGCGTGTAGGTTGGAGGTTGGTCCAGGTGAAATAACTAGAGAATCCAGAAGTGCAGGGTGTGCAGGAGTGAGTGCAGTCCATGTCCAAGGGGAGGACTGTGTGGGTCAGAGCTATTGTAGATAGCCATATAACTCGTCAGCTCTGGATGTGAGGCTGATTAAAGGGCTTTCAAGTGCAGGATGAATGAAGGGTCCCAGGGGAATGAGAAAAGGCCCAGGCCTCCATGAACAGGGTTAGGTTTTCTGCGGGGCCTGGTCCCAGGTTAATGTTGGCTGGAATTAAAGGTGCCATTTCAGATGGATCATCTTTTATAATTTCCTGCTTATTAACATTAATTTATATTTTATTGTGAATACATTTTGATATGAGTTAAAATAACTGCCATAACAAGATGCTTAACTTTCAAGCTGTAAGCAGTAGCGTTTCTAGTTTGTTTGTGGAACAAGGAAACTATTGATGATCTGTTTATGAAGACCAGATCAGTAGTTGCTGGGGTTAGGAGTGGGGGAAGGGTGTTACTGCAAAGGGATAGTACCAGGAAGTTTCCTGGGGTCATGGTACTTTTCTGTATCCTGGTTTTAGTGGTGTTTATACAAATCTATACTTGTGTTAAAATTCATAGAAGTGTACAAAAAGTCCATTTTACTGCATAGTATTTAAAAAAATACAAAATAATGCACAAATGCTAGTAGGTAAATAAAAAGATCTTTTTAATATGTAAGAGTCAAACAATGGAGCAAAGTCCACCGAAACAGTCCTAGAAGGCCACCCACGAGAGAACAGGGGCCCTAAAGGTGCTGGGCTTGCATGTTTCTTAGCTCTTTGCGGTTGTTATATGGACTGGATTTAAGAGAGAATGGGAAGGATGGGCCTTCTTAGGTTAGAGTTATATGGTGACACAGATTGGATCAAAAACTTCCTATTAATCATTTTTCAAGCTTCAATCCTCCCTCCCTCCCTCTCCCCTACTTTTCCTCTCTTTCTTTCTTAAGATCATGCAATCTGACATGATGAAGTGGCATCCTAGATTGCATGGAAAGGACATGAAATGGGGGAGGAAATGAGAAGATGGTCTAGTTCTGTTCCTCGCCTGAGGAACAGCTGAGCCAAAATCAAACAAAACAAGAAGCCCTGCTGCTCACCAGAGCACACCTGTGAGGTCTAACCCAACACGTGGACCGCCCTAGTTCAGACAATGTTAAACGTTGTTCTGGAGCCGAGCATGTGGTTTGAGTTAGAACTGAGCAAGGTTCCAGAAGCTGGATGCAGCCCAGAGGGCCCTTGGCGTAGCCCTTAAGTTGATCTTGACCTTTTAGTGTTCTTTGGGTTGGACCTCCCAGGATTTCTCATGTCCAAAGTTAGTTTTCTGTCCCTTTGAAAGAATAAACTTGTGTCTTGGGCCTGGATGAAACTTAGATCAGTCTTCTCGGTATTTTGAAGGGCTATTAAGGCAAGGCATAGACGCATGGTACTGTCTCTTTAACATCTCATTTCCTTGGCAAGCTAACTTCTGATTTTCTGAATGGGTGTTCCTTTGGTCATTTTCCCGGGAAACCATTCTGGATGAGGGACCCTAGGAGAGAGTTTTATATCTCTTGGGAAGGGAAAGGTTAACTTTTATTTTAAAGAGCACTGGCTATGTGTATTGTTGGATGCCGCAGTCCCCAGGAGAATGTGGTGTGCTGGGCTGTGGCTAGCTCATACAGCTCCACAGGCAGGGGTGGGCGAACCAGCGCCATCTGTTTACAATAGCTCCCTGGGTCTGCTAATACCAGATTGAGGGAATAAAAGATTTGTTTGAAGTTCTTGACTCACATTCTTTAACTTAAACATTCGTCACCACTTTCTCTTTTGACCCCCCACTCTATGTTATTGTGGATTTAAAAACTCTATCCATGTATGAGATAACGTCAACTGAAATTCTTGACATTTGCCAATCCTAGCCACAACCCTTGCTTAATATAATTTCAACATGAAGCGTTTGTCTTTCAGCTAATCTGAAAATACATTGAAGTATGTTGCTGGTAATGGATTTCTTGGAGTTGAATCTTTGGGCAAAGCATTTGTAATTTGAATTCACCATCTGACTTATCTATCCTGTGGTTATCTCATAGCTCAGGTTTACAAATCTGGGTACTATCAAGACTGTGGGGCTATTGTGCCTGATTTAATTGCATAATTAAATGTAAGGCTATATAGCTAAAGCTAAAAAAGCAGATGGATTTGGAAGAGGAGATTTTTCTGCTTTGAGGTCATGCATAGAGCCAAGAAATTCCTGGAGCAGCTCTGACAGAGATTTCAGGAAAATAGGCTTGTAATATTTCCACTCCTCTCAGCTCGCAGTCTGGCTGAAAATGTAGTAAGACCAGCCTTTTTCCAAAGGTCTTGGTATTTCTGCAGCTGTTTTCAGAAAGCCTTGCAAATGAAAAGCAAAGTAGTCCACAGACTCTCAAGTACCCATGCCCAAGTCACCAAAGCTTTTGGATGATCTAAGTAGGAAAGAGTTGGAGCCACGTAAGTGCAGGTGAGCATGACATAGTCCATGTGTGGACACTGCTCCTTCAGATATGACGTCATGCTGATGGCACCTGGAGGCTGTGGGGAGAGTGTAGGCTCCACAGAAAGCATCCAAAAAGTCCTGTACAGGAGCTCTGCACAGTGTATTTCTACTTTCTGTTATTTTAGGTCCTTTTTGTTTCATTCACTGGAGTCGGCTGGGCCCACTGTCTAGATCAATAAACATCTGAAACTTCCCAGCTGACCCAATTAGTCCAGTGTTAATGTCACGTGCTGTCACTACGGAGACACTGTATTTGCTGGTTCTTTAAAAACACTTTTGATGAATCCTTCCAGTGTTATCATTCTTGGTCTGTAGCAAGAGAAGCGAAGGTTCAGAGGATGCATGTGATTTATACAAATCATATAAACACACCACTGGATCATAAGAACTGTAAAACAGTACATTTTAGATTATCACCTGCCAACTTTAAAGTGGTTGAAGCTCTCCATATCTGCACTATGTATAACAGTAGGAATGATTGGACTGTATCGGTGATTTTTAAGTATTTTTGGCAAATGAAACTTATGTGAAAGCCCAATATGTCAAGCTATCAGCATAAGTTTATTTTACACGTTCCATTTTCTAATAATGACCTACTTTCAAGTTAACCAGTAATGCTAACAGACTTTTATGATGAGCACAAATATTTGGAATCTGGATTTCTGGGATCAGTTGGAACCTCAATATCTGATATATTTTTAAGTTTTGTTGATTGCCCAGCATTGAGAACAATTCTGATTAAGAGATAAATTCTGGCAAATTTTCTTAACAGCTACACTTATTCAGAATAATCTTCGGTCAGATTGACCCAGAAGCTTGAGAAATGATTACTAGGAAGGTTTTGATCCAGTTTGAGTCACCATGTAACTAACCTAAGAAGACCTCACTCTTTGCATTCTCTCTTAAATCCAGTCCAAGCCCATCTACTGAAATTGCACTTGTTAAGGTCCCTAGATGTCCATGTAGCCAGATATGTCCGTACATTCTCAGTGCTCACCCCCTGGGACCCATCAGCTACATTTGATATCCTTGGTCATCCTCTCCTTCACTTGCCGTCCAGGTCTGTACTCTCCTGGCTGAGGAGGAGGTGAGGGGAGCAGAGGCAGCGGAGAAGCAGAAGACATTCATGGCTGAAACCTCTAATAGCAAATAGATACTATTATAAGTCACTGTATCTACCCAAGAACTAAATGGTTAGTCACAGATGTGAAATGCTGGGTGGTTTTGTGGAAGTCTCTCAGTTTTCCCGTCTATAAAACCAGCATAGCAGTGCTGATATACTTGGAAGGGCTGTTCTTAGGATTAAAGTACCCTAAATCATGATCATAAAGTATTTTCCAAATTTGAAGTGTCATGGAAATAGGAAAAATGCTTACCAAGACGCCCCAGAGGGGCTATGCTTGCTTGAACTGTCAGCCATTCCTTGGGAAGTGGTCATTCCCTGGCAGGAACTGGCCTGGGAAGATCCCTGGCAGGCACTGCCCAGAGCTCGCAGAAGAAAGCCTGATTGACACATAGTTATTATTGTATCTTTGTAAAGCTGCAATGTGAGACCTGAGACAGCCGGAGGAGGCCTTGAGGTATTCACTTGACAGCCTGCCATTGTCAACTCTTCCGGGAGGCAGGCATCTTTGCCTAGAAGGACAGCCGTGGATCGTAAGTGGTTCATTTTTAGTTCAGCTGCAGTAACTCCTGCTGAGGATTTAATATTGTGATTTTGGAACTCTCCCTGTGTGCCTGGCTGAATGAGTGTGTGTGTGCATCTGTGTGCATTCATGCGAACCATTCCTATTCACTCACTTTGTGATGACCAGCCGGCCACATTCTTCGTGGGTTCCTCAGGCTTGGTGTTAAGCAAACTGTACTAGGATGACCTGGTTTTTTGGACAAGGACGTTAACAGAATACGTCATTTAATAATTTAGTTTATGTCTCATTGTTGCGGGTGTTGGATGGTAGCAAGGGCCATAGAAGATGGAGGTCTGATTTGGTCCTTCATCCCAACTCCCAATCAAGTTTTATGGTGTTACCATAAAGAAATGCATTCTGATAGAAGAAAACAAATTGGGAAGAACCTGTTGAACCTCAATTTTGCCACTGCAAATTATGAATGATCCCAGGTTCCAAGCCTTACAGGTATTCGTCTCTGCTAAGTAAACCAGCTGGGAGGAGGCAATTTTTATCAATTGGCATCGGACAGTCTGCAGCCCAGAAGGCAAGCAAGGCTTTCCTTTGCCTTTGATGATTGGATGCCAGTGGGATGCATGGAGGTTTTTAAAAGAAGCTTTGTTGCTTTTTTTTTTTAATCTAGAAGTATAGCTCCCCCATTTTACATAACCATTTTGACTGAAACGTTATCTTATAAATTCTAGGACAAGAGGCAAATTAGCCACTAGAATGTGATTTTTTTTTTTTAAGCTGAGCCATCCTGTCATCTGTTGGCAGCTTAGTGGCAGCTCAGCTCAGGCTGGGAATCGAACTGGCAACCCTGTTGCTCAGATCTCGCACTCTTGAGTGAGCTCTTAACCAACTGAGCCACTCAGCCGGCCCTAGAATATGACTTTTATGAATGCAGGAATTTTGCATGTTTTATTCACCACTGTATCCCCAGGCTCTGGAGCTGAGCCTGGTATATAGAAGGTGCTCAATAAATATTTGTTAAATGCATGAATCATAATGTAACAAGTGCTAAAATCTTAAGCCACAAGAAATGAAGAGTTTGTTTCTGCCACAGTGATTTCCTGTGAAAACACTACCCAAACTTTCTTCCCACCCTTTTCTGTAAATATTTCTTTAATGAATGAATATCATGGATAGGGAATTTTTCCTCTTTTTGAGCAGACACTCATTTATTTTCTTGCTTTCTTTGTTATTTCATGAGTTGTCCCCTGTAATGTTTAACTTAACCTAACTACCGGGTTTTTCATTTTTTTGCACCTGAATCACACTCCACCCTGTGCCAGAGAACAGTGAAATTTAGCTTCCTGACATGCAGTTTTTGAAAGGGGGTTCATCTTATTTTCTTTTAAACCGAGGGCCACTTTAGTATAAAAAATCAGATCTAGAACCTATTCCACCTACTTCTGTTTTGCCAGCATACACAGAAACAATGCCACAAAATCATAGAAAGGAGAATTATACTCCAGAATTAAGGAAAGATAATGCTTTTGATGAGCTATCAATGAACAAATAAACTTTTAGAATCAATAATTTTCTTAGCCTGTTAAGATAATTTAGGTCCCCTGGTTGACACCTGAGGAAGCCAACACCCAGAGGAGCGCAGAGCAAGGAAGCTTGGCCCTCGGACTCACTACAAAATCTCCCCACAATACTGCCATGGCAAACCACAGGGAGCTAATGTCTTTTTATTTTTTTAAAATGACTATATATCAAGCGATCAAAGCCAGAAACAAGAGTACAGATGTTCACAGTTTTTAGAGTTGCATCATACAGCACGCTGTCCCCCAGGCCACCCAAAAGAGCTTCATGGGCTCTCATCAGTGAATCTCGGAACGTACTTATGTACTTGAAGAGCCACTGATGGCAGGCTGGAATTGGCATTGGAGGCAGCATGGTGGGGATGGAAAGGGACTGAAACCTTGCCTTACAAATTCCAGGACAAGAGATAATATAATTCTATACTGGGCTGTATAATTCTACCTGAAAGTTACTGCTCAGTTTCCCCTTGTGTGCCTCAACTGTGAAGAGAAAGTATTTGAATGATCTCTGAGATTCCTTCTAGGTCCCAAATTCTGGAGATTCTATATTTTATCCTGTTCTCTTTACTGATGTTTAGTTTCGAAGATTTAACTTATCCCCTTCACCTCCCCTCCCCCACCCTGGACTATGAACTGATATTTTCATACGTCTGTCTCCCGGGATAGTGTGGTAAGAGAACCACTGGAGACTGCAGAACTGTTTCTGTTAGGTGTAGGCCTTGGTTCTCAGGGTACTATAATATCACTAGCATCTTAAACAATTAGATGATGGGTGCTATTGACATTTTATTTTCGCATTACACCTCCAAAGAGCTAAAACTTGCTACTATTTTACCAATTAGTCCTAGCAACATTTAGCCCATAGACCAAGCTGTTATTACCTCCATATACTAGAACAATTAACCTTTTCACATTTTAAGAGGAGTGGAAGTGACTCAATAGACCAAAGGAAAGGAAGGGTGTCATGTTATATAAAACCTTGTGTATTACTTGGGGAAGGCTAACAGTTATAACAAATGGACTCCAAAATTTATAATGGCTCAAGCATAGTAGAAGTTTACTTCTTGCTCATAAGAAACAACAGGGCAAATTAATAAGTCAGCAGGGACCCCAGTTGAAAGAGGCTCTTTCGTCTTCAATATTCAGTTTCTGAGGTCATCTTGGGAGTTGTCTCCATTGCAGCCAATTGGAAAAGAGCATGAAGTACCACTTAGAGGGTTTTATGAGCCAGGCTAGGAATGGCACACATCATTTGCATCCAATCCATTTGCCTGGAATTCAGTCACATGGCTGCCCCTAACTCCTAGGGGACTGGGAAAAGGACAGCCCACTTCCCAGCACTGACCTTACACAGTGGAGGATAGAGCTGAAATCTTCAGAGGAGACCTAGCCTTTTGTCACACCCTGGACCGAGACCAGGAGCTCCATGTTCTGGTACTGGCTTTCCTAGTAGCTGGCTGATAATCTTTTCTTATCTGTAAAATGAGAGAGTTAAACAGTTGGTATCTGTGGGATCTTTTGCTTTAGAATTCTATGGCTTTAGATTGCGCTTGAAAACAATCTTGTTCTATGTGAAGGCAGCTACTTGTTTGCCGGATGCAGTGAAAGTCCTGGGTTAAGGCAGCAAACCTTTTGTCATGCTGATCTTCATCCTAGCAAAGCTGGGGTTCAAATGCAGGAGCTTCTTTGACTCTATACTGGAAAAGGTGTTACTGAGCACTGGCGTCATTGATTCTTGGGAAGCAGTTCACTGTCCTGCAGGGAACTTTTTTTTGTTCTTGCATCAGCTCATTTTTTTTTTAAAAATTAGTTTCAGATGTACAAAATAATGTAATAGTTAGACATTTACATCCCTCATAAAGTGCCCTGGCATGTGTGAAGATTTTCCAAAGGGTAAGGTGGTAACAGAGTTTCAAGGGGACCAATTAACTTTAGCATTTTTATGTTGCTGTGTTTCCTAAAACTGATCAAGGAGCATCTACAGTTAAGGAATTTTCCCTTCTGTCAGTTCTCTCTTCTCCCTCTTTACAAAGAAACGTCTACTGCTTACTATTCTGACTCTTACAAAGATCATTGTTCCAAGTGTAAAAACCTGTCTAGCCCTTCGATGGCCTGGTAGCACCTAGCGGCCAACCACCTGTTCCTAGAGCTCTTTCCTAATAGCTTCGTGTGTCACAACAACCCAATATAAGTTACGATTTTCCCTGTTTAGCTGATGTGGACGTTGATGTTCAAAGCGTTCAATAACATGTCCAAGGTCACCCAGCTTGAAGAGTTACAGCTGGCAATCTATGAAGCTGCAGTGGCCTTTCTAATGCTAAAGCGTAGTCTTTTATCCATATTCTATACTGCCTGTGTTTAATATGTCCTTCTCTTCTCTACCCTGAACTCTCAGGGCAAAGACCTGTTGGTGGTCTTTGCAAATGGGGATGATCGTAATGTTTCTATTCTGAATACTAGTGCTCCTGGCCGAGTAGAGTTCACTGTTGGACAGGCCAAGCAGAGTGTATATTGAGATACTCGCTGAGAAGGCCCGGACCTCTGCCAGTCTTGCTCTGACTCCATGTGGTGTCTTCTCGCTATAGGCAAGGGGAGAGGTCTTACCGAGGAGATCAGAGATTTCCCCTTCTCTCTCCTTCTCCAGGGCACATGTATCCCTTTCTGGAGTGTAGTGAGATACAATCATGAGGACAGTGGCCTCTCACTGAGGAGAAGCTGAGGCTTTATCTCCCGATGTGGCTTTGTTTGTTTGTTTGTTTATTTATTTAAGGCCATAGTGGCTTTATGTGGCACACCTGGGGTTTCCAGGGGAGAAGTGAATGTTTGCAGAGGAAGGACAGCTCAGAAGCAAATTCACATGATCTGGGGGGTGAAGAGAAGAGATACTAAATGAAGGTGGCATTGGAAGAAGAGAGGATTTAGAATTACATGAGAGAAGGGGCGAGAAAAGAAACTGGAAGATGAATGCAAAGCATGGTAGAAAAATTAGCCTTAAAAAAATAGAGTCTGCCAGAAGCAAAAGGAAGGATTCATGAAGATATATAGCAGAAGGAAAAATGTGAAATGAAGTAAGGGAAAAACACAGCTGATAAATCACCAGGGAGATAGAGCAAGGCCCTTAAAAATCATTAATAGAAGTTCAATGCCAAAATATTAGAGTAAAAAATTACTTGCAAGTACAGAGCTTGCCTGTGTGTGGCTTGTAAAAAATACCACAGAAGCACCAATTGCTTTGCCTCTGGCACCCAGCAAGCATGTGGGCCCTGAAACGAAATCTTTCATACCACCCCTGTACTCCCATTTCAAACACAAGCTTTGCTGCCGTTCTTTTATTCATTCCCTCTGCCCCCAACCCCTGCAGTCCCCTGTAAGAACTGACCCAGCGGCGCTGCCAACATGCCAAGATCTGCATCCCTGGGCTGCCCCCTTCTGGCAAAGGATCAGTTCGCTTAAGTTGTCCATTTCCCCTGTCATACTACTGACCTGTCCATATAACAAGTGTTTAATGAGCAATCTCTCTTTATTCATTTGAAGGCCCTTCGAGTCAGGGAGTATGGCTGTTTGCTCGTGTAATAGTCCCGGTACCTAGTGTGTGGAGAATGTTGGGTAGGGAGGGAGTAGGAGTTTATGTAGCGATACCAGGTAAGAAGCAATTGTGGTGAGTTAAAACGTGACCTGATTTAGGGAGGTGGAAGCTGCAGTATAAGAAAGTGTCTATTTGAGACTTAGGAGATATGTTGCCATGACAGAACAGGACTCAGTGATTGGTTGGATGTGGGTACTAAGCAAGGTAGAGTGTCAAGGATGAACTGGACAGAGCTCTGGACGGTCGATGGTGTAAGAGACTATAATAGAGAAATTGGAGAGGGAGAGGAAGTTTAGGAGGTAGATACAAAGCCTGAGATACCCAGGTGGAGAGGCTGAGTTGTCAGTTAGGCATATGGAGAACGAAGCTGGAGGTGTTATACTCCCGGATTTCAAACTGTGTTACAAAGCTATAGTCATAAAAAGAGTATGAGTCTGGAATACAAATAGACACACAGATCAATGGAACAGAATAGAGTCCAGAAAGAAACCCGCATGTATATGGTTAATAAATTTACAACAAAGGAGCCAAGAATATACAATGGGGAAAGGACAGTCTCATCAATAAATGGTGCTGGGAAAACTGAACAGCCACATGCAAATGAATGAAACTGGACCACCATACACAAAAGTGAACTAAAAATGGATGAAAGACTTGAATGTAAGACCTGAAACCATAAAACTCCTAGAAGAAAACAGGAATAAGCAACTTGATATTAGTCTTGGCGATGATTTTTTGGATCTGAAGCCAAAAGCAAGGGCAACAAAAACAAAAATAAATAAGTGGAACTACATCAAACTACAAAGCTTCTGTACAGCAAAGGAAACTATCAACAAAATGAAACTATCTACTGAATGGAAGAAAATATTTGCAAATCACATATCTGATAATTATGTATAATTTTATATATAGAATATACTTATATAATATTTATATATTATACATATTATATATAGATTATATGTAATATATAATTACATATGTTTATATGTAATTATTTTTCACAATAAGCTACATATATTTATATATACATTATATATAAATTTTTTTAAGTGTATATAACTTACATCATTCTATATAATTTATATAATATGTGAAATAATATATAAAGAACTCATGCAACTCAACAGTAAAAAAACAAACAATATGATTAAAAAATGTGTGGAGGATCTAAATAGACATTTTTCTGAAGAAGACCTACAGATGGCTAATAAGCACATGAAAAGATACTCAACATCACAATCCTCTGGGAAATGCAATCAAAACTACCCCACACCTGTTAGAATAACTATTATAAAAAAGACAAGAGATAAATGCTGGCGAGGATGTGGAGAAAAGGGAAGTCGTGTGCACTGTCGGTGGGAATGTAAATTAGTGCAGCCACTGTGGAAACCAGTATTGAGGTTCCTCACACTATTATAAATAGAACTACCATATAATCCAGCAATTCCACTTCTGGGTATTTATCTGAAGAAAATGAAAACATCAACTTGAAAAGATATATGCACCCCCATGTTCATTGTAGCATTATTTACAACAACCAACGTATGGAAACAACCTGAATATCCATTGACGGATGAGTGGATAAAGAAATTGAGGGATATGCATATAGAATGAAATATTAGTAAGCCATTAAAAAAGAAGGCAATCTTGCCATTTACAACAACATGGATAGACTTTGGGGTCATCATGCTAAGTGAAATAAGCCAGACAAAGACAAATACCATATGATCTCACTTATATGTGGAATCTAAAAACAAAACAAAACTGAGCACGTGGATACAGATTGCAGATCGACGGTTGCCAGAGGTGAGGGGTGGTTGAAATAGTGAAGAGGGTCAAGAGGTAGAAACTTCCAGTTATACAATAAAATAACTGTCCTGGGATGTAACATACATCATGGTGTACAGCATAGTAATACTGTGTTGCATATTTGGAAGTTGCTAAAAGAATAGATCCTGAAAGTTCTCAACACAAGAAAAAAATTGGTAACTGTGGTGACAGATGTTAACTAGACTTATTGTGATTATTTCACAAGATGTACAAATACTGAATCATTATGTTGTATACCTGAAATTAATATGTTATATGTCAATACCTCAATAAAAAAAGAAAGATGATACTTTTCTGATCACAAGGAATTAAATTAGAAATAAGTAATGGAAAGATACCTGAAAATCCCAAAACACTTGGAAATTAAGCAGCATATCTCTAAATAATGCATAATTCAAAGAAGAAATCACGTGAAAGATAGAAAATATTTTGGGCTGAATGAAAAGAAAACCCACATTATTAAAATTTGTGAAATGCAACTTAAAGGGAAATTTGTAGGTGTAAAAGCTTATATTAGAAAAGGATAAAACTCTCCAAGCCATAATCTAAGCTTCTACCTTAAGCTAGAAATATAGGAGCAAATTAAATCCCAAGTTAGTAGGAAACAAATAATAATGAAATAGAAAACAGAAAAATAATAAAGAACATAATTGAAATCAAAGCCGATTGTTTGAAACGATCAATATAATAAATAAACCTCTGGCTATATTGATCAAGAGACAAACAAGATACAAATATTATCAATATCAATAATGAAAAGGTATATCTAAGGTATATCTATGATCCTACACACATTACAAGGGTAACTCACAGAATATTATAAACAACTTGATGCTAATGGACTTGACAACCTGTATCAAATGGACAAATTCCTTGAAAGACAATCCAAACTATTTCAAAAATCAATAAAAAAACCCTAATATCAATTAAAGACATTAAACCATAATTAGAAACCTTCCCACAATGAAAATTGTGGCCTCAGATGACTTAACTGGTGAAGTGTATTAAACATTTAAGGCAGAAATACCACCAATCCTACATAAACTCATTTTGAAAATACAGCAGAAGAAATGCTTCACCTCTCATTTTATGAGGTTAGCATTATGCTGATATCAAAGCCACACAAAAAATATTACAAGAAAAGAAAACTACAGGCTAATATCCCTCATGAACATGGATCAAAAATCTTTAGCAAAGTATATAACTAAAAATGAAATACAAAAAAGGCATATGACCAAGTGGTGTTTATCCCAGGGATACAAGGTTGATTAACATTAAAAATCAATTAATGTAGTTCATCTTACTATCACAATAGAAGAGAAAAACTGTATGATCCTTTCAATTGGTACAGGAAAAGCATTTCAAAAAATTCAACATCAATCTCCTAACAAAGAAAGAATAGACCGGAATCACCTCAATCTGATAAAAGGCTGATGATTGCACATCTGGTTGAATTTTGTGGCATGTGAATAATATCTTAATAAGACGTTGGTTAGAAAAACAACAACAAAAACTATTGCTTCCTGGTGAAACTTGAATGCTTGTGTCCTAAGATCAAGAACAAGACAAGTATGTTCACTCTCTCCACTTCTATTTAGCATTCTATTGGACATTCTCACCAGTGCAATAAGAAAAGAAAAAGAAATAAAAGACATACAAATTAGAAAGCTATGAGTAAAACCATTTTTATTCACAGATGACACGATCAAGTGTGCTGCAAATCTTCACAAATCTACAAAAAGAACTACTGGAAGTAATAAGTAATTTTTAACAAGATTCAGGATACAAAATCAGTATGCAAAAATAAATTGTATTTTTATTTTATTATTATTTTTTAAAAAGATTTTTATTGAGGAATTGGAGGAAGGGGAACAGACAAGTTGCTGTCCTTTTGTTCTTCAGCCTAGTTGTGGAGGACGTTGCTTCACTGGACCAAGTTGGCACCATTATTGCGCTCTTCTCAGGCAAGGTAAATCAGTCGCCAGCCTCTGGACGGCCGCTCACCGCGGCTGCTGGCTATACACGGTAGCCCATGCAACCCACCTGCCATCACCAGCGACTCACGGCAGCCCAGCTCCAGGTTGAGCTGTTGTTCAGCATCTTAGCTGTAGAGGGCAGTGTCACTGGCCCTCATATGTGGGATCTGAACCGGGGCTCTCTGGAGTCCCAAGCCAGCTCTTAACCAACGCGCCACTTGGCTGGCCCAATAAATTGTATTTTTATATATTAGCAACAAGCAAATAGAAATTGGAATAAAACATAATGTCATTTGCAATAGCATCCCAAAATATAAAATGCGTGAAACCTCTACCCTGAAAACTAGGAACATTTCTCTGAGAAATGAAAGAAGACCTAAGTGGATTGAATTACCATATTTATAGCTTGGGAGACTCAATATTATAATTTCATTTCTCTCCAAATTACTATTAATAGATTCAATGAAATCTCAATAAAATCAATATTGTTATTGAGTCAGTATTATTAAAATGTCACTTTGTTTCAAATTGATATATAGATTCAATTAAATCCCAATAAAAATTCACCAGGCTTTCTTGTAGTAATTTCCAAGCTGATTCTAAAATTTATATGGCAATCTAAATGCCTAGAATAGCCAAAGCGATTTTGAAAAAGAATAAAGTTAGAGGACTTACCCTTACTAATTTCAACACTGTAAAGGTATGGTAATTAAGACAGCATGTTATTGGCATAGGTTTGGACACATACCATATTTCCCCATGTATAAGATGCACCCTTTTCCGAAAAATTTGGGGTCTAAAAACTGGGTGCATCTTATACGGTAGTTGTAGATTTCAAATGCCATAGATGGAACTGAGGATGAGGCAATATATGAAGACAGTGACTCGTCATCAGACACAGATGAGGACAAGCTAATGGCTGGGAGTTTTGACTACGATGACGAGTTGTATGAATTTTATGATGAATAAAACTTGAATTCAATAACTTTATGTAATAAATTTTTTTTCAAATTTTGGGCCCCAAAATTAAGGTTCGTCTTATACATGGGGAAATACGGTAGATCAATGGCACTCTAGACAGAGTCCAGAAGTAAACCACCATACATATAGTCAACTGACTTTCAACAAAGATGCGAAGGTAATTCAATATGAAAAGGATTACTTTTTCAACAAATGGTCTGAAACAACTTACTATCTGCATAAAAAAAAAATGAATCTCAACCCTTACTTGATCACCTACGAAAACTAACTTGCAATGGATCATGGTCCTACATGTAAATACTAAAACTATAAAACTTCTAGAAGAAACTTTGTAACCTTCAGGCAGGCAGAAATTTCTTGGGAAACAAAAAGCATGAACATAAAATGTTTGAATTGGCCTACACCAACGTTTAAAACTTCTACTCCTCGTAAGATACCAATAAGAACATGAAAATGCAAAGGCAAACCACAGTGTGATATTGCTACTCATCCATGAGGGCATCAGAGAGGGTAAAATTAAAATGACCAGCAATACCAACTGTTGGTGAGGATATGATGCAACTGGAACTCTCACACACCCCTGATGGGAATATAAAATTTTACAGCCATTGGGAAAGAGCTTTGGCAGTTCCTCGTAAAGTTAAACATACTTACCACATGATCAAGCAATTCCACAATTAGGTATTTAAGAGAAGTGAAGGCATATGTCCCCATAGAGTTGTACACAAATATTCCTCTCATCTTCATTTAAAGTAACCCCTACTGGGAACAACACAAATGTTCATCAACAGGTGAATGTATAAATGAAATATTTAACAATGGAATACTATTCAGCAATAAAAATGAATGAACTTAGACACCCAACGACATGGATCCATCTCAAAATAAGTATGGTAAGTAAAAAAGGTGTAGATGATGTATGATATTCAATGACATGAAACTCTAGAAAAGAAAAAGTTACCATGTATTTCCAGAAAGCAGATCCGTGGTTTCCTGGGTACAGTAATAGGGTGAGATCAACTAGCAGAAGGCATAAGGAGTGGTGTTTTGGGGTGATGAAAATGTTCTGTACTTTGACTTTAGTGTTGATGGGTATATACATTTGTCAAAAGTAATAGAATATACCCTTACCGTGAGATATGTAAATTATACCTCATTAAAATTGTCCTTGTGTGTGGGAGTTGCTCTAGTTTTGAGGGAAAGGTTTTGGAGTCAAGCGTAGGGAAACTTCATAACGGTGTTGACAATTTCTCCACTGTATGAAGCCCCTTCTGTATGCAGAGGAAGGTCATGAGAGGCAATGTATGATCACAGTGATTCGTCATCAGACACAGATGAGGGCAAGCTAATGGGAGTTTTGACAGTGATGAGGAGTTGTGTGAATTTTATGATGAATAAAACTTGAGTTCAATAACTTCATGTAATACATTTTTTTTCAAATTTCGGGCCCCAAAATTAAGGTGTGTCTTATACATGGGATCGTCTTCTTCATGGGGAAACACGGTAATTAACTCTCCCTAATGGTTTTGAGACTGAGGGAATGACATTTGCATTTGCTTTAAGTTAAATGCCCAGTGGTTAAAATCGTATACCAGACAGGTAACAGATTGGAATTCTGACTCCGTGCTTCCTCTCTGTGTCAAATGAGAACTGAAATAGAATGTTTTGAGATAATGTATCACAGCATCAGGCACGTAGATGCTCAATAAGTGAAAGCTGTTATATTAGGGAGGATATGGACTAAGATGCTGTAACAAACGAAGAGAAGGTGAGAGGAAGAAGAGTCTTCTGAGCAGAAGTGACCACATAAACCAAGGCATGAAAGGGCACTGTTTGGGGTACATGAGATGTTCAGCGATGTGAGAAAGTAGAGGAACTGGAGTAGGGCAGAGGGGAAAATATGACTTGAAGGTTAGGATACAGCCAGACCTTGGCAAACTGTATTGAGAACCTGTGGTGGTGTTTCTATTATAGGTTCCTAAGCAAGGCAATTTCCTAAAACAAACAAACAAACAAAAAAAACCCCAAAAAAGCGTTTTTAGGAAAACTACTGTCACGACCGCATGGAGGATGAGAAGGGAGGACCAAGGGGCAGAGACTGGTAACCTGGCTATTGTAGTAGTTCCACCTAGAGATAATGAAAGTGTATATCCAGGAAATGGCTGGACTATAGACCAGGCTCTGATCTGAGATGCCTCAAGAAAGAATCAGTAGGACTCGGTGACCCCTTGGCTAAGGGTCTTGGTGACAGGGAGCGGTTGAGGATGCCTCTGAGATTGCCAGCTTGGGTATCTGGGTGGATGGGATGTATTGCCATTAGTAGAGACAGGAAATAGATGAGGAAGAGAAGGTTTCGGTAGTGAGTTAAAAGGTATGGAAATGGAAGCATGGAAGCTTTCTTGATGGAAGGCAGTGACCTTGAAAGTGCTTTGGGGTTATACTGTTTTCAGTACAGGTTTTTGTTAAAGACTTTATTGGGGAACAGTGTGTTTTTTGGGGGAACAATGTGTCCTTTTCCAAGACCCATCAGCTCCAAATCAAGTTGTTATCCTTCAGTCTTAGTTGTGGAGGGTGCAGCTCAGCTCCAGGTTCAGTCGCCATTTTCAATCTAGTTACGGGAGGTGCAGCCCACCATCCCCTGCGGGAATTAAACTGACAACCTTGTTGTTAGGAGCATGCACTCTAACCAACTGAGCCACTCGGCCGCCCCGCCCACTGGCAGCTCAGCGGCAGCTCAACCCAAGTCGTTGTCTTCAATCTAGTTGTGGGGGGTGCAGTTCACTGGCCCATGTGGGAATGGAACTGGCAACCCTGTTGTTCAGAGCTCGCGCTCTAACCAACTGAGCCACCCGGCCGCCCCCTTCAGTACAGTTTTTTTGAGTACCCAATCTATATGCAATTATTTATAAATTGTATACATGCACTGCTATCTTAACATTTATGTGTGTTGTAAAACATATACAAAACAGAAAAAGAAGATGAGCTCGACATAGAAGTCAAAGCTGTGATTTTTTCTGCTCACCAGTACCTAGTGTTGTGTACTGAGTCGGGCATGCACAGCCCACGTTTGACTCCCTGGGGTCTGACAGCAGTTGTCGGGTCACCTGCAGGATTGTGGAGTCGGGAGGTGGGGGGCGGATCTTCTTCCCCTTGGGGCAATTTCACTGACCCTTCTTTCCTTCTCCTTCTTCTTTCTATTTAGATTTTGTTGTTGTTTCCTGGAAGTTATGACTCATGATGAGCAACATTTGTGAAACTGCCTTAACATCTGTGGTGCCGTGCCCTACAAGGTTATTATAAGTCAAATGAAGCAGGATTAAACTTTTTTGGCACAAACTTTCGTGAACTATTTTGGCACAAAGCAAACCGCCCTTCCACTCCCCTTAAAAACTGGCTGAGACCAAGGGACAGGGGTGCTCTGCTCGCAGTCCGAAGCTGGACCCGGAGGAAGGTCTGGCACTGCGGAGAGGATCACCAAGGAGTTTAGCTCACTTCATACCTCTTTTCTCTAAGCTAATGATGGGGAAAAGGAGAGTGAGTGCGTTAGGTTGGCTCAGGGGCTCAAACTGAAGCGCCAGAGACTTACATTTCAAATTGATGTCACTGCTAATGTGTTGCTTGAGTGTATCCAAAGTCCTGCTTTTCTATTTCAATTTCCTTTTTGGTTATGTGAGACCAGCTATGACAGCCTGTTATACATGGAAAGCTAGTGTTGCCAGATTTTAATTTGGAGAATACAGAATTTATTTTTGACTAATTGGTCCAGTAGGAGCTGGGGTAGAATCTAAACAACTTTGGAGGTCTGTGACGAGGAAACGGAGAGGGGAGAGAGATTTAATCAACCTTCACCCAGGCAGCCTGTTGACAGATTTCTAGGCTGACTTAATCAATGCACTTATTTCTCAGGTAAGCCCTCAAAATTGTTTGGACCTGATTTCACCGTACTCCATCCTTTTTACAATGTTATACTTATAAAGTAACTAGCTTGAATTCCTTTTCAGGGCACACAAAATAATAAAAAAACCAAAACCCCACACTTTCTTTTTGTCCAGACTGAAGTGGAGAAATGGATGGAACGCCTAGAGGTTGTGATTCTGAGCTTAAGTAAGCTTCACTAGTGTGTAAATCACTTTTTCAGTCCCCAGGAACGTTAACAATTAAAATCTCCCTGGAATCCAGAACCAGCATCAGCCACAGTCAAACTAGAGCGATGACCCCGAGCCTGTACTCACTAGAGCTGTAAATCATAAACCCATCACCCTCCTGAGCAGCAGCGAAGGGAAGAATCAGTGAGCACTGTAATACGTTCCATATGCTCTTTTAAAGAAAGTCTTAAAAAATAATTAGGCTTACGGATCACGGTACTTTTGCAGCAAAATTTTACATATGTGAATAAGACGTGAAAGAACTGACAATGTCAGTTTTTTTGCTTCTGTTTTCTGCCACGGTTTAAAAATAGTGGGATAATTGTTTGTTTAGCTCTGGGAGGACAGAGCTGGGGAAGCAAGATAGGCACCAGGGAATGCGAGGGAGCTGAGCGGAACAGGAGGGAGGTAGGAAGAAGCTGCCTCTCTCGGCTTTGGGAGATAAGGAATCACAGATAAAGAAGCACCATTTCAGATAACCCTCTTGGCCTTTCCCTGGCTACGTGAGTGCCAAGAGTTAGTGTTTCTCTTTAAGCCTTAAAGTTACAAAGCCAGAAAAATCAACATAGCCACAATTCAGTGAAAACTTTGAAAGGCCATGACAGCATGGAAAAGGAAGCTTTGTTGTGAGTCAGACAGATCTGTTTTCAAATTGGCATTCCGCTGTGTGACCTTAGGCAATTTACTTAACTGCTCTGAGTTTCAGTGTCATTTGAATGGCATATTAACACCTCCCAGCATTCTCCATGGAACTGCACTTGTGCATATCTCTTTTCTAACCCTTATCCTATCATTTTGAAATGTATCTGTGAAATGTGCCCTATAATTTTGAAATAGATCCTTTTCTTCATATGATCTGGACATCCCAGTGATTTGGATGAACTGCCAGCATGTAGGCCAATTACAGGAGGACACCTACTTCTTTATTTTTATTTCTCCTTGCCTCGTATACACCTGGCACAATGATTAGGCTCCAGCTAAGTAAAATGTTAGGGACTTCCCCTCCCCTCCTGCGCATAGCATGGTACTGGACATGGCTTCAGCAACCTAACTGTCCTGTCCCTGGAAATTTGCCATCTTGTGGCAGTAAGTCAGGCTGGCCCATTGACCCCCTCCACTGGGAAGTCAGGGATGCTAAATTGTATATATGCATAATTGCTCTTGTGCTAAGATGTCTGACTCTAAAACACAGTTTCTTTCAGTTTCATTTGGTTTATTGCAAGCAGCAAGGTCAAGCTGTGGCAATGGAAAAAAAAAGGAGAAAGTGGAAAGTCCTGTAAAAGTTTAGGGAGAAATAAAAGAAAGAGAAAAGAAACTATAACCCAGTTGGAATGAAATGGTGGCACAGAATGAAATGAGCCTATTTCCCCGCAGACAGATGCTTCAGTGGATTTCATACTGACTCTGAAACTAAAACCAACACTTAACCGAGCACTGATTCCTCAAGCTCCGTCAACCCCTCATTTGTTGGTATCAGAACTGAGACAGTTCACAAATTTGGCTATCAAGTACTATATGTACGTGGCCAAAGGGCAGATGAAATGGGCCATTAGACCACAGCCACATCTGTTAAAACTCTAACCCTTAACCTTAGTGAAAACATAATCTGGGATCAAACATAGAAACCCTGCAGATGTGCACAAGTCATTTAACACAGACTTTGAAAAGACTGTGGTGGTTGGCTGGTGCTACTCTGAAGGCCTGATGAGAAATACAGGCTTGGCCCTACTAGAAATATTTGTAATTTTAAAGAAAAAGTAGGTTCTAATTCAGTAAATATTTAAAATATCCCAGTGAGGCTCTCCCTGCAGGCTTGAAAACAGTCCTGACTCTGTTACTATGCAAAGCAGTTTTCAAATCTGTTTTGGGAACCTGTCTGCGCTTTGAGAATAGAATTTGGTGGTCAGGTGCCTCATTTAGTCTTAAGGTCTTTTGGTTCAACTCCAAAATAATGTGAGGGTTCTATCCTTAATGGACTCTGGAGGGTAAAATTCAATAGCTGCCTCTCATCCAATATACGCATGAATGTAGGACGTATTCTCTCTGGCATACCCTGCAGAGTTTGACATGAGAGAAAAAAATGAACGACATTAAGAAAAAAAGAAGTTGGAGTGTCCTTATAGAGTTCACTGAAAGACTCTTTGAAAACAGTTGAAAATACTGAAAATCATTGAAAATAATAATTGCATCTTTTCCAATATACGTGGAACATGGCCAACAGAACTGCACTTACTGATGAAAATGTCGTTATGCTACAGCAAGCCTGAGCCTTTGGGAGGGTTTTCAGGATTCCGTAAGAGATGGCTTTGACTTTATTTTGTTGTGTTTGCTCTGGGCACACAGGTCTGTAGGCCCATGAGATCTATGCAAGAGTCAGAGTTGGGAAGCAGCATCTGTAGGGGTTTTTCCTTGATTTCATTGTGTCTTAATGTTCCTGTGTTCATCTGGGCCACTGAGTTTTTGATCCCACGTAGGATGGGTTTGCCATGTTATATCCCAGGTGCAGATCAGAAAAGCTGAGAAGAAAGTAAAAAGTGTAAACTAGTAGTAGAACTCCCCCCGAACACAAGGCAGCATGGGTCCCTCCCGTGCCCATGCTGGATGAATACTGGACCCATTCCTGTGACCCTATCACCACTTATGGACATTTATTCCTATTTCAGGGGTCAGCATCAGGGAAGGAACAACATAGTTAGATGGAAATGAAGATGCTGCTATGAGTATAAAGCTTCCTGCGTCTAGTTAGTCCAGCAAATTGGTATCTGGGTATTCAGCAGTACCAAATAGATTTAATCATTACTGTGTGAAGCTGGTCAGAATCCTTGTGGAGCACGATGTCATCTGATCAAATGAAAGGAATTATAATGAAGAATGCATGGAATATGTAGAAATCATGGTTTCCTTGCTGCTTAGAGACCAAGAGAGGGGATAAGGGTTGGCCTTGTGCCAGCTCACCATACATGCCTCTCCCTGAAGTGTTTTCTTGAAAGAGATCCCCCACACACCCCACCCCCCTTGTGGGGACCTGCCATTGTCCTATGGCCTAGTAAAGTGACTGTCATTAAATAGATTAGACTTCTGTTTTGGGTGAAGTAAAAGACTGAGAACAGACTGCTCTTTAGCTTGACATGTGGAAAGGCCAATCGGTTTGGAAGTTAGTTAAAAATGATTTTGTGTGTTAATGGATCAACTCAACAGATTTCTTCCCCCACACCTAACATTTTTAGATTTGTGCATTCCTCCCATGAGAAGCCCACCTCTGAATCCTTTCAAAGGTTCAGATTACTTGGGAATTCAGATTTTAGAACACCAACTATGCACATAGAGCAGTGTAGTGTAGTGGTGAGGGTGTAACTCTGGGGTCAGGGTGACTTGAGAGACACTCCAGGGCTTGTTCCTTAATGTCTCTTGATCGGAGCTCACCCTGAGCCTGGCACAGATGAGTGCTGAATACACTGTGGTGGGCGGGGACATGTTATCAATATTGTTCTCACTGTTGGGACCCAAAGGTTGGTTCCCTGAATGAGCTCGACTTTCATGAACTTGAAGATAAAAATGAGCCTGTGACTACCGAAGTAAGTGATGCTCCCCTAATCATTGCTGCATTTTGCCCTCATTCAGCCAGTTAGAGCTGGAATGCACAGAACTGTGAAATGTTGGAGTCTGGGACAGTCATGTGATTTACAGTTCCATCTCATTTTAAGCTTTCAAGAGACACAGTCGCTGAGACTTTTATCATCATAAAAATGCAGGCCATAAAAAATTCAGTCCCTTAGCATTCTCTCTCTCAGATGGTTGAAGGATGCTTTGTGATCTCAGCCTCTAATCTGTTTAGGTATCCTCTCCCTCCCCCATGTCTGTTTTGCAGATTTGCTTCCAGACTGCCCAGGCTGAATGGAGACAGGACAGGCGCCCAGCTGTTTTCCTTGTGTTGGCTCAGTGCTGATCAGGAATTGCTGAGCAAAGAGCAGCATTTCTCCAGGGAGGTTCACAAGGGGAGCACAAACCCAGTCTGGGTTTTTCTTCCTTTTTTTTTTTTTTAATTATTATTAAAAACTTCTCTCAAATACTCTCAATGAGGAGGGAAAAGTATATAAAGTCTAAAGTGCACTTGGACCAGCCTTTAAAAATACCAACTTGAGTGAAGTAGAAATGCCTTCCACTTCTTTAAATTCTTGCATTTAACAGTAGACAGTTGCACTTAGAAAAAGTCACTTCTGACTCCACAGAGTCTGTGGCGCAACCTTGCTCAATACTAAGTGACACAGTACATAATTAAAATTCCTTTCAAAATGCTTGCCCAATGATTGACATTTGTTCCAAAATGCATTATAATGGCAAATGCTTCATCTCTTATTCCAGCGAGGTGGTTTTTTTTTTAACAGAAAGAAAATAAATTTTTTTAAAACGGTGATTGAGCTTTTTAAAAAAAATAAAATAACATAATGCATTTTTATGTCCAGTCTAACTCTCAAAGAGCAGGCAGTCTAGCAGGGGAGACCAGAGTAAAGTGAGGAAAGCAAACAGACTAGAGTGCTGCTGAGATTCCAAAGGGGAAGAGGTAATGAAGATCTGCTTACCTCCTGATGCGTTGACATAGACTGTCACTTTAAACACAGCCGACTTTTAGTATTGCTCTGAGGTGATCTGACAGGCCTCCTTTCCCAGGACAAATGCCGCCCAGCGCTAGGGGTCTCTCTATGCTGTGGCTTCCCGGAGTCCTTTCCGTCTGATGTCTGTCTGTCTAGTAAAGACTACTGCCCTCGTCTTTAGTTCTGTACAGGAATCCTTGATTCCGGACAGCTGCTTCTGTCTCTATTTTCAGAAGGAATAGATTGGTGAGGCCACCATGATGCACCCCCACAGCCCGGAAGGCTACATCCTCAGACCTTCATGGATCCCCAATTTGTAAATACCTCAGTAGCAATCATGAGTAGAGAAGTCTACCACCCAGCCGGGATGGGGGTGATGCTAAGGACTGGTGAGCGCACCCAGCACCGGCTTTACAAAGCCTGAGCAAACTTACAATTGGCTCCATGTCAGAACCTTGCGTTGTTCCTGAATAGTCAAAACTCAGATGTTATAACCATGAATGCCAAGGGGTTATTATAATATCATACTGTTTGACTTTTGAACAATGCGTAATCTGGGAATAAGTACAATATATGAGACAGAAATCACAACCTTTTACTGCTTTGTTTAGTAGTGTAAATCCCTCACCTCTACTGGAAAAATAATTCCATACCTATTAGTTTTACTTTCTGTATTAGGGGGGAGGCGAGTGCTTTATTTTATATCTGTAAGCAGTCTCAGCAGCCTTGTAGACTTTCTATTCATGTCCAAGAGGAGGAAATTGAGGCTGAGAAAAGTGAACTGGTTTGCCCAAAGGTTACATAGAGAATTTACTGTAGCCTCATGATTTGACCCCAGTCTTCTGACTGGAATTTCAGTCAGAAATTTTTTGTACTCTGCTATTCGGAACTTTGAGTAAATGCGAAGACTGTTCTCGGTAGATGGACTTTTAGGGGGAAGAGTTGAAGACAATAGGAAGATAAACATAAACAAGCCTGCCTCACCTGGATGGGACCTCAGCTCATTAGGGGGAGGAATGATTAGGAGAAAAGGTAGGAGAGAAAAAATGGCAGACAGACCAGTCATCACGGGAAAATACTGGAACAGGGCAATTGCCCGACCTTTTCAAGATTAGAAGAGATCTGAGTTGAGTTAAAAAAAAATGTCTTCAGGCAGAAGCAAGAGTTTATGTGTGTAAAGGGGATAAAGCAGGGATACGATGTTAGTAAATATATGATGGAGTCTGCAGGGGCAGAAGAAAAGCATGGCCCCAACAGACAGAGACAGCAAACACCAAAGCGTTCCAGTAAGGTTCTGGATATTAAACACTTTTTTCTCTTCCAAAAATATGTAAAGAGAGGGAGGAGAAAAATGATAATGATTTAGAGGGCTGCCTTATACATTATTTACTATCATAGGAAGGACAATCACATTCAATAAAGTGATTGATTTATCAACAGATTGATTTATCAAACAAAATCAAGGAATGAGTATTCATACAATAAAGACAGATTTCAGTGAAGTTGTGCCCTAGCACTTTGAAAGCTATGTTTCAAAAATATTCATGAGAGTTATGGATAATTTTTATCAAATGACAAGAACAGACACTAGTCATGGCAAATTTTTGTGTTCTTAGATTGTCACTTAATACTTAATGTTTTTAAGATTAGCCCCTGAGAACCTGCTCATTTACTTTTGGTGCTTAACGATCATTTGGGATATGTAGCTGTCCACTGGCTCCTTTGTTATGACCATAGGAAATGTTATGGTCGCCAGTCAATGATTATTTTTGAAGGAAAGGGAGAAATGCTGTTAGATCTCATACATATTATACCATAAGCACAGTGTAGTAAATACTTTAAAAAGAAAACACAGACCTTAAAAACAAATTTTAAAGGTATACATTTATTTAAGGAAATACAGACTTTCTCATTGATGATAATCATGTAATTTTTTGATTGTATAATCATAATCATAAACTATTATTTTCACCAATTTCTGTTATCAATTTCTTGTAAGACAGCTAGGACTTATAAATATTGACTAGAACACTTTTTGGATTTAACCTAACTTAAAAATATATAAATAAAAAAACCTTTTGGTGTTGGTGGGAATGTTAGGGGGCTAGGACTTGAAGGCAAAGCGACCTTAAAAATCCTTACGTGGCTTTTCTTATCCGCAAATTATTTCTCAGTGTCAAGCAGAAGCATCTTTGTTCCTGGTTCTTGTTTTACTTCTCTGTTTCATGCAGTAGAGACAGTGGATAATCACAACCCCTTTACAATTCAAAAAAGCAGCTTTCAGGCAATTTTTGAGCAAACTTTTGTTGTTATGTTCTCTGATCAGATATTTTCCTTTATAGACAGACATACAGCTTCCTTTCTCTACCCACCTCCAACATAAGGATGATCTCATCATCCCAGTGGTTTAAAAAAAGATTCTGCTTTGGGTATCAGGTGTTTTGGGAGGACTGTTCTTCAAAACTGGGTTCCAAAAAAGCTCATAAGGCTTATGATATTTTAGACCATTTATTATAGAATTGAAGGTTCTAGAAGCCTTTTAGATTTACAATGCTTTCATCTTGTCTGTTGAATGAACTCGTATTAGTGGTATTTGCATAGTAAGTTGGCTTGTAAGCTTGACTGTGTGTTTTAAGAAAAAACATTAGTAGTTCAACTCGAAGACATGCAGCATATCAGAGGCAGAGAAGGTCTACATATCCTTTCTGTTTTAATTCTAACAAAAAAATGGCTCCACTATGTAGCGTTCTAGCTCTTTTTAGGAAAGAGATAGGAAACACACACGTATGACTTGTTTAAAGAAGGTATGGCGTGGAGCTTTAGACCTGAAGAGGAAAAAGGTGGCTCAGCAGCAGGATTGCCTACGTTATATGTGAAGCCCAGTGCAAAATGAAAATACAGGGCTGTTTGTTCAAAAATTAAGAATTTTAAGACACTGACCACAGAGCATTCAACCAAGCATGGGGCCCTTCTGAGCCCAGGGCCCTGTGTGACATGCACAGGTCATGCTCATAAAGCCTGCCCTGGTCAGAATCCGAGATGGGAGTAACCAGAAAAGAGGAATGATCTATTTTTCCATGTTTCCCTCCCTCTTTCTGTCCTACTCTTAACTATGTAGTCATCAGATGTGACCCTCTCTCAAGGAGGCAGTGTTACACCAGTTAGCTACGATACTGACCCCCTAACTCTGTCCATGGAAGGGAGGTCCCATTACACCAGTGATGGGGTGGGAGGTGGGGGGTTGAAGGTCTTCTGAACTGACCTAGGAGAGAGAGCATGAACTTGGGAACTCCACAGCTTTCTAGCAGTGTAATTAAAGCTACTTACCCTCTGTAAATCTGATCTTTCATTGCTATAAAATAGTGATTATCTACCTTCCAGGGTTATTGTATAGATTAGACATAATATGGAAAATACCTAGCATAGTGGCCTGTATACAGCGGGAGCTCAATATATATATTGCATATATGGGTGTTCTTTTTTGTTTTTTGTTTTGTTTTGTTTTGTGAGTGAAGAGATGTACTGAGTGAGCATGGGTGAAAAGTCCTCAAGCCTCAGCTAGGGTGGAGGATCTCAAAATGCTTGAAGAGCCTCAGGAGAGCTGGCTGCCTCTGTGCATCCACCCTTAGTTTCCAAGTGCTTTGGAATGGTTTAAAACTCATAACTGCATCTTCTTCCCCAACAGAGGAAGGAACAATCTGTGGGAAGTCAGTATGCCTTAGAGTTCAGCCTCTGACACTGAAAATGTGCCAACTTTCAGCCACACTGCGGAGATCGGGGAAGCACGTGTGGGCAGACCAACTAGAGGAAGAGGCGTGGGGTCACTGCGGTACATTAGGCTTAAAGATGGCCCATCGTTCACCCTGAGATTTTGTGGTCTGTTTTATCCTGTTATGTTTCCATGATATACAAAGGCTACAGCCAAAACCACTTCACGTAGTTTTTTTCCTCTTTGTTTTGATTTATTATTTGTTGTTTACAGCATTATCTCCAATGACAACAATGGAATTTCCTTCCCTACTAACCTGGCCTGTTTCCACTTTGCCTGTTTATTTTAATTTCTTTTTTTTTGCAGGGTTGAAACCTCCACATGACTCTGCTTTGTTTATTTCCTTGCGTGTATGTGTCAGCATCATTTATTAGCATGTCCACTCAGAAGAGCTTTGTTCATTCATTACAAAGGTTCTGTTTCCTGGTGCCGAGTGGGAGTGTGTTCTGGCTCCGGGTTTCTTAGTGCTGCAAAGTGGTGTTGGTTAGTAGTTTTCTCATCACTACACTCTGCAAGCACACGGCTTGCTGTCCATGGCCGACAGAGGAAATGTGAGGCAGGGAAGTAAGTCCGCAGCACAGCACCCTTTTCTCAAATCCTCTGACGTACCACCCCTTGCCCAGCTTATCAATGCCGACTTCCGTTTACTTTTATTTAGGCCGTAGGTCACGTGAGCACAAGATCTGCTTTTTGCAGACATGCTCATTCCTTGAAGACATGTCCATGAAAACCAGTCTGTTGTTAACGAATGAGCAGTTGCAGCTTGCAGTGTTAGCTGCTTGAGGGTGCACGATGAATGATCTAACGACTTGGCCCTTCCTTATGACGAGCTCACAGCCCGCTAAATCCGTCAAAAAGTTAGAGAAGAGGTCACGTGACTTTTGCATCTGTTATTTGAATAGATTAGATCTGTGGCCTCATGTTCACTGGACTCTCATAATTTACCGAATTAACCAATTTATCAAACATTTGTGTGGTACTTATTCTGTATATGACACCATATCTGGTGTCAGGATGCTTAAAAGACCAGACGGTGGAAGTAGAGTTGAAAGCAAATAAATATAATAAAGTGTATATATAAATAAATATACTAGATGACATGATAGAAATCTGGCCCGTGTTTGTAGAGAGATTAACAAAGGAGCAGTCTTTATTCTCTTGGTGTTGGGGTGGAGCGGAGGTGTCACAAAGGACGAAGGTAGTGGATGTATTTGAGATCCATAAGTACTTTCTAATGGCTGAAACAGAGTGGCTGAGAAGGCAGCAGGGCATGCTGGGAGGAGGGAGGTGGAGGAAGCTAGGCACCAGGGGGCTTTGGATGCCACATTATGGAGTTTGGATTTTTATCCTCTGGGAAAAGTTTCAGGCAGGTGGAACATCATTATCAGATTTGGTGTTTTTTTTTCAAAAAATTACCCTGAGATGGAGAGATTCAGGGGAACTTGAATGGAGGAGAGGAGATAGCTTCCTTAGGTCAGGGTGGTGCTGAGCAGGTGCGATGTCATTCTGAACAAGCCAGTGGCAGATGGAACGATATCGAACAAGTAGACTTTATAGAGTACGTGTCGATTTTTAAATATTGTCTTTACAGCAGCTGCTGATGAAACTAGGGTTCAAGAAAGTAACAGCCAATAAATATCGAAGAGACTCTTCCTCTGTGCTTCCATTGCAGTTAGGAAACGTGATTATTGTGGCATTTTGCACGCTGTGCTGTAATACACTATACTACGGTGTCTTGTTCACAGCCCTTTATGCCCTGAGCCACTAAGCTGCTTAAGGTTAAGAACCAAACTACCAAATTATTTGTGTATGCCCAGCATGGAGCCTCACATAAACAACTGCTCAATAGATGTGTGAAGACTAAAACTCCTGACGTCACAGCCAGTGTTTCTTCTCCATGCAGTACATGGCCTGGAAATGAGAAAACATTACTCAGGCTTGCCTTATATCCGCCCATTTCCATCTCTCCTCCTGAGGGGGCCAGAGCAAAGTGACAAGCAGTTATAAAAGGCAGAGGATGCTTTTTACTTGACTCTAAAATTCATATCACTTGGTCCATGATCAAAATGGACAGAAGCCTGCCTCCAGAAGCTTGTGTTAAAATACCAAAAGTGAATATTTAAAATATAAAAAGTGGCCATAAAAGTTAATGCCCATCGTGATTCTGTCTTCAGTGTTTTCATTATCTACAAATCAAGCATGATCATTTGCTTTCATATATATATACATATATATATATTTTTATGTTATGTAATGTTTTAACCTGGATCACATTTGATTCTTCCACACAGATCCGTAATGCCTCCTGTCTGGCTCTTTCAAGATGGAGGGAGAGCCTACTCAAGTGCTATCTAAATTCAAACTTCCCACCAAGGTGGAAAGCGCAGGACCCTGGCTGGTGGAAGATCATGCTCGAATATGGGAAGTTTTAAAGACAGAGGAGGTAAGACAACTCTAAATGACACAGTCGGTGCAGGGATGGATTTTCTTACACTTGAGACCAATTCTTTGTGTAGCCAGCACCACAGGCCCAGCTTGGGAAATTTTTATTCAGAGGCCGTAGGCACAACCATGAGCGGAGAGCAATAAGCCAGGAGTATGTCCCTTGGACATTAATAACCCCACAATGATTCAGCCAAAGGAGGTAGCACTGACCGCTGGGGTTTAAAACATACAGGTAGACATTTTCCTTGTAGAAAATGAACCTGAATGGGAAATCAAATCATAGTTAGAAAGTTGATGACTAAGGATCAGTTGTAACAAACGGAATTGTACAAATTCATTGTCTGACAGCATCAGGCTAAGTATATCAGTTAGGGCTCTTTGGGTGCAAGTAACAAACTGGACTCTGACTAATTCAAGGAAGATGGGCAATTATTGGAGGATGTTGGGAGGCTTACAGAATTGATGAGTAGTTTGGAAAAGTAGGCTTGGAAATAGGACAGGAAACCAGTCAGTAGAAACTGCGCAGAAAAGTCCCCCTAATATAAATTCCAAACTTCTCCTCACTCTCTCCTTATTCTCACATTTCTCTGCTCAAGATGCAAAGCCGTGGGAGACAAGCTTACTACCAAGCTTAGTCACATGACTTTCTTTTCTGTAAAGAGAAAAAGATGCTGCCATGAGAAATCACTATACCAAGTCCTCACAGCACTTATGTTTGGAGTTCAAATATCACTTTTTAAATTTAACATAGTTTCTAAGATTTTTAAGATGCAGCCATATTAATATACATAGTAGTAATTCATTAATTTTCACTGTTGAATAATATGCCATTATGTGGTTATACCATGATTTATTTATTCATAGTTATGCTGATGGGCATTTCAACTATTTATAGTTGTTTTCTTTTTACCAATATGAATAATGCCACTATGAATGTACTTATTATATGTCTTGTACCCCAGTATAACAGTGTCCATGTGTAAAAGTTTTTCTATGTTAATAAGTGAATTTTTGAATTGCATATATGCAAGTTCTGTTTTGAAAGTTATTGTCATATTGTTCTTCAAAGTGGTACCAATGTATACACTCCTACCAGCAGTGCATAAAGTTTTCCCAGTTCCACATCCTGCCATCTTTTGGAATTGTCAGACTTCTTAATTTTTCCAGTCAAGTTGGTATAAAATAGGGTTTCATTCTTTGCTCATCAAGTTTTCTTTGCATCTCAACTAAATCACAGATAATTTTTCTTTTTTGTTTTGAATTTACTTTTCTAAGCCTGCCCAAAAGAATTTTTCTTGGTTTTTTTTTTGGTCTGAAAATGCCTTTATTTTGAGTTCACTCTTAGAATGATAGTTTACATGGGTATAGAATTCTACTTTCTTTTATTACATTGAAAATATTCCATTTTCCTCTGCCTTCCATTGTTTCTGTTGTAAATTAGCTAAAAGTCAAATTTTATTTCTTTAAATATAATGTCTTTTCTTTCTATTTAGATCTCTGCATTTTGCTGTTTTGCAGTTTTACTCTTTTGTCTTTAAGTGTGAGTTTCTTTTTATTTAAACTCTTGGAATTCATAGGGCTTCCCAAATACATGGGTTGGTGTCTTTCATCAGTCTGGAAACAGCTCTGTAATCTTCTTTTCAATTAATTGCTTTTGCTTCATTTTCCTTCTGTAACTTCAATAAGATTTGTTTTTTTACTCATGCCCCTTGAATTTTTTTACAATTATTATCTCCTTTTCTCTCTGTGTTGCATTTTGATTAATTTTAGATATGTCTTCCAATTCACCAATTCTCTTTTCAGTTGTATCTAATTTGTCCTTTAACTCAACCATTAAGGTTTAAATTCCAATTATTGTATTTTTTTTTTTACTTCTAGAATTTCTGTTTTGTTCTTTTAATGTCTTTCAGTCTTTTTTTTTTTTTTACTCTTGCTTTCTATTCATATTTTTACTTTTTAAGACTGTCAAGAACTATGAAGGGTCTGAGATTTCATGTTAGTTGCAAATTAGCTTGCCACAGTTATATAGATGCTGAAAAAAGACATGAGACTCTTGTCTCAGAGACAAAAGACTTTATTGGTCACAGAAAAAGTATTAATAGTAGCCAGAGTGTTAACATGTTTGTTTTGGTTCCCTATGTCCCAGTTTCTATAGGAGTGACAGAGATGGACCTAGATAGCTGCCTACACAGGAGAGGCTCGCTGACCTTGGGAAACTTGTCAGTTTATAGTAGACAGTAAGCAAGGCTAGACTTTCTTCTAGTCTTGCTTACTGTCTAGTAGGGAGATACTACCTTATTCTTAAAGGTTACTTGCTGCAAACATAGGCATGAAAAATGGTTTGAGTAAAGATCAGCAGGGCCTTGATTTTTTGGCGTACAAAGCAAGACATGAAGGAACAAGAGAGACTCATGGAGGAGTTTTTATCAACAATATTAAATATATTGTTTTCATATCCTGAGTTGGCAGTTCTAACAGCTATGGGTCTTATTCCACTATCTGTTCTTTCTATTGGCTCTTGCACATGGTGTTTTGTTTCTTTGTGAATTTTATGGTTTTTGGTCATGGGTCGCTTTTCCTGGAATGAAGGGAGTTTTCTTCAGAGGGAATTTGCATTTTCTTTTGGGAGCGCTACCAGCTGGAAGTCACTTTGAAGTAAATTCTTAGCTTGAGGTTTTTCAGACCACTCAATGTGAATATAGGCTAGAAACCAATGGATGGGTGTGCTTTTGGTAATTCATTCTAAGGGGAAATGATTCCCCATTCCCTGCCCCTATTCAGCACCATATTTCAAGATAAGAAACTTCCTCACATTGTTACGAAGGGCATTTCATCCCCAGTTCACCTTAATGCTGAGGGAATAACATTTTGGTGTCCCAGTTTTCTGCAGTGGGTATTTCCTGTAGATTTTCTCTCCTGAGCCAGTCCTAGACTTTGTTTATTGTTCCCCTTGTCTTTTAAAGTAATAAAACCTATATTAGTTAGAGTGGAACTAAGGCTGTAACAAACACAACAAAAAATTTATGTGTTGTAACATAATAAAAGTTTATTTCTCAATCACATACTAGTCCAGTTTAGGTGTTTTTCATGAGAGTGTAGCTTTTTTCCATATGGCGATTCAGGGACTCAGAATATTTCCTTCTCGCAACTCCACCATCCTCTGAGGCCTACAAATCTTCTGTGTTCAGCTAGTAATTATGGGTTGTCAGAAAAGTCATGACGCATATTTGCAACAGATGGCACTAGTTCATTTTTGGAAGTACTAGAGTCATTCGCATCTATGTTATTGCTATGTCATTTGACAGCTGATAGTTCTAGCTTTATTCTAAAAAAAATTGAGTGATTTGGTTGAGTTTTGGAGATTTTACAACAAGTTGAGGATGGAAGATCAAACTGTCATTTCTGCCATATTTTACTGTTTTACTTCCGTAAAGGGAAGAACACGCATCACACTTGTGAAAAGTTGCATCAAGTTTATGGTGACAATGCTCTACAAGAACGTCAGTGCCAATGATGGTTCACAAAATTCCGTGCTGGTGATTTGATCTCAACGAAGCTCCTCGGTCAGGGAGGCCCACTGAGGTTGATGATGACAAAATAAAGGCATTAATCGAGTCAAACCCATGTTACACGACATGAGAGATTGCAGAAACATTGAACATCCATCATTCAGGCGTTCACGACTACCTGAAGAAGCTGGGATACTAAGCAAGCTTGATATTTGGGTTCCGCATGAACTCAAAGAAGTTCATTTGACGGCGCATATAAACATCTACAATATGGTCATTAAATGTGAGTAAAACAATTATTTTTTTAAGTGACTGATAACTGGTGATGAGAAGTGGATTGTTTACAACAATGTGGTGTGCAAACAGTCTTGGTCCCAACATGATGATTCGCCTCAAACGACATGGAAAGCAGACATTCATCAGAGGAAGGTTATGCTCTCAGTGTGGTGGGATTTTAAAGGTGTCGTGTTTTTTGAGCTCCTACCAAGGAACCAAACAATCAATTCGAATGTGTACTGTCAGCAATTGGACAGTTTGAACGAATCCATCATCCAGAAACATCCAGAGCTTGTTAATTGTAAAGGAGTTGTGTTCCATTGTGACAACGTGAGACCGCACACGTTTGATTACCTGTCAAAAATGATTGGAGCTTGGATGGGATGTGTTGCCACACCCACCATACTCACCTGACCTTGCGTTGTCAGACTTCCACTTGTCTCACTCTCTTCAAAGCTCCTTGTGTGTTATAATGTTCAATTCAGATGAGGCTGTTAATCAGCACCTTGTTTAGTTTTTCACAAATAAAGACAGGTCCTTCTATGAATAAGGAATTATGAAGTTCACTGAAAGATGGCAAAAAGCTATCGAACAAAATGGGCAATATATCATTAATTGATCTTTGTTCTTCATATAAATAAATGACCTTTGAAAAACATAGACAGAATACGTCATGACTCTTCCAACAACCCAATAGCAGAAAAAGAGATTGAAGAAGACACACTCAGTTTTTATCCCTTTTGGACCAGCAGTGACATGCATTGTATCACTTTACATTCTATCACTGAGAGCCAGTCCTACTGCTGCACATGGATGTGAGGGAGATGAGGTGGGGAAATGGCAGCCACAAAGCAGAATTTCGGTAGGCAGTTAAAAAATTGTTACAAAAAATAAAGCTTCCGTTTACCTGGTTTGGCCAATGCCCTCCAAGTGGAGGCTGACTTTAATGCTTATCTCTGTAGGTTCTGCTCTCATATAGGTTTTGACTTTTAAGAATTCTTATTTCTTGCCAGCCTATCACTATATATTGAAAAAGGTTTTTAAATTTTATTTTATCAATCATTTTTAGTGATTTTTCTTGGGACAGTTAATTAGGATATTTAACATTGCTGGAAATGCTAGTCCTACACTCTTCTGTAAGTTATTTAAATAAAGTGTGATCTTAGAATTTACAAATATTTTTAAAAACTTATTTTTAACAATTATTTTACTTGGTCATTTAGATAATGTTGAGTCTATTGTTGGCCACATTTAATAAGTACTTTCTTACACATGACTATTCATAACTGACATAATTATTTACAAATTTTGTGTGGCACAACTCAATCTGTCAAATATATTTGCAATTAAAATATTTTATCTTCAACATAGTGATTCATTTTTAATTATTCTAAATATACCCTTAAAAGGGAAATATTTAATTTTTAAATTATAAGTAATACTTGAATGTAGTAGAAAATAACAAAATTTTTATAGAATGGCCAAGTATGAAAAATAAATGTCTTTAAAAAAAAATCTCAGTATCTTTTCTTTTTTTAAATAAGCAAGGGATCAGTAAGGAGATTAGACATGCTTTTGTGGTGATAAAACTGTTCTGTCCTTTGATTGTCATGGTGGTTACATGGGTGTACATATTTGTCAAAACGAATTGAACTATACACTTAAAATGAACTTATTTTATTATGTGTCCATTATGCCCCAATAAAGATCTTAAAAAATGGACAACAGGGTGGGGAAACAGAGTTAAGTAAAGCAATAATTGCACTACATGGGGATGAGTGCTCAACACATGTGTCTACAGGTATTTTGAGAGCCTGAGCGTGGCTCTGTAATCCAGTCTGGGTGTGAGTACGCTTACGAGTATGTGTGTGTGGGTGTCAGGGAAGGAAGGCTTCCCAGTGAGGTGATACTTGAGTTCACTCTTAAAGGAAAAGTAGACATTAGCCCAGCGAATGGGATTTTAGAAGGGGAATCAGAGCAGATATTCCTGCGAGAGGGAAAGCTGCATAAAACGCTGTGTCAGACAGAACGTGCTGCAGCTTGGAGCATCTGTAGCAGAAGAGGACTGGCAAGGGGTGGGGCTGAGAGGACCATGTAATGAAAGGTCTAGTGTGCCTCCTCAGAAATTCAGAAATTATCTGGGGGCCTTGGGGAGTCAATCAGGGGTTTTAGGCAGGGGTAGTGATGTGGTCAGATTTGTGTTTTAGAAATACTCCTCTGTTAGACATGGGAAGGTAGCCTAGAGCATGTCAACACCACCCTAAACCACTGTGGTCACTCTCTTCTCTGTCTGCACCATGCTGGTCAATGCTCAGCTGGGGATTGTGTGGGGTTCCACTTTGTTTTTCATGATGGGAATTCTCTCTCTAGCTAGACTGTCTGTTCTTGAGACCATGTTCATTAGTTTTTTTTTTTTTGGTTTTGTTTTTTTTGGTTTTTTTTTAGATTTTTTTATTGGGGAATCGGGGGGATGGGAACAGTGCTGGGGAATTGGGGGAAGGGGAACAGACAAGTTGCTGTTGTTTTGTTCTTCAGTCTAGTTGTGGAGGACGTGCTTCACTGGCCCAAGTTGGCACCATCATTGCGCTCTTCCTGGGCGAGGCAGATCAGTCGCTGGCTTCTGGACGGCCGCTTACTGGGGCGGCTGGCCGCTCACGCTGGCTGCTGGCCACACACGGTAGCCCATGGCAACCCACTGCCACAGGGGCTGCAGCTCACGCCGTCGCCAGTGTCACTGGCCCTCATATGTGGGATCCGAACCGGGGCCCTCTGGCGTCCCAAGCCAGCTCTTAACCATCGCGCCACTCGGCCGGCCCCATGTCCATTAGTTTTAATTCTACTTCATTTATAAACCTCAAAGCACTGGCATACTGCTAGACATAAGTTGAAATAAATATCTGATAATTGATGGATGGATCATTTTCATAGGAATTATGTAATCATAATTTCATAGTAATATGTTGTTTCTCTAAACTGTAACATCAGCCAGAATATTGCCATCTCTGGGTAAAAAGGCGATCAATCCATTGGCTTCATCATTGGAAAGCACGAAGTGGTGGTGATTTTGTTGTTATTGCTGATTGAATCTGAGTCATCCACCCTTCACCGGACTTATTTATGTCCAGTGTTTTTTACATTTGCAAGAAGGTTACCAGGAAGGTTACGCAATATTCTCTGTGGCTATGGAACAGAGATGTTCTCTGTGTGAAATGAAGCGAAATGCCTGCATGGAGACTGAACATCTGACCTCTTCCCCTCTATCCAGCTCAGGAATGGGGCCCCACAGTGTAACATCATATTCTTGGAGGAAGCAATAGTAATGTGTTCATCACACATACTTTGGAGATTAAATCATACTCATCTAAGGGACAGGAAGAGAGAGAATTAAAAACAAAACAAAACTGGATGACGATTTGGACAAGCAGTGGGAGTGCATTGTGTTAATCTTCGAAGAGCCAGCTCTTTGTGAATTTATAGGCTGTGGTGTGATGCGAGAGCTTGGGTTCTTTGTGATTCTGAATGAGTTTCTTTTTCTCTCTGCCACAAATTTTAATATGAGGCAAAGGGGTAGAAATGTTCTGCCGAGGAAGTTATTAATCCATAAAAATGCTTTGAAATATTTTACTGTGATGAGTAAGTAAACGTATAATCCGTGGGAGACACAGAATGATGAGACAATACTACTCAGTTGGGGTCTGTAAGGGAGGGAAAATATCATTTATTGAGCACCTACTCTGTGCAAAGAACTGTTATCTGGCACCTTCATATTCATCAAGATATTTCATTTTCAGAGCCATAATGCATTTTTCGTAAGGAATTTGAAGATTAGAGGTTAAGGCGCATACGCAAAGGTACATAGCTGGTAAGTGGCAGAGTAAGATTCAAACCCAAGTTTGTCTCTCTTCACTTGATGCTCCTGTCTCATCGTGAAACTGCCTACCCCAAATTGTTGAAATCGATCTGACTCTCTGTTTGGTGTCCCTGCCCAGACTTAAGCTAATCCTGGCCAGGACAGCACCCTCAGCTCATTAAATCGCACCAGTCATGCTCTCACGGGGCTTGGCTCTGTGATGTCTGGTGTGAACAAATGCCAGCGTGCCCACGGAGTCGTAACTTTCTCGCATTCCTCCAAGTGTTGTCCCCGCGCGTGTGACTGCGCCTCCCCGCTCAGTCCTCCCATCCAGTACCCTAGGATTGCATGGAGACTGCGCCCCGCCCTTAACTCTGCTCTGTTGAAATGGACTCCCGAGACTCTGCCAAGCTCTTTGTCGCTGTCTTTTCTGTGTGACGCAGCTCAGTTCCCCACGCTACTGATTGGGGTCCAACTGCGAACAGCCTCATTGTTGGGAGCCTGGGTGTTTTCACCCATTGCCTGCACTCTTGTTGCTTCTGTGGACATTACAGCCTGCCGGAATCACACCCGTTTCCCTGTGCACTTGAGGCACCGCCGCCCCCCAGTCCGCTGTCACCGCGGGGCACACACGCTCCTGATGGCAGGGAGGCCTCTCTAGTGCCAATCTACCCACTTTATTTCTTCTTATCTTTATTCATAGGCTCTTGTGGCCAGGGTCCCAAGTGCACAGGGTAAGACCATTTGAGTCATGGCATGACATTTTCTATACATTTCACAGTGTACACTGAAGGGGCTACTCCAGATATCAAAACCTTTCATTATGGTTCCATTTCAGCATTGCTGTTAGAAGGTAGCTTGAGCATCACCTCTTAGAGGAAGATATCCCTGACCTCTCTGGCCAGGGTGACCACACTGTGTGGTCCCGTGTCATCTCTGCTTATCTATGTCGTAAGACTCACCACATGAATGGTGCTTGTATGTTTATATATTGCCATCTCCTATATCTCCTGGAGTGGAAGCCCCTCGAGGGCAGGGCCTCTGTCATATTCATCTGTACACGTCCAGTATTATTCACAGTGTTTGACACATAATAGGCCCTTAGTAAATATTTATTGAATACAGAAAATATATAGAGGAACTAACAGCACGGACTCTAGAGCCAGACTTGCTGTGTGACCTCATCAGATTTCTTAATATCGTTGTGTTTCTGTTTCCCCATTTGTAAAAAGGGTATATTAATAGGGTTCTTGTGAGAATGAATTGAGTTATACTATATAAAGTCCTTAGAACAGTGCCTCCTATATTATAAGCAATCAATGTAGACTTTTATTATTATTGAATGAATCAGTGAGGTAGGAAGAGCACAAATGTGACACCATATAGACCTGCCAATTGTATAACAGTTGCTTTTGACCCCTGCTGTCTGAATTCAAGATTCCCCCCACGTTCTGGAAGGCCCCACACTCTAGGACCTTTCTATGTTTTTAAAAGACTATGGAATTTAAAACTGTAGACATAACTGCCTGACTCCAATGAGACTGCCATCTCTAAGGTTCCTACAGGGTAACATTCCAGGAAGATAAACCCCAACTAAACTTCATTGTGTTGAGATAGACAAATCAACTTTTTAGCGGGTGGGCAGATGCGGGTGTGTCAGCACCACTCAGCTCTACTCCCTCCCCGCTGTGTGTGAGATGGGGTGGCATGTCAGTCAGCCGTGTGCTTCTCGGGCGGTGTTCATGAAACAGAGTGGACAGGCTGGGTTCTCGATTGTGTTATCCTGGCTGCTGATTCAGGTTGCTCAGGTGACCATTTGAATGGGAAAAGGCAAACACCTCTAAGAAGATAAAATAAGACAGAGTTGATATGTAGAGAGCTTTTTCCTGTAAAAATCTTAGATGTTTGCAACCGATTTAGCTGCTCTGTTAGATTCCAAGCCCTAGAACAAAACCTGCCTTCATCATATGCGATGTGGACATTTTTTTTATTTCTTTGCATTTTGTACATAGAGTAAAGGAAACTCTAGGTAAATTTAGAGGGGGTGGGGAGGGAGGGAGAGAGAGAGAGAGAGAGAGAGAGAGAGAGAGAGAGAAGAAAAAGAGGGAGAGAGAGAGAGAGAGAAGAGAAAGAGGGAGAGAGAGGAAGGAAGGAAGGAAGGAAAGAAAAAAGACCAGTTTCATGGAGCTGCATTCATGGGGTTCTCAGGTCTCCAAGAAAAAGTTTGCAAAACAGTTCTGTTTCAGCCCACTGTTTGTGTTCAACGGAAACCTAAGGGTCTCTTTTTATTCCCTTGAAAACTCCTTCATGCCAGGACAAGCTTGACACGAGTCAAGGGAGGCAGGGGCTGGAGGGAGAAGAACTTACAAACTGAAATAGTTCCCAGGAAAGGGAAAGGAAGTGTCTTCCGTACCTTGGACCTCTCTCTCTTTCAAGTGGACAAATATAAGGGAGAAACAACAGTATTTAAATTTGTCCTTGGATTACAAACGTAGGCTGTTTGGGAGAGGTTGTACTTTTTCCCATAGCTATGACTGGCTGGTTCAAAGGCCCATCCTTTCTCAGGGTCTGGGAAGAGGAAATAGTTGAAAAACCTTCACTATAAACTCTTCACCCATGACCTGACATCTGAGAAATTTGCCTGCTTGGCTTGATGAGAAACCCTGGTCTAGGAATCTCAGGAAACTTTATAGATGAAGAATATTTCGGGAAGGTGGAGATTGGGGGTTGGGGTGGTATCGTTGATAGGAAGGGATTAGCATTCTATAAAAAATTGCCCTCTGATATCAGTAGCCCCAGTGCCTTTGCACATCATGCTGTTCTCTCTGTTTAGAATGCCTTTCCTTCCCCTTTTCCTAGCTTACTCCATCTCATCCTTTAGACTCTGGGAATTTTACCTCATCTCCGCAGACCATGTTGTATGCCACTGTCATTTTTTTCTTATATATTTTTTAGCACTCTGTGTTTTCTTTATGTGTGTGTATCACATTATATACCAATCTCTTATTTTATATATTTTTCCAGTAACCTATGAGCTCCTAACGTGAGGATCTTTGTCTTATTCAAAGTTACATCACTACACTGTTGAGATGTTTGTTGAATGAATGAGTGAATGAACAAAGGAACAGACAGATAAACAACTATCGCACGTTTTGTTGCTTACCCTGAGGAAATACCCAAGTGACAGAATTACTGGGGGTTAGTGGTGTTTGCTCTGAAGGACAAAAGGACATATATTTTATTCTGTGGCTTGTACTTGCCAATAATAGGAACCATTACAATTTTTACTGGATTTCTGAGAAATCAACAACATATGTGTATAGAAGAAATCCAGTGACAATAAAAGCTTACACATATAAATAACCTGATGAAAAGAGTCTTCAGTAAACAAAATAACCTTTCCACCCACTATTGTTTACCCTTATGGTTAAATGATGCTTACAAACTAACTCTTTGTTGCCTTAAAACATTCATTTCAAGTAGGATGGATACAATGCAAGAACAAAGGTGAATTGTTTCAAAATAAAAATGTTGATTAAGGAAGTTAGAAATGGCAGAGAGACTTGAAACATTGTGATAGAAAAATCATGATGTATCAAAGAGAGAGGAGAAGTTATTTTTAAGGAATAACTGAAGTGCTAGATCTGGGAAGGCAAGAATGTGCCAGGATTTCAAATGGGAGTACAGACGTTGTAATTTGTTAAGAGAAGTCCAAATGGCTGACAATACTGTCACAAAGTGAATGATTCCCAAACATTCAGGACTTACTGATAGAAATGTAACAAGGCCCTCAGTACAAAGTACACATACAAGGACAAGTAATCCCTTTTGACAGGGACCAAGGTGTCATCCATTTTTGGAAGGGAGGCAGGGACCACCAGGAAGAGGTGCAGAGGCTGCCCTGTACCAGACCAGAGCTGTATAGCCATGCAGGTGTCAACAATCAAGCAACCATAAGAATGAATTTGAACTGAGAACAGAGAAGATGCATGGAGAAAGGAACTAAATTATTCATCTCTAGGTTTCATTTTTTTTTTTTTTTTTTTTTTTTTTNGGCTGCTCAGCTCGGGCTGGACTCGAACCGCTGTTGCTCAGAGCTCAAACTCTTGAGCGAGCTCTTAACCAACTGAGCCACTCGGCCGGCCCATAGGTTTCATTTTTTTTTTTAATTGTGAAAACAAAAATATAGAGGACTATAGAAATCATAAATGACAACCAATTTTTAAATATGACTCAAAAATATCTAGACAGCTTATGAAGTCTTTTCATACCACAGCCACAACCTATAGTCATGGTAGAACCAGGAGAAACTCCAGGGGTCATCTAGTTTGAATATATCTCGTCATTTGTCATCTTTAACCAATGGGGGTCTATTCAGCCTTTTAATGCTGTTTTCTCATTGCCTTGATGTTTCTTTTGCAGTGGAGAAACATCTATTCCATAACCACTTTCTTTCTTACTCTACTGCTAAATTAGCCAGAATGTTTATGAATGCAGTGCCCTGGTTAATTAATTTTCTGTACATTAATGAGACAACAGCACAGGACTCATGGTAGGCAGTTAACTGATGTTTTTATTTTTTTGTTTTGTTTTGTTTTGTTTTGTTTTTAAGCTGAACCATCCTGCCACCTGTTGGCAGCTCACCAGCAGCTCAGCTCAGGCCAGGACTCGAACCAGTGACCCTGTTGCTCAGAGCTCGCACTCTTGAGTGAGCTCTTAACGAACTGAGCCACTCGGCCGGCCTGACGTTTTTAAAATGAAGATGAATAACAAATATGAAAATACATTCTCTGGATCAAAAAGTTCAGGTTCCTTGCAGATGTGGGTAGAGTTTGAGGATCTATCTAGACAATAAAGGGGAAAGCCCCATTGAGTTTGGATTTAAATAAAGTCTGGTTTAAACATGGTCGTGACATTTACTGAATGTGTTATTCTTGGGTAGTAGTCATTCCTCTAAGTCTCAGTTCCTTCATCTATAAAATGTGGATAATATTATTTGAGGAAGACTGAATGTATAATATATATGCACCATCAGGGCAATGATTGGCACATAGCAAGTACTTAATAATATTGTTTTCATTTTTTCTTTCTAGTTAACTGAGGATTGATTACAAAACCATTCGAGTTTTGGCCTTTTGAAAATAGTCTTAAATAGACTGAAAGTAATATGCACAACTGTTAACATTTGTCAGTTTCAGATGGTGGTAATGTGAACATGGTTTTATACACACACACACACACACACACACACACACACACACACACACACACACACGATGCCAAAAAGAAAAGTACACACATTTTAAGAAAGGAAAATTGTATTGAAATTGTAATACTCAATATATACCAATAAGATGAATACGAGTCACATTTGACTTCTGCAATTACAAGAGGTGCTCAGAGTGGTTATCATCAGCGTCCAGACACTTCTGATTATGAAAAACTACTGCTTGAGCAACGTTGACCAAAGTGTCCATGTGTATACATTTTTTGGGCACCCACCTCCCCTCCCCCTGGGTATATGTATGTATATATTGGGTTGTCGGGAAAGTCATGACATATTTTTGCATTGAAAAACATAGAAAAATACGTCATGACATTCCTGATAACTATATATATATATATATATGTAATTTTTTTTCTTTGTATCTTTTTTGATTCTAAAAATTAAACATGTCAAAAACAAAAGGGTTTAATAAAATGACATAACCATTAAAGAAAGAAAACATTCAAAATGAATTAATTCTTACCTAAATAAATATGTAATAGTGCATTGAATCATTTACCCAATGAATCCTGATTAACTACTATGAGTGGGACTGACAGAAACCCTGCCTCACGGAGCTTACGGTTCAGTGGGAAGTACAGATTTCTTAAAAAGGCGTCATCCATCTAATCAGGGCAATTAAAGGAGATGCAAGTTTAAAGGGGAGCATATGTGAGGCACATTTTACCCGAATTCGTGAGGTTAAGAAAAGCTAAGAGTAATTAATGATGTGCAGGAAGGAGTAAATGAGGTTTAAAATGAGACTTGGACAATGAAGAGGGTGAACTTCACCAGGAGATGGGGGTGGGGACAGAAGTCCTTCGCTCATGCAAAGGTGTAGGGGCTGGGGGATGGGAGTCAAGTTCAATGTGGATGGAAGACAGGGTTCCAAGTAGAAGGTGTAGGGCAGACGAGGCTTGAAAGCAGAGCATGAGTCCGAACATGAAGCCATGTAAGCTTTGTGCCTCCTGGGGAGAGTTCATCCACCAACACATCAAGGCCCCTGTTGGCGGGGTCTCCATTTTTGTACTAATGCTGTTGCTTAGGGACTGATGATTCAGTGCTTGAAGTCTGATGGAATAATGCATTTTCTGGGGAGCCCCAAATCATGTCGCTGCTATTTTTAGTGGGCAGAAACTCTACCTCAAGTGCATAAAATGAGTATAGAAGTTCTGTCTCCTATACATTTTCAACTTAAGAACTTTCGTAGATGGATTTGCTGTCCTGGCTCGAAGTATTCCATTCCTCCCTGCCGTCAACAGGAGGTTATTAGCAGTGGCTTATTTAACATCCTCCTGGACTTACAGAAAAAAGGGCTTGAAGAAAGCCTTTGGGAACCTAACTTGTAAGTCGACGAGCTTTGTAATAAGAAGTTAACTTTATCATGCTTCTCTTAGACTGCTGATGTCTTCTTGTGTCAGATGGATCATGTTTGTGTCCCTGATCTTGAGGTTAGCCAGAGTTTTTGAAACTAATAAATAATTTTACAACCTGGAAGACTTTTCTTTTAACAAAACCAATGGCATTTGTGCATTATCCTATGCAGCTAGGACGAATGGAGTTTGGTTTGGAGAGTCTGGAACATAGCCACTGGGGCAGAGACAGAGGGTGACTACATTCTAATGACAGTCATTCACGATATCAGATCATGTACAAATGCACGACCATTACACATGGTTTCATAATGGAAAATAAACAGGCCAGACAATTCAGTATACAGAAACCATCTGGTGACCTTGACAGTGACTCCTCAGGGAGGGAGTTGATAGGAAAACTGATGATCCAAGATAGATTCACCCAAAGTTGCAGAATAACATCACTGGACTCGAATTCCCAACTGTTGCTCCGTGCACTGGGTTTTCATGATTATATCAGATTCTCAAAGACTCTCCACTTTGCAAACTCTGGTTACATCATAAAGTTCCTGACCGCTCTTTGTAAACTTGGGAGTATACATTTGATTGCCACTTGCGTTCTTCATGATGACAATGTTCCCTGCCTTTACTCCCTGACTCGCCTCTTTCCCCATTAATACTGAGGAAATTAACAGAAAATCTTTAAGCTACAACTCTGGGCAGCATCCTCCTCCCACCCCACCCCAACCCCAGTTGTAGTTTTTTTTTTTTCTTATTTAATGTGATCAGAGTTCAAAGCAGGGTCTATTTATCCTTGGCTCAGTTTCCATCCCACTGGTTATGACTTTTCGATGTATATGTGGAGTCTTGTTCCCGGGGGAAGATCTGAGGAGACCCCGTTGTTAAGGATGGGCCAACCGCGGGAAGGCACAGCTGGTGCACATCAGCATGATGCAGCAGTAGCTTAGGGTGATTGGCAGGGGCTGTGTTTAGAATTATACAGCAAAGAAAAAACTGGTTCTGTTCTACAGGATAGAGAAGAAGGGAAAAGCAAACAGCTAGGGACTGAGGGGGGAGAGCAAAGATAAACAGGAGAGGAAAGACATTAAAAAAGTAGAAGTTTTTCTAGTGACCTCATAAATAGTAAGGGGGTAATAGAAACTATACAGTTTTATAAGTGAAATGAAGTTTGTGTATAATCCTCCATAGTTGGGAAGGGTTGGGGGGGCGCCTTATTTTATATACTATGCTCCTGTCCTTTATGTGGGTAAACAGAGAAACTGTGGGGTAGCTTGATAACCCATGAAGGACTGGGAGAGGTCCTTGAAAGAAGTTGGGAAGAACAGAAATTCTAGGATGGAAAAAGGACATGGAGTCCATACTCTAGAACAGCGGTTCTCAACCTTCCTAATGCTGCGACCCCTTAATCCAGTTCCTCATGTTGTGGTGACCCCCAACCATAAAATTATTTTCGTTGCTATACGATAACTGTAATTTTGGTACTGTTATGAATCGCAATGTAAATATCTTTTTGTTTTCCGATGGTTTTAGGCGACCCCTGTGAAAGGGTCGTTCGACCCCCAAGGGGGTCGCGACCCACAGGTTGAGAACCGCTGCTCTAGAACCTCAGCCCTTGGCTGGATTTGATGTATGTTATCCATGGTTAAACCACACTTCTCAGGTTTTAGATCAAATATACCTGGTCAGCATAAATCTCTCTGAGCAGGGCCTACTTTCTTGGATCATTTCCAAAACAGGCTCAATCTCTAGAAAATTAGGTGCATCTTTTTTTCTGAGGCCTGGCTCCTTTGAAGGCAAATGTGCAGTGAGAGGTGGAGCAGTTTCTGAGAGCGGAGGTCCTGTTTCAGTCCCCTGGCAGAGTGGTCCACCGGGCACTGTGGGATCTGGGAGCCTCCCGTAGACTCAGTCTTTCAGGGGACACCTGTAGGAAGGCACAGAGAAGGTGGGACTCCCCCAGAGGATAGACTCATACCAGCAAGGGAGCAGTGTAGCTGCCCATTTTCTGGGATCAGGGATTACCAATGGCGATTCTTATTTGTAGTATTGCAAACTTTCATTACCTTGAGATAAGAGAGCTTACTGGTTGCAGATGTGCTCAGGTTTCAAGGTATGTAAAATGGCCCCAAAGGCTAATTCTAGGTCAGGCAAGATGAGCGTGTGAGCTAGTCCCCAAGGTCAATTCTAGGTCTTTCTATGTGCATTAGATACTGGTGCATGTGTTATTTCAGAGATTATGTTTGTGGATTGTCTTGGAAAAGTCAAATACAAGGAGGTAGATTGAAGTGTGAGGAAAGACAGTTTGTAAATTTGTTTCTTTTTATGGATAGGTTTTAAGTATCAGTGTTGGGTTCTGTGAACCAGCTGAAAAAAAAAAACAAACCAAAAAACAGAAGGTATCTTATGCACAGTGTGTGGGTGAAGAACATATTTGTGAGGGAAGAACTGGGGCAATTTGCAGAACTCTCAATTTATTAAAAAAAAATCAGTGCAAGATTAGCATGGAAAATGCACAGATCAAATAGTGACTAAAATTTATTTAGTTTTTACATAAAATACATAGTGAGATGATAAAGCGCATGGAATTTGATAGAACTCCTCTTGATTTCTGTAAACAAGTAGACTATTCCTTACGTACTAAATGAAATAATTTTCTTTAAAGTAGTGTTTTACTGGAGAAATGGGTTCATGGTGTGACAGCGTTCTTCTTAAGGAGAAATGGGCTGTCTCTGACTGCATGGCTGTTTTCATCTGATGACCCGTCCAGCAGTTGTGCAGATCTTTGAGACCTGCTTGGTGTTTTATGTCCCCATCTATTTGGAGCAAATACCAGGGGATGTAATTTTAATATTTTTGATATGCCTTGTGTCATTTTTTTCCAGGAGCAGGATAAATTTGAACTAATACATCTATTTTACTTTGCACCAGTCCCCTTTGTCATCAGGGGTGTCCATTTTTGAAACAGCTGTTTGGGTGGAGGGATATAGGTTGTGGCCATGAAATGGGTCAAAGCTAATTGGCCCTCAGGGTAAATAAGCTCATGACCTTGGCCTCATTAGCCCTGTGCTGTAACTAGCTGAAATAGCCTGCCCTGGGGGGAACATCCACTTCCCTGAAGAAGCTCCAGTATTTAGAAATTATCCAACAAGGCGTATCATGTTGTTAACCACCAGCTTCTGCTGTGCTGATAAGTGATGGGATGGTGAGTGAGAAGAGGGGAAAATCCTGTGCTCACCCTGGGACTGGTGATCCCAGGATCGCCATCGGGTTAGAAAATAATGTGAAAGATATGCTTATTTTATAGGATTTATATCTAGGCCAATGCCAGCTGACACTGTACTGAGATAAATTTTGCTCCGTGATGAAAGCCACGGAGGGAGGTTTTGGCTGACAGAAAGCCTCCGTGTGTATCACAAACAGAAGTTATGTGACAGGTGAGACTTTCAGTGCAGTGGGCTTTTGAGGCTCAGCTTTGCCTTATGTCTTCACACCATCTGGGTAAAGAATTGCACGTGCCACACCAACCTGGACCCTGACATGGATTAATGAAGCGGTAGTTTAAGACTTTCGCAGAAGCAAAAGGGTTTTCTTTTTCTCCCCTGGGCCCAAGAAAACAAAGGAGTCATGCCGTTCGGTAGTAAAAGAATCCTGAGCAGCTCATGAAGGGCTGGTCTCTGAGGCTGGTTTTTATTCCTCCTACTTGAAGGCCTATTGCTAAGTATAGTAGCTTTGTCACCGTTCCCTCAGAACACCTCTCTTTTGCCCTTTTGATTGGCCAAAAGTGTGCCTTCTGACTCTTTCTGGATGGCTGGGACATTCTGGTCCCTCATCTCAGGCAAGGGCTAGTTCCTCTTATCAAAGTCCCTTTCCAAAGTAAAATAAGTAGAAAAAATTAAATTCGATTAAAAACCCAGATGAGGCAATGATTACTCTTCTTCTTTCCACTTCCTCCTCCACCCGCACACACAGTAAACATTTTTGCAGAGGCCAAGGTCTTCCTCTCTGAGGACTGGAATACTTCCTCTTTAGCTCAGCTGGCTGAGGGTATTGATCTCTCTGCGAAGAATCTCTTTTTTCTTTCCTCTTTGGCCACATTGCTGTTGAAGACACTAACTGGAAGCCCTTTAAAATAATAATAGAACATTTATTACTATTTTTAATAATGGGGAGTACAAATACAAAACCTAAACGGATCCCTAATCTCTCTCCCAAATGCCACCCTGTTAAGCTGTTTCTCCACCCCATGTCAAGTTCTTGACTCGAAGCCAACCATTTCTTGAGACTCTTCCATGCACATGTAATTATGTACCCATGTCCACATATATGTGTGTATTTTAACACATAAAGGATTACACTATATGCACTGTTCTATACATGGCTTTTTCCCCTTAGTGATGTGTCTTAGAAATCTTTCCATATTGACATGCACAAATCCATCTCATTCTTTTAACCAATCCATGGTAATTCATTATATGAATGTGGCATTTTTATTTAGCCAGTCTCTGTACTGATGGACATTTAGATGTATTTTTTTTTTTTTAGTATTTTTTATTTTTCAATTACAGTTGACATACAATATTCTATTAGCTTCAGGTGTACAACACAGTGATTAGACATTCATATAACTCATGAAGTGATCACCTCAGTAAATCCAGTGCCCATCTGACACCATACATAGTTATTACAATTCTACTGACTATATTCCCCATGCTATTATCTACATCCCATGACTATTTTGGAACTACCAATTTGTACCTCATCATCCCTTCCTCCCCTTCACCCATTCCCCCACTGCCCTCATCTGGCAACCATCAAAATGCTGTCTGTATCTATGAGCTTGTTTTTGTTTTTGTTGTTCATTTATCCTGTTCTGTAGATTTCACATATAAGCAGAATCATATGACATTTGTCTTTCTCTGTTTGACTTATTCCACTCAGCACAGTACCCTCTAGGTCCATCCATGTTGTCGCAGATAGCAAGATTTCATTTTTTTTATGGCTGAGTAGTATTCCATTGTATATATATGTGCCACCTCTTCTTTATCCATTCATCCACTGATGGACACCTAGGTTGTCTCCATATCTTGACTATTGTAAATACTGATGCAGTGAAAATATGGATGCACGTGTCCCTTCAAAGTAGTGTTTTGGGTTTCTTTGGATAAATACCCAGAAATGTGATTACTGGGTTCTTCTTCTTCTCTTGTTATATAGCCTTTGTTTTAAAGCCTATTTTGTCTGGTGTAAGTAAATATTGCTATCCCAGTTTTATATTTTTCATTTCCATTTTCATGAAATACCTTTTCCATACCTTTACTTTCAGTCTGTGTGTGTCTTTCAATCTGAAGTGAGACTCTTATAGGCAGCACATGTAAGGGTTTTGTTTTCTTATCCATTCAGCCACCCTGTGTCTTTTTATTGGAGCATTTAATCCATTTAATTTAATCCATTTAAAGTAATTGTTAATAGATATGTAGTTATTGCCATTTTATTATTCATATTTTTTATCATTTTTCTTCTTCTTCTCCTTCTGAAAGAAGTCCCTTTAACATTCCTTGTAATACTGGTTTGGTGGTGATGAACTCCTTTAGCTTTTTGTTGTCTGGGAAGCTCTTTATCTGTCCTTCAATTCTAAATAATAGCTTTGCTGGGTAGAGTAATCTTGTTTGTAGGTTCTCACTTTTCATCACCTCGAATATTTCATGCCAGTTTCTTCTGGCCCTCAAAGCATCTGTTGAATAATCAGCCAACAGTCTTATGGTAACTAACTGCTTTTCTGTTGCTGATTTTAAGATTCTCTCTTTGTCTTTAATCTTTGCCATTTTAATTATGATGTGTCTTGGTTTGGGCCTCTTTAAGTTCATCTTGTTTGGGACTCTGCGTTTCACAGGGCTTTATGTCTATTTCCTTCACCAGATTAGGGAAGTTTTTCATCCTTATTTCTTCAAATAGGTTCTCAATTCCTTGCTTTCTCTTTTCTCCTTCTGGTACCCCTATGAGGTGAATGTTGGTATGCTTGATGTTGTCCAGAGGCCCCTTAAACTATCCTTATATATTTTTTATTCCTTTTTCTCTTTGCTGTTCTGCTGTTTTCTGCTACCTTCTCTTCCAAATCACTGATTCGATCCTCTGCTTCATCTAATCTACTGTTGAGTCCCTCTAATGTAGTCTTTATGTCAGTTATTGTATTCTTCATTTCTGACTAGTTCTTTTTATGTTTTCTATTTCTTTGTTGAAGTTCTCCCTGAGATCACTGAGCATTCTTCTAACTGGTGTTTTGAAATCTGCATCTGGTAGACTGCTTGTCTCCATTTTGTTTAGATCTTTTTCTGGAGCTTTGTTCTATTCTTTCATTGGGACATGTTTCTTTGTCTCCTCATTTTGGCTGCCTCCCTGTGTTTGTTTCTGTGTATTATGTAGGGCTGCTATGTTTCCCAATCTTAGTAGAGTGGCCTTATGTAGTAGGTATCCTGTGGGTCCCAGTGGTGCAGTCTCACTAGTTACCTGAGCCAAAGCTCCACATGTGTCCCTTGTGTGGATTGTGTGTGCCCTTCTCTTGTAGTAGAGCCTTGGTTGCTGTTTGCACATCAGTAGTAGGGATTAACCCTCAGGCTGATTGGTTGTGATGACTGGCTGTGACTACAGTGCAGGGGCTGACCCTACAGAGCAGGGTTTGCTTTAGCAGGGCTCTAGTGCCTGTCCAGTCTGCCCTTTGGGTGTGTCTTTTGTGGAGGTGGTTGGGTGGTGCTCCGGTGTGGTCTGAAGATGACCATCAGGTGTGTTGGTCCTGGGGCCTTTTGGGAGGGGCTATGTTGCAGGCCAAGATCAGCTGTTGCTTGTGCTCTGCCTGGGGCCAATTGATCTGCAGGTGGTTGCCATTTATGCTGGGCTTGGAGGTGCTTGGGAGAGGCTAAGCTATGAACTAGGGCTGGCTGCTGCTAGTGCTGGGCTTGGGGCTGCTCAGCAAGAGGTATGGGGCACAACAAGGCCAGATGCTGCTTGTTTGGGTTTTGTGAACCTTTGAGAGATTTTAGAAAAGTCTGCGGCATGAGCCTTGGCTGTTTGTATGGAAAAGCCACTGGAAGAGACTTGAGTGAGCCCTTAAGTTGGGCAGGGTGGGGGTCTCAGGGAATCACCAGGGCGGGCGAACTGTGTTAGCCAGGTTGATGGGACTCAGATATGGCGGCCACCTGCATCTGCACACTGGGTTGGGGCAGGGCTCAACAAAGGAACAATGGATTCTGTCAGCACTTCTGTCTGGGAGAAAGGTGCGCCTCCAGCCCTTGCCCTGAACCCAGATAATTCAGTTCCTCTCCATATGTCCCTGGTGCATTTTGAGCTGCTGCCCCAGTGCTGGAGCTCAGAGTGAGTGAGTCTGTCAGCAAGTAAGTCTGTGCATGGGCAACACCTGGGACTCTAGTCCCCCTTCTCTAACTCAGACACACTCTCTGCTCGTTTTTACAGCCAAAAGTTGTAGGGACTTCTTTTCCTGGCACTGGAATCCTGGGCTGTAGAGCCTGGTGTGGGGCTGGGACCCCTCACTCCTCAGGGTGGACCTCTGCAGCCAAGATATCCCTCTGGATTTTTAACCACCACAGGTGGGTGTGGGACCAGCCTGTTCCACGTCTCCACCTCTCCGACCAGTCTCAAGGTGGCTGCTTCTGTATGTCCTTAGTTGTAGGACTTCTGTTCAGCTAGACTTCAGGTGATTCCCAATAATGGTTGTTCTGTAGTTTAGTTGTAATTTTGATATGGTCACGAGAGGAGGCAAGCACAGCATTTACCTACTCTGGCATTTGAGTGGCACTCCATTTTAAAACCATGAAAAATAATGCTTCAGTGACCATCCTTGTAAACAGTTCTGTTGAAATGTCCCATGTGTATCCATAGGATAAATTCCTAGCAGTGATATTACTTTTTCAAAGGGAATGTGTGTTTTTAATATTGATAGATATTGCCAAATTGCTCTAAAAAGATTATGCTCATTTACATTCTCAAGATTATAAAAATTGACTTTGAGCAGAAAAAATAATATTTTCTCAGACTTGGGTAGCTGGTTTCTGTTTTAATCCTTAAAGTGCTCCCTTGTTTAAGTTTCTGGACATTTGATACATAAATAAATGAGGCTCACATCATCCCGCACTCCAAGCATCCATCCAGCTCTGAAGCTAATCAATGGAGTAGTTCTTGTCCCACACCTTAAAAGCTAATTTTCAACCTGTGCAGGGCTAGAAAAGGATGTGGGTTCCAATTATGAGGAGTGTCCACTGATAGCATTCTGTCCCCAGCTACCTTCCAGAAGAACACCAGGGCTTCCATTCCAGGCCAAACATGTGGAAGACAGGGCTTGACCATTTCATCTCAACCTGGACACATGGGATTTTGAGAGGTTATCACTGACTCTGCTGCCTCATCAAATCTGTAAGGAAGAGTGAATATTCTTTGATGCTTCTAAGGGAACCTCAGGGCTTATAGCTTCATCAGGGAAGTGGCATTCATTTCCCAGACAGGGAAGCAGGGAGGAAGGACTAACCACTTCAAAGCACTTTGAAGCATGTTTGATCATAATTAAATGCTTCCTCCTAAAACCTTATATTTTGATGTCCATCTAGCATCATAGGACACCTGACCATTGGGCCTTTAGACCTCTTGGCTTAGGCTTTGGCACTATGAATTTCTACTAAAATGTCTAATATTACAGAGTTATGTAGGTAGAGCAGACATTGTGGTGGGTGGGTTATAATTATTTTATTTTTGTTGGGAGTGTGCTCTAGCTACCGTACAGGGATTTAGTCAGATTGTTGTCATATTTTCGAAAATATCTGGAGCTCCCAAGAGGAATGCTGGAAAATGAATGCAAAATAATGATGCACAATCTGCTTAACTCTCCCTCATCACGCTGTGGCATAGACATTGGCAAAATAAGAGGGTAGTGGGGTCTCCACGTCTAGATGTACTGCTCTGTAGGGGACAAGAGGCTGAGCGTAATGCAGGGCGCAAGGATTCCCTCTGCCCACCTAATCATAAACAGAAACACCCGCCTGTCAGTCTGGTTTGCCTACCCATGCCTTTTAGCTATCACAGAATGTTTAAAAGGTGACCAGGGGAGGGTATTGCTGTGCTCCCTGGATCCCTGAGTTTCCTTCTTTCAGTGGAGAAAGTTGCTGTGCTCCTGTCATCACACTTGTAGACCCAGTAGGTGCTTAAAGTAAGAAGTGAAGGGATTTCAGCTAGGTGACTGAATGTATTCCAGCTCTGTTCTTGGGAATCATAGAACCTTGGGGTGGTGGGTGGGGGCTTCCAGGTGCATTCAGAGAGGGAAGAGGGGAGGGGAGATATAAAGAGATAACTCCAAATAAAGAGGCAAAAAGGAAGAAACTAAGGAAAAAATACATACTATTATTACCTAAGGGACTCTCAGTGAATTTCCTCAAGTCCATAGAGACAGGTGCCCTTCGCCCCTACGTTTCAGGAACGATTTGATTAAGGGTGCTAAGCAGGCACTTCACAGTGTGAGCTTGTTCAGTCACAATCCTTGATGGACCATTACTCATTTCGTGAAATTGAGCCAAGTCTCTCTTTGCCTCTTTCCCTCTCTCCCCTGGCTGTTTCGCTTTGCTAAGTAATCAGACATGGATCTGATTTCCAACATGTTTATTTATATTGTTAGGGTGATAAGACATTTCAAATAAAGAGGAATGCAGTAAAATCCATAATGGAAGTCCAGATAATGAGCTGCAGGAGCTCAGAGGAGGGAGATGTGATTTCCAGCGAGGGTGGGGAGGAGATTATGGACTGTCATATTTTTGGGCTTATTATTTATTAAGAATTCCTCAGTAAATGGGGATGGAATGGGATAAAGCCCATTCCAGGCTGAGCCGTTGGCAGAAATGAATCTGGGAGGTCATGAGGGTGGGGCACGAGTAGCAAACAACACTGCACTGAGGTTATTTTGACTGGAGTCAAGTGTACACAAGCACAGTAAGAAAGCAGGTTCATTGGTAGGGTGGGGCTCTAATCTGCAGGGCCTCGACAAGTAGAGTTGGTATTGGGAGGTGGGTGACAAGTTCAAGGCTGGGAAGTGCTGGTACTGGGCAACCCAGGGGCACGTGGCACTGAGAGATGCAATCCGAAATAAGGGACTGAGGAGACCTGTCAGCAGGTAGCAGGCTCCAGCCGCTAAAGCTCGGGGCGATGGGCAGACCTCCAAGTTCTGGGAGGAGGAAAGAATGGAATGGAAAGCAAGAAGCGGGGCCCCCTCCCCAGAGGGAGCAGGCAGAGTTCCGGGCCGGGAGGCGGACCTGGAACATGGGGCCTGACGGGCTGCAGGAACAGTGTGACGCTCCTCCATTCCCCGAGCGCTGAGCTGCGGTCTTTTCCTTCCTTCTGTGTAAGGTTATGCCTGGTCCTAGATGGGTGGTTTACAGGTGGGAGCAGAGCAGCCCAGTGTGTGCGGGGAAGGGTGCAGATACTGAAGAAAAGGCAGGGCCCACTGCTGGCTGAAAAGTGAGGTCTTTATTTGATAGGTAAATGGCAACAAACGGAAAAATTAAAACAAGTGGGTATCTTCATGAGAGCTGCACTTCAGGGGGATTCGTTTGATCCGAGTGTATAAAATGAGCTGAAGTGAAGTGATTCCTCGCCTGCACCAAGTCTCCACTACTCCCCTTCCTGGATACTTCTCCAATGTGTTCATTGCTCCCCACACCTCTTTCTAATACTGTGGGTTAATAAACTTATTATTAAAATCAGTAAAATGAGTTAATTAATAAAACATTAACTTCACCTCTTTTTTTTTCTTGCTTTTTAAATGCAACTTCTAAAAAAGTTAAAATTGCGTAAGTGGCTCCTGTTATATTTCTATGGGGCTGTGCTGCTCTAATCCTTTCTCCGTATCACAGTCAGACCTTTTTAAAAATGCTGGTCTTCTCATGCAACTCCATGGTTTTGTGGAACCTTTCCATGGTCTCCAGTGCCCTAGGATCAAGTCCAGATTCCTTATCACAGCGCCCCAGCTCTTTGTAACCCTGCCCTTACCTCATCTCTCAACACCCTCTTCCCACTGTAGTCATCCTTTCCGCATATCAAGCTATACTCAGCTCTACCCGCGAAATCGCTCTGTTCTCTTTTGCATCCATGCTCACGCCATCTCTTTTCCTGATCTGTGCATTTCTCTTCCTTTTCATCTGCCAATTTTAATGGAAAGTCTCAGCGTTAGACATCTCTGTCTCCTTGACTTTGGAATCAGTGCCTCTCCTTGATGCTGGGGCCTCGCCATGTGCCTGCTCCATCATAGCAATCTCACATTCTTTGTGAGGTCCTATTTACTCATCTCTCTCCGTGACTAGACTATAAGTTCTCTGAAAGCAGGGACCCTGCATTAATCTCCACAGCATGCCCAGCGCCCGGTACAGTCCCGAGAGCATAACAGCTGCCTGTGTGATTGTACGAATCAACACATGGGGCCATCGTGCCAGGCAGTACAAGCCCGAGTCAGGGTAGTGGCACTGGGAATGAAAAGGACAAGTCATGTAGGAAAGAGCCAGGAAGGACACAATTCTTGAGATCTGGCAGCTGTGTGAATACACCTCTCAGTACGAGTGGGCGTGAAGAACTAAAGTACTTCATCAGGTGCCCTGAAATCCTAAATAATATAAGCAATAGCATAGATGACAATAAATGTAAGAGCAAAAATGTATTCTTTTGAAAGCAACGTGCTATTTGGAGTCTAAAGACTTGGGTGCAAGACTTGGCCCAGCATTTATATCGTCTTTGTAGCCTTGACATTTGAGTTTCTTGGGTCATAAAATGAGAGTCATACATTTACTTTAGGGGTCGTTGTGAGGATTAAGGGAGCTAATATATGTAGAATCACTTTGTAAACTGCAAAGTGACAAAGCGTCAGTGATTACCACTGCAAAAATGTTCACACCTGCAAACAGGTGGTAACCATGCTGTAGTCACTAAATTATACATAGTCCTGACCTACCCTAAGGGATTTACATCTCAAACAAACAAACCACCCTAGCACGGAAGAGCTTGGACAGTTTACATTGGGTGAAGTTACATAATTTTTATCAATATGACTCATGGAATCCTCTGGAGAGCGAGTGAGCAAGCTGTGTAATGGGTATACATCCAGGCCGTGTGGCTGGGCTAGGCCGCCTCCTTCCCTCTGCCTGGTCTATGGTGACCTTGCATTTGACCTCTAAGCTTGGGCCCATGCCTTTCCCTCTGCTTGGACTGCTATCTCCTTTACTCCCACCCTGCTTCCCTAAGCCCCTTCCCCACTGCCTTGAAACTCGATTCATACTTCAAGTCTCCTTCAGATGGCTCACAGCATTTAGTATCTCTACACTTACTTTCCCCTCCCCCCACCACCAAAAAAAGAGATCCCACTATCTGATCTTTCTCATCCCTGGCCAGAGGTAGGACTAGCACAGAGCATTTCCAAGGTGGGACTTGACGGAGGCCCTTCCACCCAGGCTGTATTCCTACCCCCGACACGGGTCAGACTCTCACCTGGGATGTGTAGGTGACACCGCATCCTGACTTGGAACTTAGAGTCTGGATGGCTCCACAGAAGCCCACAATGATACCCTTCCCTCTCGCCTGCCTACTGTGTCCAGTCCCTTGTTTGCCTCCCTTACTTTGGATCTAGGACCAGTATGTGCAATTCAGTGCCTTACACACAGTATGTGTTCTGTTAAAGTCATTACATTAGTTATTTATTTACCTGAGCCTTCACAGAGGATTAGTTAAGGGATTATGGGATTACATAAAAGAAAACAAAAGCATACGTCATATTTCCAAGGGACATACATCCAGTTAGTGTATTATATTATTAAGACAAATAGGTGCTCCAAAGGTGAAGATATGGCATTACTTCTTTTTTTGGGAGAAAGTGTACAGCCTATTCCCAATGACTATGTTAAGGATGTGAAAGTTGGACAGTGAAGAAGACTGATAACACAAAATGATTCATTTGAGGTGTTGGGGGAGAGCTCTGTGGATCCCCTGGACCACCAGAAAGATGACCTACTGGGTCCTGGAACAAATTAAGCCTGAAATGTCGCTGGAGGCAAAAATGACAAAACTGAAGCTGCCCTGTTTTGGACACAGCATGAGAAGGCAAGGTTCTTTGGGAAAGAAAATAATGCTGGGGAAAACAGAAGGCAGCAGGAAAAGAGGAAGGCCAACTATGAGATGGATGGACTCCATAGAAGAAGCCATAATCATGAGTCTACAGGAGCTGAGCTGGGCTGTTGAGGCCAGGACACTGGGTGTCACTCATTCATTCACAGGGTCCCCAGGAGTCGGAGCTGACTCAACAGCACACAACACACACACCCGCCTGTTTGGTTGTTTTGTGAACTTGTGAGCCACGCCTAGGAGTCTGTTCAGTCTGTGATCCCTCTAAGTCCTGGTCCTTTCTCTATTCTGGTCCTTCCACCTATTGCTCTCTCCACCTCCCCTCCCCTCTTTCTCCACTATTTCTAATTCCATCTCACCTTTCTGATATCACCATAGAGATCATTGTCTCTGGGCAGCATCCCCAAATCTTACAGGCTCAGGCCGCATGCGTATATTCCAATAGCAACCCTTCTCTCAGCGTTTATCATGCTGTAATGCATGTGTTTTGTCTTTTTCTCCCTCTAATCTGTTAACATCATGAGGCAGGTACCACAATGGTCTTGTCAAAAGTTATTTCTGCAATGCCTAGCACAGTGCTTGATAAAGTGGACACTCCGCAGATATTCATTGCATGAATCAGTTAACAAGGAGGTAAAGGAACCTTTTTCGGAGCCTAGAACAATTTCAGAATCAGAGTGCATCAGAGTGAATCTTAGAATATTATGATCTAGACTTTGGCTAAGTGACTCTCTTACCTCTACTGACTTCCATTCTATTTAACAGGTATATTAACTGGGATATACATGTGGCTGCTTGTAACAGAGAGAGCCAATTTTAAAACTTAAACAAGAAAGAATTCTATTTCTCTCACACAAAACGGCCCAGAGATAAACAGTCCAGGACTATGAGATATGGCAGCTCTGTTCTATGAGATAATAGTCACAGCCAGACTTTTTCTACGTATCTTAGGCTCCACCATCGTAGGATGAAACCCTTGTCCACGTGGTTCACTGTCACAGCAAAATCCTAGCAGGTCCAGTTTTGTCTTGGAACCCTTGGAACCTGCACCCAAAGTGCATTGCATTTCTTTTTGGTACTTGGAACTGATTCTAGGACCTTCTGGATCTTCTTAGGGCCTCTTGAGTCTGCTATGAATTTATAGAACTTGTCAAATTGAGAGACTTTTCACTGATTTCACAATCCCCACTTTACCTCCAAGCCTTTTCACGTGGGGAGCACCAAAACCTTAGCCTGAGTTGGGTATCTATGCCAAGGATGCCAGCTGGTCCTCATGCCAAGCTCATCAACCAAGGGTGGTGTGGTTTCCGTAGGTACAGGACCCACTAACGTCATAGCCAGGCATCCTGGCAAGTTACAGGAGAGAAATCCCTTTGAATAATGTTAAGCATATTACCTACTTGGCTATAAGAAAAAAATGGATTACTTACTTTGCTATAAGGTTGCCACATACCTTATGATTGCACCATAATTTCTTTACAATGCCTTTCTGTTGGGTTTCTGTTATTCTGCAGAGAAGTCATTAGATTTTATGATTAAGGTTTGAGATGAAGGCCAACATACTCTATCATTTCTCCCCTCCCAAGATGCACACACACACACACACACACACACACACACACACACAGCACCCAATACCCCACCTCCCACCACCCCAAACTCCCCTTTCCACAACACACACACACACACACACACACACACACACACACACACACACACACACACAATCCCTGGAGGAAGAGGGGAGAAAAACCAGAGTTGGAGTGAGAGCTGTATGCAGCTTTCTAGAGCAGAGCTATTGGCGTAACTAGAAGAAGCTGAATAAACCAAATAGCGATGCCTCCCCCTCTCCTGCCCCAAACTGAACACACTTTCATTCTATAGACCTCCCTTCAATGCCTTAGACAAAACAGGATCAGTGTGGGTTAGCATGAGCTGATTCTGCCAGTTTCACAGGGAAATAAAAAGAACCAAAGATCTGTCTGAAGTTGTTCCTGGCAAAGGCAATAGTATTTTCTGATCTTTTAAAAGACATTATCTAATTGATATACAATCTGCAGTCAACTCTGTAAAGTGGTAAAATTCACTTTTCTTTGTGTTTTGTCTGTCTCTGTGTGAGTAGTGACTGATATTTGCAGGATTTTGGTTAATTATTGTTGAAACTACATTTCCGTTATGTATGTTTTTCTTTTCTTTCCACCTTCTCAAAACTTCTCCTTTAAGGCAGAAACTTTCCATTCTTGGTTTCATCCAAAAGACAAATATTTCTGGGAAAACACTGAGTTTAAGCTATTCAGCAATTCTGGTGTTATGTAACTGACCACACTTAGACTTTCAATTAACTTGGGTTACATTTTATTGAAGAGTGTCATAGAATAGAATAACTAGTCAAAAATTAAAAAAAAACCTCTTCTGTGCTTTTAAACAGGGGACATCCTCTTGAAATATATGTCACACCTTGTGATAATGACAGAAAGTAAATCTCTTATCATTCAAAGTATTCTAAAGTCCACTGACAGTATTCTAAGACTGATTTTAGTGCTTTGAAAATTTTTAATCGCCGGAGCTTTGCTTTCGGTGTAGTTTCCATAACTCCAGCTCTCGGCACCCTTCCCCTCTTGCTCTTCTTTCTCTCTGCTTATTTTTGTTTGGTCTTCTTTGGTTGTGGGTGTATCTTGAAACTGTTTAGAGTGTTTCCCTTCCACTGAGGAGGAATCATATGATTCATGGTTTCAAACAACTTCCTTAAATACATATCAACTTGCAACTCACTTTCATCATTTCTGTCTTTATCTTTCCTTCCTATCACTTTTCAATGTCTCTATTTTCTTTCTCCCTCGCACTGAACTGACCATTTTTTTCCTCTCAAAGCAGAGAGTCCTTCCCCTTTTCTCTTTATTTTCATGTCCCCACTACAATCCCATTGTCCCAATCTTAAAACCTTGCAGGTTTTGTTCTTTCCCCTCATATACTTGCAGCATGCTGCCTGTCATTAAGTTGCAACATTAATTTTTCCAAAATATCACCCAGATTCATTTCTTTATTTCAAAGCCCTTATGTTGTCTCCGCCTAGGTGTTCATTATTGGGCATGTCCATCACTCTAATAGCTTCCTTCAGAGGGCTCTGCCTCCGTGCTTCCTTACCTCTAAACTAACCAATCGGCACGTATTAGAATCATCTCATTCACACTCTGTTTTATCATTTCCATTTCCTCTTAAGAACAATTCAAGAATCTCCACAGTCAGCTACTTTACCAAACCTCATTTCCCTGACTTATATGAGTTACTTCTCCAACCAAATATCATCCTCTGAACCGACCATCCTCTCCACTGAAAGACCCCCGCCTCTCTTCCAGCCCATGATTCTCTTTTTCTTTAAGGGTAGTAGTTGACACAGCCTTAATAAAAACTGCAGTTATCTGCAAGCCCTTTAAGAATGAGAGCCTGCGGACCGCTTTTCTCAGTGTCCTCTCAATAACACATCGCTCAGCCTGCTCTGCCCTCCTAACCTGCACTTACTGATTGTGGCTTTGTAAAGTCATTTCTCATTTATTCCCTTCATGTCCTTTCTCTGCTTTTAGAGTCCAAGCAACTTCAAGGTAGAGACAATATTGAGTGATTTATTTATATCACTCAGCAGTAATTATGAAGCACTTACTGAATTTACAGCATGGCATTTATCTACGGATTTATCTATCGATTGATCAAATAGTTATTGAACATCCATCATGTGCCAGGCGCTGTGTGAGGCGCTAGGACACAGTAGTGAGAAAAAGCTGACATTTCCTCCACCTTCCCAGAGTTTGGGGGAAACAGACATTTATCAAATAACTGTACAATGGAATGTAAGATTACAGCTGTGTAGAGCTACAAGGAGAGGAACCTGGTGCCATGAAAGCACATCGTAGGGGGCTTTAACCCAGGTGGGAGAGGAGACGAGGGGAGGGTGTCCCCAAAAGACAGAAGCACATGTGTAAAAGCTCTATGATTGTGGGGGGTGTCAGATACTGCTACCACCACTACTACTATCTATCACTACTACTATGCTACAACTACTGCTAGGCCACATTGAACATGAACCATGGTGCCAGATACTGTGAGAAGAGTTAGCTTACTTAATTCCCACTGTGAGCCAATGAGGATGGTGTTCGTATCCCTACCTGTTATAGGCTTAGAGACATGAAAGATCTCGCCTCAGAGAGAAGCGATGCTTCTAGGACTCAATTCTAGGCGTCTCTGACTGTAGAGCCATCACTCTTCGCCACTATGTGATAGCTGTTCTAACCTACTTGGATATTCAGTGCCATTTCAATACCATTAGTATGGAAAAGGGAGGCTCCTTTAGTTCTGAAACAAGGTATGATGTGGCTAACTGCCCAGCAAGTCCTTCCATAATCTTGGTTAAAGCCCTTCACGGCATCAGGTCACCCACCTCCCACTCTGCAGAATGTTTTGTTATATATCACACAGACCTGGCATTACATCTGAGCTGATTATTGTAGGTTTCAGCCATGTGAACAAACTTCTAGCTGTCCTTTTCTTTTGTGAAATCTATAATTAGATGAAGAATAATGCTTAGTTAGCTCAAGTTACACATAGTATTCCAGCAACCAACTTCCTCCCCAGGGGAACGGCATCAACAATTATGAGTAACCGCCAATAATTGGTAAATAATTCGTTGAAAAATGTGTCATCGTGACCAGAGGAGTCCTCTTCCTTTGGCCCGCCATCTGTCGAGTGCTATTTGTTTATGTTTCTTCTGTCTCCACTTTCTACCCCCCTAGGGCAGCCTCTTCTTTAGTGGTAGTAGGTGCATCTAAAATTGGCTCGTAAGGTGCTTGCCTAATAAGAGAACGTAATACCAGAGCACTGAGAATTTTAACTTCTACCTTTTAGTATCTCAGTGATCATTAATAAAACCACTTTGGACCCTCAGAAAATGAAAGCAACTGTCTACTGCTTAGTAGAGTGTTCAGAGGACTCTTTGTCTTTAACCAAGCATGACTGGCTCTTTACCCTTTGCAAAGCAAGGCTGAAAGTTCAAGCAAAGAGTAGGTGAATAGGGCAACCCAGTTAGCATAGCTGGAAACAGCCAGAGCAGGCTGCCCAGCTGATAGTGGGAAGCTGAGCATGAAATGTGTAATATCAGTGAGCACCACAGCCTGTAAGTCTGAAGAACAGGGAGAAGCACGTCACTGGGCTATTGAAAGGAGTAAGTAGTTTGCATTTTGGTAATTCTTTGATATTGTTGGGGGGAAGCCTCAAGAAGTAACAGATTTATTTGCTTATGTCCTCCACCAAAAATCTTTTTAAGGACCTACATATAGCTGAAGGTATCCTTTAAGAATAAAACGTTGCAAGATGGCTATTACCAACTCCATTCAAAAGCGGGAAAGGTTTCCAAGCCCCTCTGTTTAGGTAACGCTGTGTGCTTGGAGAGGCAACAAGCACTCAACAGTCCGGGGTGCGGAAGAGACCCCTGACCTCTCCCTCATTTAGCTTTCGTCCCATAGCTGCTGTGGCTGTTGTTGCTACCGTTGTTATCGTTACTATTGCTCTCTTAGGACTGTTTTCCTCTAAACTTTTCACTGGGCATATAGGACATTACAGACCAGCGTTGAGTGTGAGGACAAAACCCAGGCCTTGTCATTCCTTAGCACCCTATGCTGATATTGCCACCTTCAAGACTAGTTCATCACCACTTATTTCCAAGCACAATGTCCACTATGCTTACACCGCCCTTACTCTTCTGTCATGGAGTACAATCTATTGCCCAGCAAACATGTGAAGAACATGCAGATGGCAAACCAAAAACGGTACATGAATACAGAATCGCATTAAAGGGAGAGTGTGGGGGTAGGGAGGGAAGGAGATACATTTTTATTCAAGGCCTCCTATGTTCCAAGCCCTTGATCTGGTGTTTGATATAGTATTCTATTAGATGTTTTCTCTGGTATAGTTAATTTAACACTCATGGTAAGCATGAAAGGAAACATGAGGACACTAAGAATGTGGGAAGCGAGGTTCAGGCTTGGTTGACAAGTCTTCTAGAGCTGGGATGCAAACCCTGGCTCTCAGATGCCAAATGTCCCATCATTTACCCAGGCACATAAATATTATTCCACATCACCCTATGTGTATAACCATACCCTGTCATAATTTTTATATTTTTCACTTTTTCTTGCAGCCAGGGAAGTACAGTAAAATCCAGGAAAGTGCGGTGTCATAGAGGCCAGTGAGTAAATAAATGAATGAATGAAGTATATAAACTACACATTTCCACATCTAGATAGATTCTCTGAAAGAATTGTCTGCTCTTACCAACTCTCCATGTATTGGCTCTGGTGAAATTGTAAAGCAAGAAATTTTTTTTTCTCTTCAGTTTCGGCTTCTTCCATACCTCTTCCCTCTGTTCTGTTATATCCTAGGAATCTTCTATTGCTATTATCAGTGACCACCCAATATGGCACAATAAAACTATTCCTGGCAACATCTTAATGCTTTAAGTATAGATTGTGTCTGGTCTTCTCCCCTCCCGCAACTTTATCCAAATTGTAAGTGTACAGTACCTTATTGTTAACTATAATATTAGCACAACGTTGGACAGATCTCTAGAACTTTTTCATCTTGCATAACTGAAACTTGATACACAATGAACAGCAACTTCCTCTCTATTCCTCCTCCCTGCAGCCCCTGGCAACCACCATGGTACTTTCTGCTTCTATGAGTTTAACTACTGTAGATGCCTCATATAAGTGGACTCATGCAGTGCTGTCCTTCTGTGACTGGCTTATTTCACTTAGCCTAATGCCCTCGAGGTTCATCCATGCTGTTGCATATGATAGGAAGTATTTGTTTTTAAGGCTGAATAATATTCCATTGTATGTATCTACCACATTTTCTGTATCCATTCATCCATTCGTGGGCAGTTAGGTTGTTTCCACATCTTGGCTATTATGAATAGTGCTGTAAAGAACATGGGAGCACTTAGACCTCTTTGAGATCCTGATTTTAATTCTTTTGGATATTTACCCAGAAGTGGGATTGCTGGATCATATGTTCTATTCTGAACTTATTGAGGAACCTCCATACTGTTTTCCATAGTGGCTGCACCAATTTACATTGTCACCAACAGTATACAAAGGTTCCTTTTTCACCACATCCTTGCCAACTTTTTTTTTTTTAATCCTAACAAATGTGAGGTGATATGTCACTGTGTTTTGATTTGCATTTCCCCGATGATTAGTCATGTTGAGCACCTTTTCATGTACCTGTGGGTCATTTGTATGTTTTCTTTAGAGAAATGTTTATTCAAGTCCTTTGCCCATTTTAAAATTCAGTTGTTATTATTATTATTATTGTTATTATATTATTATTATTATTTGCTATTGAGTTGTAGGAGTTCCTTATCTATAATGGATATTAACTCCTTATCAGATTTGTTGTTTGCAAATATTTTTATTCCCCAGGTTGCCATTTCACTCTGTTGACTGTTTCCTTGGCTGTGCAGAAGCTTTTTTGTTTGATGTAGTTTTCTTGCTTGTCTATTTTTGTTTTTGTTGCCTATGCTTCTGGTGTTATATCCATGAGATCATTGTGAAGACCAATGTTATGAGTCTTTTTCCCTGTGTATTTTTCTAGGAGTTTTACGGTTTCAGGTTGTATGTTTAAGTCTTCAACCCATTTTGAATTACTTTTTGTGTATGGTGTAAGATAAGTAGCCAATTTCCTTCTTTTGCATGTGCATATCCAAGTTTTCCCAGCACCATTTTTTGAAGACCCTACCCTTTCCCCATTGTGTATTCCTGGCCGCTTTGTCAAAGATCAGTTGACTGTATATGGGTGGGTTTATTTTTAAGCTCTCTATTAGATTCCACTAGTCTATATGCCAGTTCCATACTGTTTTGATTACTGTAGCTTTGTAATATGTTTTGAAATCAGAATGTATGAGACCTCCAGCTTTTTTCTTCTTTATCAAGGTTGCTTTGACTATGCAGTGTCCTCTGTGGTGGTTCCATATGAATTTTAGGATTGTTTTCTATTTCTGTAAAAAATGCTATTGGAATTTTATAGGGATTGCATTGAATCTATAGATTGCTTTGGGTAGTGTGGACATTTTAACAATATTAAGTCTTCCAATCCATGAACACGGGATGTCTTTCCATATTTTTGTGTTCCTCACCCCCCTCCCTGAAAAAAAAACACCTGTTAGAACTAATAAATGAATTTAGTAAAGTTGTAGGATACAAAATTAATATATAAAAATCAGTTGCATTTCAATACACTAACAATGAGTAATCCAAAAACAATCCCATTTATAATAGCCTCAAAAACAATAAAATACTTAGTAATAAACTTAGCCAGGAGATCAAAGACTTGTATATAACTTGTATCTAAAACGTTACTGATCTCCTTTTAACAAAACTTGACCTGTTCTCCTAGGACCATACTAGGTCATGGGTAGGCTAATCTAGTAAATAAATTCAAATTTAGTTATAAATGGCTGATTGGTTTATCCTTCCCACATATTGACCAGGAGTATTTTAACTCTAAGGTATGTGTAATAATGTGTAGGACTGAGTTCCTACAGGAGAAATATTTTTAAATAAGTATTTAAAAAAATTATAAACTGCAACACTTGATTGCTCTATCTAGCATAAAACCAGCCCCTTTTTTTGGATCAGCATTTGGACAAATCACCTATATTATCAGGTATGAATGGAAGTAGTTATTCTTGGACAAGCTCTCTGAAATTATAATGTAATTCAGTGAGAAGACATCATTTGAGATTTTCCCACACGGCATACATACACAACTTTTCAGTGAGTCTGGGAAAATACAGTTTTGGGGGAAGTGCAATAATAAGGGAATGGAACTGTTTTTAATCATTTGCCATTTCGTCTCACGTAATCCCTTTTCAGACTCTGTGTGGTAGATGTTTGTCCCATTTTGCAGATGAGGAAATGAAAGCTCAGGGAAGCGGCGCCCAAGCTCACTCCATATACACAAGGATTTGAAGCCAGATCTGCCCAAAGCCTGTTCTTTTCCCTTTCCATGCCAGGTGGCCAGCCAGGGACTTGGTGGGACAGAGAGAAGGGTGCTGAGATCTGAAACCTGAGTGGGGCCTTATGAATTATAAGCTGCCCTGTCCAGGAAGGCCTCCTGGGAGAGGCGAGGCCAAACAAACTGCTTGAGATCCCTGAAGTGGAAAATTTTGAGTAATCTCCAAATTTACAGCCAAAAATTAGGTTCCAGTTGTGGTGGAATGAATCGTATGGGCTGCTGAACTGCCCTCTGGTGTATTTTGTCGTCTTCCCGATCCCTGACGGGTGGCCTGGGGGCCTGAGGGTGGCTTCAGGAGCAGGGGTGGCGGGGGTACGGTTTCCACGCGATTTTCCTCTGGACGCTGGGGACACTGTCCTGGGGTCACAGAAGGATCTAGCCTCCCTGTCTCCACAGTTACTGAGCCCCGCAGGTTCCAGCTGTGTGTGGAGAACATGGCTGAGTGGCTTCAAGATGTTCTCAAGTGTCCAACGATCCTTTTGTTTTTCCTTGATGCTCTCTCAGTGCCATCTCTTCTGCCCTCCTGGGAACATCTGCACACTTGATTCTCTAGCTTTTCAGCTCATGATATATTTATTATCAACCACAACCTGCCTTATGCCTTAACCGGGCAATTAGTGAGAGGACTTTAAAAAAAAAAAAGAAAGGCTATTGAATTCATTTAGGGGTGAATAGTATAAAAGACACGAGCCCTACAGGTTCTGTCATTGGCATGGAATTCTGTCACGTGCCAAAGTTTGATTATAGTATCATCTGGTATCTTGCTGTTGATTTATTAAAACTGGATCTAAAAATGGTTATAATCTTTTGTCCTGACAGCAGATCTTTCTGTTCTGACAAAACTCCCTCTGGCAGTTTCCTCATGAATGGCTTGTCCCTATGGTTATTATCCTGCTGTGTCCCTACAGTACAGACAACTGGAGATGGTGACACCTCACAAAGATTCAGACCCTCCAGGGCCACTGACCACCCACTTCCCAAGCTGTCAGTCCTTCCCAGCCAAAGCCCTTTGCTGCTTTGCCCGCTGCCCTTCCACAATGGCGGGTTACTGTTGGAAGAGCCTTATCCTAATGGGTGGTAGAAAGGAGTCCGGTGGACTGTTGGTAGTGTGCTGATGCCCGGAAGGGTACAGACCCTGGGCATGGGCTCTGGAATACCCTCTGAGCAATTCTTTTCTGTCCTAATGAAAAACTTCCTGGCTTCTAGGATTGCTACTCTTATTGGAGTCGCTCTGATTTAATAAAAATTCAGTAAATAACAGGCAGATAATAGACGTTTTTTTCTGACCCTTCCCTCCGATCCTTTTCGCACTCCCGCGTATCCCGCTGCCCCTTTCTTTTAGCGAAGGAAGAAGACATGCACTTCTAACCTCCATACCACATCCGATTCATTTTTTTGGCACCTGGTGACCATCAGGAAAACCTGATCAACTTGAAAGGGTGGTTTCCCCGATCACCTCCGGAGCTGGAGACATTATTTCACGCTAACTGGATCCATCCATGGGACTTGAGAAAGGGAGAGTGCGCTCCCAAGCACAAACAGGAAAGCCTGACATCACGGAGTGGCGTGGGGAGGAGTCTGCGGCGCCCTCGCTCGCCGCTCGCTCGCTGCGCTCCCTTTGTGGCCCGAGTCGCGCGCACCGGCGGCGGCGGCGGGGGCAGCGCGGCGCGTGTCTGTGCTGCGAGCGCGGCGGCCGTGCGGGCCGGGGGCCGGGGGCGTCGCGGGCTGAGCCCCGCCGCAGAGACCGCGTTGGCCTGGGAGCAGGGCGCATCATGCCGCGTCCCCGTACCGAAGGGAACACTGAGAATGAAATTGCTTTGGCAAGCTAAAATGGTAACGCGAACTCTGCCTTCTCCCGACGCTTCTCTGCTGGGGAATCTTCTCCCGCTTTCTCTGGGCGTGTTTTGGACTCACTCGGAGTGAACGGAGCAATCCGATCCCGTACTTGTGAGCTAAAGCTTTCTCACTCTGCTTTGTATGCCTTCCTCGCTGCGTGTCTTCTGCCTTTCAGCGATACCTACCTTCTTAGCCATTCCCTGCGGTGTGTCCGGGGCAGATGTATGTCAGGGAAGGAGAACTTTTAAGGGAAAAGGACTTGTTCGGCTGTCCCCGCGGCTGCAGCACAAAGTTTAGCCCGGGACATGGAAATCCCGGGAGTCCACGCACACGTTCTCCTGGAGTTTTCTGCACTTGGCGGATTATTTTATGGAAATCAAAACTTTCCACCCCCTGCTAACTTTTAGGATCCCCAAACAATAAGAGGAGGGAAAGACACGGGAAGCGTTCGGCTTCCCAAGGACTGAGGACTCTTGGCATTTTAAATGCTTGTTTGTGTCTGAGTTTAAAAGGCAGTTTTGCTCAAATAACTGAGCCACTTACAAAAGTACAAACTTTTTCTACCAATGAATTATTTTTCCTTTCGCTTAAAGAGGAAAAGTTCATCAGGACTAACCCACAGGTTCTTTTTTTCTAAGAAAGAAAAAAAAAGATTAAAAAAAAGAAAAACCTATTTAAGATACGTGAGCAAGTCTAGGAAAAATAACTAAATGGAAAAGTCCGGGGATTCTGATACCACAGGAAAGGGCTGGGGGCCAAGAAAATCTCAGCATCCCCGTTACCGCAGTGTGTCTTGTATTGCTCTGATTGTAATATTTATTTTGAACAGCCCATCTTGTGCCCTGAGTGCTGGGGTAAAGCAGCAAAGCAGCTGGGATAGATTGTGGTTAGCAGAGAGGAGGAAAAAAAAAAACTCTTTTTCTTTCTCTTTATCCCATCCCCTGGCAGAGCTCGATTCAGGACTGGGGTGAAGAGGTAGAGGAAGGAGCTGTTTACCATGTCACCCTGAAAAGAGTCCAGATTCAACAGGCTGCCAATAAAGGAGCAAGATGGCTAGGGGTGAGTAAAGCTGGAGAGATTGTGAACTTCGGAGCTGCAGTGTGTGTTGTTCTGTGAATATCATTATTATTGAGCAGAGGCAGCCTCTTCCCCCCCCCCCTCCACCGCTTCTCTTTTGGCTTTAAAAAGGAAACTGCCAATGACCCAGTATTTGCACTAGCTGTACAGGTCTGTTTTTGTACTTAATGTTTTTTAAAGCATCTTCCCCTAGGTTCGTCAATAATTCAGAACCTCTTAGAAACATCTTGAGGTATTTGGCTAATAGAGTGGGGATGGAAGGGCAGAAGGTGACACAGAGTCACAGGACCTGAAAACAGCACTGTGATAGACAAGAGCCATCAGCAGTTTTGCCCAGATGGCACCCTTTTCTGTCCTGGTCCTCCCCCTACCGATGCTGACAGCCCCAGTTCTACTCCTGCACTTTTCAGAAGTACCCAGAGTGCTCAGGGGACAGACCATTCCAAATCTGCTTCCTGGGAGAGGTGGCACATTTCCCACTGTCCCCTCCTTTCTGCGGCCCATGGCCTGGGAGGAGGCAGATGCATGCTCAGTACCCACGGCTTCATGCGGAGAGCTCCCGGAGTGCTGGGTCTGTGGCGAGAGACACTGCCTCCATAGGCAAGATGTTTTCCCACGGGATGGGATCTGGTGAGGTTATTTGTTATCACCTAATGGATCCTTCGGGGCGTCCCGAAGAAAGGGGAGTGTGGGCACTGGAAAGCTTGGGGGCCAGATCACTACCTGAGCAAACACCAACATGTGGAAGAACGAAGGAAATTCTTGATCCGGAGATAGGAGTCCTCCTCAGAGAGGGCAGTGAGAGGTGACCCAGGGAGCCTTGAGAAAGAAACTCATGGCAGGCTGATAGAGGGGATGAGCGTGGGTCCTGGGCTGTACTCCAGCCAGCCTCAGGCTTCACAGGTGATGAGGATTGTGCACCGATCTTTACCGGCTTTGGGCGTCCGAAAATTCCGAGTGCTTTAAGCCGCATTCAAAGGTGGGGCATGAAGGAGGACAGGAAACAAAACTGCCCAGGGCTTCCCAGGAAGACCAGAGGCAGCATGTGACTGGTGACTCCTGGAACTGAAGGCAGGATGGCCAGCAGCAATGGGTTCCTCTGCCACAGGCCTGCGAGCCTGCTGACACAGGCCTTCGTGGCTTCAGCTTCCCGAGCTGGTTCAACTCAGGTCTTCCCTGCTCTGCACTTTGGGCCGAGGTCCCAAAGTATAGAGTAAACTGTTAGTAAATTGTTAGGCCCCATCTGCTGGTGCGGCCTGACCTGAGGTCTTCACTGAACCGGTAGGTCCCTTACTCAGAATATGATTCTGAAATTAGGTGCATCACCAGAAGGCCTGATAGAGAAAGAAGAACTAGAACTCTGGCAAGTCATCACTTTGTTTCTGGTGGTTGCATATATATGCATTTTATTTAAATGTGGTGTTGATGTGACTTGGACTTCCTGAGCACTTCAAAATGATTCATAAGTTCTGAATCAGCTGCCTTCCAAAGAGTTGCTGCATTTTCTGATGCCAGGTTGCTCTTCTCTTTCTAATGAAACTGATGTTGCTTGGGTGACAATTTTAGGTTTTAGCCAAACACAATAGCAGTGAATGAGTAAGTCATGGGGAAGTGGAGGGGTTGGCTCTCTAGGCCCCAAACACACAAATTATGGTTCGCTTAGATGTTCACAGTTATTTAGCAATTCTCACTGACTGTTCTGTTCACGGGGCACCACTTCTATCCCCCCACTCCCCCCCCCCCCCACTGTTCTCAGATTTATACAGAGTTTAGAGTTGGTTCATCCAAGATTTAGCAGTAGAGCGGAAATATAGAGAGGGAGGATAATGTGAAAAGATGGCTTCTAGCTGGTGGAGGGATCTGCACCTTCCCTGCCGTTTCACCCCAGTGTGATTTGCTGCCACCATCCCCGTCCTCAAGAGCAGCGTCTTAGGAACTCTCCAACTCCGATCCTGCTCGTTTTTTTTGTTTTTGTTTTTGTTTTTTTTTGTCTTAGGTGTACTGTTGGGAAGGTCTGTTTTTGTCCTTGGGAATTCCAGACTTAATTAAATGTGACTCAACCCACTGAGCCATAGCAATTACAAAACCTTTCACTTTAGGATTTGGTGGCTTCTCCTGATTTGTTTTCCTACATTCCAGTAACCCTTTCAGAATACTTCAAAGCAACCAGTTTTAGAGTGAACTAGAGACTGAGGTGATGACAGCCTTATGGGGAAGGTGCTACCACGATTATCTCTTTATCCGCATGAGGAAACTAATGCCCAGAGAGGTTAAGTGGCTTGCCAGGATCACACAGCTAGGAAGTGTAGAGGCTAGACTCAGTTCCTTGCCATCAGGAACTGCCTGGGACCTTAAGGCTGTTTCCAGAGTAGTGGAAGAGGATGAGAAGAGGCAGGATACTTATGGTGCACTTGCCCTAGACATTGATTGCACCTGGTGCAGGACTTGAGTGATGCGGCCATCTTTTAGTGACATTTTGAATGATAACTTGAGCTACAAATTGAGATAGTTGTTGTGAAGAGGTGTATCTTATTGGTAAGCTCTCGTTTTGGATGTGTAAAGTATGGCATACCAAAGACACATACGAGGTTATGCAGCACTTGAGGGTGAGCACAATTCTCATTACATGTCTGTAAGACTTGTTCAAAAAGCTTCGAAGACTGAGTACAATTTTGGTATTTTCTAGTTGTCAGACCTCAAAACATAAAGATTCAGGTTTGGAAAGGATAGCAAAGTGATTCTACATCCTTAGGGCATGCTGTTTTGTTTGTTAAATTTTGCGTTCAGTTGATCTTTTGAAGTGAAACACCCCATCTTTGGTTGTAAAATATACAAGCCAGCATGGCCCAGGCTGGGTTTACTGATGTATGCGGCTGCGGCTTTGCCTGCTGACAATGAGGTTATGTTGGACAACTTTGAAAAACCAAATATTTGTAACATACTGACCCAGTTGTCCCTTTACATTAACGTCTTAGACTCGGATAATTTTACTGGGCTATAGCCCTCAAAGAAAAATGGCTCCAGTTATGTCAGCATCATAAAGTCTCAGGGCTGGAGGAGTCATTAAAAATTAATTTCACCCAACCATTCAGTTAGCGTATAGAATGTCCAGTGATTTTTAGAAGGGCAAATGGTCCAAACTTATTATTTTTCTTTGGTCCCGGCATTGTGGTTATATAGTGACAAGATATGTAGAAGTGACTTAAGAAAATATCAATATTTTATGGAAGCAGAAAATGCACCATTTTGGGAAGAATACCCAAGTGGACAGAGGAAAAGGTTCCGATGGTTGGTATTAAGACCCCATTCTGCTGTCTTTAGAATATGACAGACACAGGGCCCAGAAAAATGTGTCAAACCTAAGGTAAGTTCAGAGTGGGGTTATTTGTTTCACACACAGGATTGATAGGGCTGGGTCACCCCTGCAAGGTTTGTGGGGAGTGGAACTGTCAGTGGATAGTCACATGGCTTTTCTCAGTTCTACGCTTCTGTGGTTATGTGGTCCTGCAATGGGGGCCCAGTACCTCCCTTCCCTAAGTCCCATGTTTATCACGCTGTCTCCCACAGAGGCCCTTGCTGGGCTGAGTTGAAATCCTACGTAGCTGGGAGGCTGGTAAAGATTGTGAAATAGGACAGGAGAAAGCAGAATATCCTCACAAATAAAAGCAACTAGAAATCTGTCATAGAACCTAGCATTTAGGGTGACTTGTGGCCAATCCGTGGGTTATATGGGGTCAGTGGTATCATAACCACTTGTCACATCTGGATCGAGACATTGACTCTCACTTGGACACACTATTTGGATGGACTCCACCTGGTGTTCCGGTGGTTTTGCTGTCTGCATGGCCTTCAAATGGCATACAGTTCCTCAAGTTTTCAACTAACTTTACTTCTAGGAAGCTTCTCTTATTTCCCAAGTCTAGAGGAGGTATCCCTTCTGTGTGTCCCGAAGCAACTCCATCTCTCGGTCATGCATTTACCTCACTCACTTGTAATCGCCTGGTTATTTGTTTCTGCTCCCCACTAGATTGTCAGCTTGGCGAAGTGGGAAAGGTGGCCATCTAGTTGCAGAAACTCAATGAATGTTTGTTAAATGAACCAATCAAGCTTCATCCCTTTTGGGGAGACTGATATTGTCTTGGTAAATGTGAGTGTATGGTTGTTCCTCATTTAAAACAAAATCAGCATGAAGACGTTAGCTTATAAAGAAGAGGAGGGGAGCGTGGGAGTGAGAAAAATCAATTAGGTAGTGATTACAGCTATCACACATCCTTTCTGGAACAAAGCAGGACGCAAACAAAGGTAGTGATTATTCATTTTTACAAAAAAAAGAGTCACAGCAGTGCAGTAACTAGAGAATTCTCCAGTGCCTTCGAAAAGCAAGAGGTCCAATTGTACTTGTCTTATTGCAGAATGTTGAAGAAAGAAGGGCAGTGCGTGAGTTAAAAAATGTTGGCAAGCATTATAATTATGTGTGGCTGGAACGCCCAGGAGCAGGATTTTAGAGCTGTAAGGAGATAAGCCCTGGAGGAGCCCTTAGTTTATAGCTGGCCATCCTTGTTTTCATCTAGGAGAACTGGCCCTTGGGTTGCATCATTCTTGCCTATGGGAATGTTTAATTTAGGCTTTAGAAAGTAAATTTCAAAAGTTAGTAACCTAACCATCTGTACATGAACCCACTGGTATGATTCCTTTTGACTTTGGGAACATGTTTCTAAAATAATCCAATATGGTAGCCTACACCAATCAAGAAAATGGAGTAAATTTCAGTTTCCTGAGCTAGTTGGGTCTTTTCACTGTTTTCAAAACCTATTGGGATCTGTGTAAGGACTATTTAGCATGTTATCAAGAATATCCATTTCAGTTTATCCATCCAGAGGACATCTAATCAAGTTCAATGTACATACATGTCTGGCTTCAGCAAATGCATAACAGCATAAATGTAAGAGGCCCATGAGCTCCTTATACTTAAAGTATACGTTCTGTTAAATCAATGTGATAAACATATTTCATTTTTATTTCCATGACATTATAAACAAAAAGTTTCTTGGAGTCTTAAATTTAGAAAGAAAAGGAGAGCACTAGGTAAATACTGTAGCTTCCTCTTAATACTGGTCACTTAGCTGGCATTTGTCACTTCGCTATCCTCCTTATCTTAGTTTCGTTTGTTCATGGAATCCATATCTTTTTATGCCTCCCCCTTCTAAATAATCAGAATCTTATAGTGACTGTCTTACACATTTTATATTAAAACATGCAATATTAAGCTCAAATAAGTAAAGCATTTTAATTTCTACCATGATATACTTTTTATAGAAAAAAATGATTTCTGTAAACACAGCAAGGACTTTATGATTAAATGGGGGAAGATACTGAATGTTGCCTCATTCCATTAGAGGAGCTCAGCTAGCTAGTACTGTATCTAGTTTGCTGATGGGTGTGGATATCTCCACAGAATTGAGTTGGAATCTGGAGGTTTGGGCAGTTTCCGGGTCATTGGCTAATAAACTCACCTGGTGTGAACTCCCTCACTGCTGCTGTGTCTCTCTGTATGATTCTGTCATCTGTGTTTGAGTTTGCTAACCTCACCTTCGATAGCATTCATTCATTCATTCATTCATTCATCAAAAGCCTACTTTGTGCCAGACCCCATGTTAACTCTTGGGACTCCAAAGTAAAAGTAAACACCCCTTGTTCTTAAAGAACGTACAGGGAGACAGAAATGTAAACTAACAACAGTATGTTGTGGTCAGTGTGATCCATGCTATCTGAGCCATCTGCACTGTGAGCTCTGGGGAGGGGCTCGTAAATCAGATGGGAATGGGGACATGGGCAACCCAGGAAGGCGGCAAGGAAGAGAGGGCCCTTTAGTGGTGAGTTGACAGATGAGTAAGAGTTAAATGAGGGCGTGTGGGGCACTGGCATGGAGATTTCAGTCAGAGAGCACTGCATGGGGGGAAGCATGGAGGCTGGACAGGGGACCATTGTGTGGGGCCCCGCGTGGGGAAGAGGGAACGATGCCTGGTGGGAAAGTGACAGGAATGGAGGCTGGAGAGAAAGGCCTGAGCCGTGTCCCTGAAAACCTGGTGTGCCAAGCTGTGGGGTTTACTTTGTCCTGAATGCCAGCGCAGTCACTGAAGGGCTGTCAGCAGAGGGGCACGGTCAGATTTGCATTTTAGAAACATGACTGACAGCTGAGGGATGGATGCGCTGGAAAGGAGCCAGACTGGGGTGTGGAGAGGAGGAGGAGGCTAACGTGGTAATGAAGTGAGGAAAGGGGTGAGGACCCAAGTGGAAGTGGTGGCAGAAGAACACAGAGGGTGGGAGGGGAGAGGGACGGGCATGGGGGGTCAGAGTCCTGGCCCCCGGTTTCCAGGAGCGGGTCAAAAGCCCCTGGCTTTCTGGGTTCAACAGCAGCAGCATCTCACTGGGTGAAATGTCCTGGGGACTTCCAAGTCAGGCTTCCTCTGTATCTACACGCAAATGCCTCCTGTCTTGTCAGAGGCCCTGCAGGATAACCAGACCCGGCATGCCTGATGGGTCGTGCGAAGAGACGAAACCTCAGGGTAGGCTCACGGCGAGCAAGGCCGCCGGCAGCACTGCTTACTTCTCAGATTCCACAGGACTTGGGAGAACTGGTGGTTTCTTTCTTTCGATGTTTTTTTGTTTTTAGTCTTCTGTTTTCCTACAAACTAAACAAATTGAATCTGTAGGCCATGGAGAGAGAATAAATATGGAACCCACAGGACTGTGATTACAGAGCTGTATTTTAGACAACAGCAGTTAAACTTATAATTGTGTTGTTAGGGACACAATTTCTCTTTCCTCTCTCTCTCTCTCCCTCTCTCTCTAAGTTAACATTTCACATTTTATTTTTTAGGTTTTGGTGCATCTTTGTAATGTCACTCATTCCGTGGCCTCTTCTATATAATTGATTAAAGCATGATCAGTCTTCAGTTTACAAAGGAATAGAAACAAAGGGAGTGAGGGAGGGAGGAATGAAGAAAGGAAGGACAAGCTTACATTCGGTAGAGGTCAGCACCTTGGAGGAAGCTCAGGTTGTCTTGTGCAGAGAGAGGCGTGTCGTTTACCACTGATCCGTTTGGCTTAACATTGCGGAAATACTCGTGCCTTTTCACTGACTTGCCTATGTATTGTGTTCCGATGATTGGCGTTTCTGCCTTGGTCCCTCCTCCTTCATGTCATGCAGTGTATGACTGACTTCTAAGGGTAATACTGGTGGTGGTTGGGGTGGGATGGTGTGTTGGTGGTGGTTTCATTATTTTTCTTCACCCTCATGCACTCCTTGGCCTACATTTCCTAGCGTTTAAATGCTTGTGCCATCTGTGGTCCATTCATTTGAATTCGTTTCCACCCAGTTAATCTTATCCCATGTGCACTCCCCCAGACGTTTTCTGTTTGTTTGCTCTTTTCAGCAAAGAATTGGGCAATTCAATTCTTTCCTTTATTTTGTTTCCTGCTGACTTAAATACCCATTTTCATCTTTTATAAAAGCGAAGCCAAGGCTGAGTCCTCTCAGTTTCATAACTCTGAAGATAATTTGAAGGCCAAAAACAACCCTTTTCTGCTAAAAGTAGGATGTCTTTGGTCAGTCATATCAGTTACGGTTCTTTGCAACCTTCTTGCCATTAACTCCTCCTTTCTTAATGTGCCGTTTTCACGCTTATAACTTCTGTCACCGCTAGTGATGGAGTTAGACTCTGTGGACAGTTTTTAATTACAGAACATTTCATGGATGTAGGTAAAAATAATTGAAACTGGATTAGATATTAGCTAAAAATAAAATGCTTTATAGTCATGACTTTGCCAATTAAAGTCACAATACTTGAAATTGTTTATTGAGATAAGTTATGCTCCTAAATAGAACATTCAGGAAATCAAAGCATTCAGGTAGTTTTTGAAGTACAGGGAAAAGATTTGCTGTTTTCTGTCCAAATGTGGATACCTCCTCATTATGAACATATCTAGTTTTTGTTTTGTTTTGTTTTGTTTTGTTTTTTAGCTGAGCCAACGGCTGCTCAGCTCGGGCCGGGACTTGAACCACTGTTGCTCAGAGCTCAAACCCTTGAGCGAGCTCTTAACCAACTGAGCCACTCGGCTGGCCCTCTAGTTTTTTTTAAAAAGATTTTATTGGAGAATTAGGGAAGGGAACAGTGTTGGGGAATCGGGGAAGGGGAACAGTGTGTTTTTCCAGGACCCATCAGCTCCAAGTCAAGTTGTTGTCCTTCAGTCTTAGTTGTGGAGGGCGCAGCTCAGCTCCAAGTCCAGTAGCCACTTTCAATCTAGTTGTGGGGGGGCGTAGCCCACCATCCCATGCGGGAGTCAGACCGGCAACCTTGTAAGGAGCACATGCTCTCTGCGTCTGAGCCGTCCGGCCGCTTGTTGGCAGCTCAGTGGCAGCTCAGCTTGGGCGCAGCTCACTGGCCCATGTGGGAATCGAACCAGCGACCCTGTTGCTCAGAGCTCGTGCTCTAACCAACTGAGCCACCCAGCCGGCCCCTGAACATATCTATTTTAAAAATGACCTAGACAAGTATTAGCAGGGCCCAGGGCCATGAAGGCCTTGCTGGAGAATTAGCTCATGGTTCTCTCTTCTCAGTTGAGGCCTTTGCAGGAGCTGGTACATCCTGGCCACTCTTCCTTTTCCAGGGGTATTTCCAGCAGGAGCCCCAGCTGAGGGAGGGAACCCAGTGCAGTGGTCAAGAGGCTGAGCTTTGGGGCCAGACAGACCTGAATACAAGACTCGCGTCCGCCACCTGTGAGCTGTGCGGACTTGTTATGACGTTCCTTAACCTCTCTAAGCCTGAGTTCCTCACCTGTGAAGGGAGGATAACAGTATCTTCCAGACAGAATTGCTGTGAGGAGTGAAGGCGTTGTTTATGGAAGGTGCTTGGCGCAGTGCCAAGGATATGGTGGGCACCCACTCCCTGAGTGGTGGGGCTCGCATCAGGACCCCACTTTTGTATCCTGCTATGGAACCTTGTAGAGGCGGGGGTCCCTTTCTTACATGTGCCCCCTGAAGCTTGGAGTTGTGTGTAAACCAGTTTGCTTAAGAAACAGTATCAGCAAGACTCTGAGGCATCTTCCTGACGTCACTCCCCCGTTTTGCACATCTGGGAGGAAGGGCCACGGCAGGATTTAGTAATCCTTGTTTCTTAGAAGTAATATCTACTGTTAAGATATTTCTCTGTCTGGCTGCCTGTACAGTGAAAGACAAGTATCACGTGGGCTCCAGTATTTTGCATGTCAAATTCCTTCAGTTTTCCTATAGAGTTAATTTGTTGTTCTTAGTTTTAGGCTTTAAAAAATACTTTACTACTTAGCTATGAGCCATAGTCTGTTTTCTGCGTTTGCTATTTGTGACTGAAAAATGGGAGGTTAGGAAGCAATTCTTCTAAAAATTGCGCAGTAAGCATTATGCTCATCATTCTTTGTTGGGCATAATTTAGGATGTTAGCAAATTGTGCTTGCCATAACTTTAACCATAACCATAACTGTAGCCATAACCATAACCATAACCATAACCATAACCATAGTCATAACTTTCAAGTTCTTGACTAAATTGCTTATGTTAAAATAAAGATAAAACTTCTCACTGTGCCACATGTTGATCAGCTAATGCAATACTTGAGGCCCAGCTGACTTGTTCCTGAGGTAAAGATTTTCAGAACATCACTCGACTTTTTAAATCTTCAGTTTTCTCATCTGTGAAATGGTGATAATACCTAGCTTCTTCCTGTGGGTTTTGTGAGGATCATGTGAACTAATGTCTATAAAAGTACTTTTAAATATGTAAATCTTCATACAAGCATAAGGATATTCTTACTGTTGTTATTTAAGCTAAGGCTTTCTTTTTTTCTCTCTCTCTTCACCACCTAAGTGCTGGATGGTCTGTTCATTAGTCCTGCCTTTTTCCCCTCATCCTAAAGGCCATCTTCTCTTTTTCTTCCTACTTGCTGATTACCTAAGGATGTCTTCATGTTCAGCAAGGAACAGTGGTTCCAATGCCACCACCATTGTCACCCCTGGTATTCTAGGTGCATTGAAAATGCAGGGGTGACCAGTTAGCTCAGTTGGTTAGAGTGTGGTGCTCATAACACCAAGGTTGCTGGTTCGATCCCCGCATGGGCCACTGTGAGCTGCGTTCTCCTTAAAAGAGTCAACGATGCCATTGCAGCATGAAAGCAATGTGTAACCAATGACCGTGGCTGCTCCCCAATAAAAAAATGCAGACAAGGCTTCTCTCTACAGATTGGATGTGGGGAAAAAGTTCCCCACATTCATAGGCTTCTGAAGACAGATGATGCAGTGAACACCTTGCATGTGAAAAAACTTTCTATCTTCTCTTTTTTATTTTCTCCAGTTTAAATTTTTATTTTTTTTAACTCATAGCTGTTAATTCTCTCTGATTCTTCCTTCTTTCCAGTACTTTTAATTTGTGGCACAGAAGGGTGATAAAGTGAACGCACCAAGGAATGCAGAGTACTTCCAGCCTTCCAGAGCTGTTAGAAAATCAAAGCTTGGTTTGGGGCCAAGTCCTGATGTGGGACTTGAACTCATGACCTAATGCCAGAGGCAAGAATGTTGCCAGCCGACCCGCACTGACCCTGGTAAGACGTAGGCATCTACAATCCTTCCTTTGAGTAGCGCTTTTGTTGCTTTCTGTGTTTTCTCCTCTTTCAGCCTTTTCCTACAGCGTCCCTGGCTTCCCTGTTAGCAATTGAATGTTCGTTTTAAGATCTATTTTTCTCACTGTCTTTCCATTTGCTTATTGCAGTTGCTTCCTTCTTGCTTTCCATTTCTCCTGGGTGAGTTCCTTTTTTTGTTCCTGTTCCTTCCTGTCCTTCTTCTGGATTAAAAATAGCCTCCAGGGCCTCTGGCTGTTTGCCCACGAATCTGACCTTCCTTGTATTCATCTAGGGCCCTCCTGAGCGTCTTAAGATGCTTTTCTGCTCTCTCAAGAAACTCGAACCCCTTCACCCATTGCCGGCTATTTGCGCCTGTTTTTTGGCTGACCTGTGGGGATCCCTGACCCTTGCACTCAGAGCTGCAACTGAAAATGAAATCTCTTGTACAAGGAGACTGAATAAGTGATTTGCTCATGTCAAGTGTTACCGACAAACACTGAATTATGTCTGCATCTGCTGACGGTGTGGTGCTGAAGGAGAAGGAACTCGTATACCCCGGCTCAGGGTGCATGTTTCACAGGCATCTATGTGCAAGGCGGTGATCTGGTGGTTAGCGGAGCCCCAGGCCCCAGCTTCCTCCAACATGCTGCTGTGGGTATCCCGGAGGGACCAGCAGCCCTTCTGCTCCCCGCAGCAGTGTTCCTCAGGGAGGTAAAGTCGGTTAAAATGTTTCTGCATGGACATTCTTTGGCTAGAGTTGGACGATTATGATATTCTTCACAAAAATGATTTTCTAGCCAATGTTGACCTAGACAGTCCACAAATGAGCGTCTGCTTGAGGGACAAAGGCTTGTAAACCTTGAGATGACCAGGCGGAAAGAGCTGATGGCAGCAGCTCTGTTTCCAGCCCCTAGCCCTGTTCTGCTTAGAGTTACAGCAAGAGGGTTGATAATACTCCTCTATGTGGCAGAAGAAAGTTTGAAAGGTTTCCTTCCATCTACCCGTCCCGCTCCCTGTGTGGCTATGTCTCCATGAAAAGAGCTAGCCCGATCCTTAGCCGAGAGCCCAGAGTTGTAGGTTTCATTAACCGTAGTGAGTGAAGTCCACGTTCACGTGCAGCTCTGACTTCCTCGTGTCGGTGCTTATGCCATTGGATCAGCCTGCAGTGCTTTTCTGCTCGCTGACTGACTGGTGAACTCCTACTTAACCTTTCAAGTCCCAGCTCAAATGTCATCTTTACTCTTGACTTTCCCCGAACCCTGTTCTGTAGTAATTACCCTTTTATCTTGGTCTCCTTAGCACTTTACCAAAAGCTCTATTACAGCACTTATCACACTATCCTTTTTTTTTAATTAAAAAAAATTTTTTTTATGTTTCTGCTTGTCCTGTTCGTCTGAGTGCCTCAGGGGTGGGGACCATTTTTAATCAATCTTCGTATTTTCATCACCTGGGACCATGTGTGAGCCATAGTCAGTACTCAGTAAGCACTTATAAATGGTTTGACTTTATCTCTATTATAAAATATGTATCTTTATGACATATTTTTGGCATTTGGTGATGTAAATCCCATTATTTCAAACAAAAGGGAAAATATTGAGTAAGTAAGCTAGATGTAATTTATATTTTATACTTCAACTAATGACACAATAAAAAAGGAAAATGCTGCTTTTGTCTTACCTTTGTCATCATTGCTTGATCTACACATTTCATGATCTCATGAAAACTGACTTAACTATGATGGTGACCTCTACAGAAGGGATGGCATGGTATTTAGGGTTAATCCATAGGCTTCTTAGTGACATGTAGGTTTGAGTCATGGATAGACCTCTGCGAACTCAATTTCTGCTTTGAATTCCAAAGTTCTGTTATAGTTTTCACAAATCTTATTCTCTTATATATGAGGGCTGCATTTTGCTTTAAGCTTGGATTAATCCAGTATCAGGCCAGTTTGGCTTTGCTCTGCATAACACATTTTTGTAAAGGGATTTGACACCCTTCTACACATAATGACGAAGCTTCTCAGAGAGTTTGAAGGCAGGCTTGTTGTGTAGGGCGCTTCCTGGGGCTGTGTTCCTCTTGCCAGGATTCATTGGCAAAAGGGACTTAAAAATAAACGACATAAATTGTGTAATATTATCTGGATACTTTTCGGTCTTCATTAGTCAAACTCAGCTCTCTTTGCTCTCTTACCTTGTTGAACTCTCCTCTGCTCTGTGGCCTTTCATTCTGAGCCCTTAAATTTCTACATTAGGCAAAATGGAATGCCTGTGCTGGAAGTTTTCAGGATTCTGTTATTCGGTGGTTTCTATCCTGTTTTTAGGTGTATTCATTCAGACTGTCCCAGTGTAATTGGCTCTGTCAAAATCAACTTTTCTGATTGTTTCTGACCCTTCTTGCCTTTTGTCTGAGCGTGCTTTCCTTACCTATTTCTTTGGCATATTATTTGGGATTCAATGGCACCTGTGTTTGCTTTGGAAAAGAAAGAAGAACCTTTTATAAGCAATGTTATTCTGGAAAGAGTGATGCAGCAACATTATACATATTTTGTTTAAAGAAGAGGAAAAAAAATCACCCATAATCCTACTGCTGTAACATGGTTCTTTAAACTTTTGTTTTTTATCTCCCAATCTTTGTTCGCAGTCGCACATTTTTAACATAGTTGCAATCATGCTGTTTATTCAGTTTTGTAATCAGCAAGATACAGCTTTCAGAACAAATTCCCTAAAAGTTACTTTCTCGTTTGGATCTTTGGTGACATGTGTTATATTTCTGATGTTGGAGACAAAAGAATGCATTTGGACATCGTGTTTGAGATGTTTCACGGTGATAATGCTTCTTGTTGGTTAACAAGCATCATTTCTGTTCTTTTTCCTTGTGAAATCTCCCATCCTGTGTCCGGGCTGTGGCACTTTCATGAGGAGCCTGACAGTACAGTAACAAATGAGGGCATGTGAGTGAATGTGCAGTGCAATTCAGCAGAAGTGGATGGCGCCCCTTCCTTCTACTGCTGGGCACCCCTGTGGGTCCTGCTATACAGGGGGATGTAGGGGGACCAGAACTCTCTAGGGCTGCCCTGTTCAGTATGGTAGCTACTAGTCACATGTGCCTGTTGGGCACTTGAAATGTGACTAGTCCAAATTGAAGTGTTCTGTATATATCAAATTCATATCAGATTTCACCCATTTCTTTTCATTTTATTTTTAATGTGGCTACTAGCAAATTAAAAATCATATACTGTGGCTGGCATTCTATTTCTAATAGATGGTGTTGCTCTAGGGCCTTGCATTTCAAAATGCAGGGGTAATGAAATCAATTTAGTGGGTCAAAAAATCAGTATTTTAAAATTGGAACAGGATGGAATAGAAAAATCAGAATGGCATTATCAGGAAACTTTGTTTTAAATAGGTGCCTGTGTATACTGAGTCACATGTAGGATGTATCTTTTTCTTTTTACCTTGAATCATAGTTAAAAAGTTTGACAGTCACTGTTCTGCAGTGGTCGGCTTAATCTAAAACATTACCAGGCTGGGACCAGGAACACCCTATAGATTTTAGGTCTGGTTGGTGGAAGTTCTTCTGGAACTCTTCAACTAAACCAGACCCTGCATGGCAGTGAACCTGAGCATTGGTGCTCATCCGAAAAGCGGTAACTACTTAGGAGACCCCCAGCGAGAAGGGCGAACCCAGTCTGCTGAAGCCTGGACCTGTGCGCTCAGCACTGAAGTGTCCCTTGAGGCCCTGCAGTCACTTTTGTCTGATTTGTCACTTCTTGAAAACTTCTTCAGAAGTATCTCATGAGTGGTGATAGTTTCTAAGATGCAGCGTGGTTTCTTAGTGACCTTGGAGCCAGGCTGGGTTGAACAAGAGTTCCCTGTGACCCTGAGGTCCCCCACCCACCATGTCCTGTTGCAATCACAAGAGGCTATACAATAATCTAGGATAACATCAGTCCCAGTCCCTCCTGACAGAAAACATGTCCTCATAGTACAGAAGATGGGGAGGGGGCAGTCACCCGGGTTATACTTTTGGCTGGATTCTAAATAAAGGACACTTCAAGTCACTGGGCAGGGGATGTGGCGCGGCGGGGGGGGGGGGGGCCTTGAAAAATGAAGTTTATGGGGTTGCATGGGCCTTGTATTTATTCTGACAGTTGTAAAAATTCTTTTGGGCTGACCCATTTTTCCTTTCTTAATTAAAAAAGAAAAATTTGGCAGGCAAGAGTAAGAAATGTAAAACATGTGACTAATGCTTCAACTTCTCCTTCTGGAGCCAGATTCTTTAAAATTATACCTTAGACGTGCTTGATGTTTTAAAACACAATTGCCCACAAAAGCCAACAAACATTTGTTTCGGAAACTTGGAGACTTCGATGGCATTCATTGTTAGGAAAGAGCCCAAACACACTATTTAGCAGTTCCTGAACCGAAATCTTTGGAGATTTGGCCCTGGTGACTTAGGTTACACCAGGAACTGGCAGAGGCCCAGGCAGCCTTTCGCCTCGATTTTGCTTGAGTATTTCCAGTCCTGTTGGTAGTCACCCAGAGTTTTTGAGGGAGTTAGACCAAAGGATCTTGAAGTTCCCTTACAGATGGAAAGTACTGTGATTCCAAAGATGGACTGAATTGGCAATCAGGAACTGTATTTATAGTGACCTCTTATTGTTCTGTACTTTTCACTAATCATTCATTCATTCACTTATTCATTCAAATGTGAGTCCTTCCTATGGGCCAAATTTGGTTCTTGGCCCTTGTAGGAAAGTTGGAATTTTAGAGCCCTTGTCACAGTGGCTTTGAGGGCTGGCAAAGTCTAGCTTCGGTCTCCCTACCTGGTGTTACTTCCTGTATCTTTCCTTTACATATTCCACACTTCAGACTCACCAGACTACCCTCCTGTCATAGGGTCTTTTTTCCCCACCGTTGCCTCTGTCTGAAATGCCCTCCTTTCTCCAAATCTCCTTCTGTTTAAATTCCAGCCACCACTCACATTCCAGCTCACATGCCACTTCTTCCATATGTCCCATCCAGATTCCAAAATGGCGGTGAATGATCCTTTTCTGAACTCAAAGTCTTTTGTACTTTTCTTGTGACACCACATGTAATCTTCTGTAAGGTTGAGCTGTATGAGATTACCGTCTTTGTAAGTTAGAAATGGTTGGATATTGGCCATTTCATATGGTTCTTTTTAATAGTAGGAGTGTTAGTTCATGTATGGAACTTAAATTAGATCTCTTTGCAAATGCAAACACGCAGGATTTATGTTCAACCAAGATTCCTTGGTCTTGTAGTTTTTGTCATATTATTTGTTATAAAACTAAGTCTCATGTCACCTGTACTTGGAGAGTTGGTTTAAAAAATTTAATATAGAAAATATTTATTATTAAATTGAATTTTGTTACTCTTAGCAGCTATTTTTTCCCAAATCTTCTAAAATTCTGATTCAGTAAACGAATGTGATCAGCTATACTTTCAGTTCAGTTTAATGAGATTCTATATAATTATCCACTTCACTTATGATTTAATCAACATGACCAAAGGCAAAAAAAACTCTGTGTTGTATTGCTGAAGACATTCCCCACTCCTATCAGTAATTTGGATACAAACCTAGCCAGTTCTACAACTATTCAACTCATAGACCTCCATCATACCTGTAAAGATCTAAGGAGAGAGAGATGTTGGAATGTTTTTCTGAAGCTATGAACATCATCTCTGCAGTGCTCCATGTTATTTGCCTACGGTCAGAATAGGATGGAAAGTTCGCTTGATAGGATTTTGTTTTTCTCAGTGGTTTCAGGATAGCTCCTAGTCATTATTGCTTACAAACCATCTGGGATATTGGCAAAGCAGCCCATTGTTTCCAGTGTACCGTAATCCCTTTCTGAAAATTGGTATTTTTGTTGTTGTTGCCAGCCTTTAGACACTTGTATGGCTCTATGCTTCCATGGAGATTCCATTCATCCATATCGTGATTATATCCCTGGTTCTTTCAGTGCCCTTTTGGGCTATTTATCTGGCTCTGAGACATGAAATCACTTACAGGGCTAAGTGCTTTCTTCTTGTCACCTTCTCTGGCTTGGGCTCCACTTTCCCCGGCACCATGTTGGTCCTACCCTTTCCAGTTTGAAGATCATTTTCCTTGATAGTGAAGATAGAAGCCTAAGATGGGTGAAGTAGTTCTCTTTTCTCTCTGTTATCAGTTAACATTACCTCACCTATCAGCAGCTAGCCGCTCCCTTCCTCATTCTTGCTCCTAATATAGCTTAAAAAAACGCTCTTTTACTTGACCTTCATGTTTTCACAAGACTCAGTTCATTATGACTATGCACTCTCATGTTACCATGCTTTTAGATATGTGCTCCCCTAAGTTTACAGCCTTAATTATGGGGCCTTTCTTTCTATCTCTAACAATTTGGAGTACCTATACAATCACCTTAGTGTCTTCAGATGCTTTCTTTCATTTCATGGTTGAAATATTGGTCCTACCTTTCTTGATTCCTCTTCCCTGTTAGAGAAGGTATCTATTAACTTTAGAAAACCTTGTTTTCCTAACATTTGGAATACATATCTGACATATATTCCTAGAAGAAAGAAAGATCAATAGCTGTTGAGGCCAAGATGATTCTAAGGTTTTTGATGTAGTTGAACTAGGAGAATAGTGGTGTCATTTGCAAAAATGGGGATTCTGGAAGGAAGAGTGCTTGTGGTCCTGGGGGGAGGGTGCTGACATGAATATTTTAATTTTAGACCCAGTGTGCTGGAGTTTTCTGTTTAGAAGGCATTTGGGATTAGAGGAATACATTTGGGTATCGTTCACACGTATGAAGCAGTAAGAATGAATGATAGTGATAAATGGAAGAGAGCTGAAGGCCAAGCTTGGGTCATGTCACATGTAGGAGGCTATTTATGTAGAGCGTGGTTATTTAGGAGTCTGAAAAAGTGTATTTTGGGAGGTAAGGGGGAGAAACAGGCTAGCTCATTATCATAGAATATGAGGGAGGCCAAAGTTTGAAGACATTTAGAGGCTTTTGTACTCTAAAAAAAACAAGTTCAGTAATACCCTGTTGCTTTTGGTTATCTCGACTTTCCAGAGCATGTTTAAAAACTGAAAGTAATATAAAAGTTCTCTGAGTAGGCCTTCTTCTTAGGAAGGGCCATGTCCTTCATACATACCATGTCAATTTCTAATACTTAGCAAAGTTGGTTATTTACACATAGTCATAATGACTGTTTTGTTTATGGTTGGATAGGGCTTTTACAGGCAGACACACTCATGATAACAAAAACTGACAGTTTCAGTGGAAGGCTGTGTTCAAATGTCACCTCTCAGTGAGGCCTTCTCTAACCCAACCCTGGAACTGCCTACCCACCCATTTCAGCTTTACCCTCCTTGCCACTTACCCACTGTCTAACGTTCTGTTTTATTTGTAATTGATTGATCATTGGTTGCCTCTCTCCTGCATTGGAACGTATGTTCCGTGAGGACATGGGTTTTGGTTGTTGTTCTCATCTGCTGTCTTCCCAGAGTCTAGAATAGCACCTAGCAGACAGAAGACACAATTAATATTTGTTGACTAAATGAACATAAGAAAATGATGATTAAATGCCAGGCATAAGAACTAGAAAAGTATAGATATATGGTATCATCTGGTTTTGGAATAAGTACTGCTGTCTATGTCAGTGTCTCTGGAGCAGATGCTACAGTCCCTCGTAGCACTGGTGGCCTACTGAGCTATGAATGGAAGGTTAAATGGTGCTCAGGATATTCTACTTCTGAAGGCAGAAAAAGAACACGTTTCAGAAACATGGCCATCAGATAAAGAAAATGTTGAGAATGTTGGAGTTTAAAGAGTCCCTCATTGGGAACATAACTCTTCCTATGTTGAATATTAAATTTCCCCCATGAAGGGTCACTGTTGTGTGTTTTAAATATACTGGTTTCTTAAAAATTTGATTTTTCCTTGACCTCGTTCACACCCTGAACCACTTCCTTCCAGATCTACTGAGAGGAAATGTTACAGGTATTGCCTCTTTCCTTCTCAGCCTCAGAGACCTTTGACCAGAGGTGTGGAATTAGTTAGATGGTGGGGCTACAGAGAACTATGTGGGGGATAAGCTTATAAATGACCAAACTACAAACACCGTCACTGGCTTTGCTTCCATGCTGACCGCTGCTTTATTATGTGACATCAGTGGCCTCTTTGTGCCTGTCGTGCCTTTTTGGCAAAATGAATCAGTATGTGCTTCAAACTAACTGCCAGGTGCCCATCAACTCACATACGTAGATTTGAAAAATGCTGTAATTTCTTCCCAGTGAAGACATAGCTGCAAGCATAGCTCTTCAGGTCAGTTCTAGCCTGACCACCTTGTGCACAGTCTACCCTCCTCTACAGTTGCCTTCTAGTCCTTGAAAAAGCGGGTTTTTGGGGTCTTCTTTCCCTCTTTCATTATTTCTTTTGGACACAATAGCTATGTACATGATTTCGCTGGCTCAATATAATTTAACTGTTTTAAACTTACAAGCTCTGGAAGCTATGGAAGAGCTTTTTCATGTGAAGGGCAAGTGCCCCCACTGTAGAGTGACAACAGCAGTATGGAGTTATGTCATAGGTATTCATGCAGCTCCATTCGTTACATAGCATAGTGGTCGCTCTCAGCCAGGGACTTAAGTCCATCTCACAGTCAGGACCATGGTGTCACTTGCAGAGACAGTGCTGTCTTTGTTTGCACCAAATAAGCAGCCAGTGATTATTAGCTTAGCTATTAAGTTAAATCACATTCCTGGAAAGGGAAATGTTGCAGTCTTGTGTTTTTTTTTTTAAGTGGGAGAGGAGGCTGCATTTTTGAAAATCAAACATATAATTACTACTGGCGACATGACCATTACACCTCTTTGACAAGGGAAGCTTATGTTTTGTTTGATGAAGACAGTTATAATTTCTCATGGTCCCGTGACCTCTGTCCTGTTCACAGGAAATCTAAATATTTGCCTTCAAATAGTTTTGGTGACACGAATAGCGATGTGCCGTCCCTACTGTGGTGTCTTTCCCCTCTCAATATCCCCAGAGAGGGAGCTTTGACTTGCTGTTGAGTGTAGGACTTAAGAGTTTGTGATTCATCACAGCACCTGACGTGGAGTTGGCTCTCCCTATTTGCTATGTGTGGAATTAAGGGCAGAGGACAATTCATGGGGGACCGTCAATGAGAAAAATAGGCATCTGACCGACTGGAGCCATCTGGCACTGCACCTTTCAGTGTGGCTTTGGAACCGGAGGGGTCTGGGTTTGACTCTGGCCTCTGTCAATTACTAGTAATGTGGCCAAATAAATTACTTAACTCCTCGAGACCTTTAGTGTCCACATCTATAAATTGGGCTTATTGTGGGGACTGAATGAGATGGTGTATATAAAAGAGCTTTGACTCTTAAAAAGGGCTAGACAACCAAAAGAGAACATTATTCCCAATCTGAATTTTTCTAGTCAGCATTGAACTTCTATAATAATACTAACTTATGTGTTAATTTCCTCTGATCGCTTCAGTCAGGAACATGATAAGTATGTGTATGCTTCTACTATGAATAAGACTAATATCAATTGATAACTATGGAAAAAGAATAAAATTGGTCCCTTGCTACAGGTAAGGATGAAAGGGAGTTAGAGAGGAGAGTAGTAACACCAACATTTTAGAAGAGGAAAGTCACGCCCAAGTAAAAGCAGGTTATTTTATTTAGCATGGTTTATTTTATTTAATGATTATTGGAATTCCTCTAGTATATTGTTACTGTGCTTCTTAATCATTCATGTTTATTATAACAACCTGGGGCTAAATGCAGCTCCCCCAATTGCAGGGATTTGGATTTTGTAGGATGGAGGCGGAACCCATGAATCTGCTTTAACAAGCACCCCAGCTGAGTTCTGGGGTGGATGCAGGTTGCTTTGCCTTCTCTGGTAGTCTTCTGACTGAACCCTTTCTTATTTTCCTACAGTTCATTCTTCATGTGGACCCATGTTATCTTTGACCCTGATGTATTTACCTATTTAAAATCTTTTAGTGGCTTCCCATTGATATTAAGTTAAAGATGAAAATTCTTCTCCTGGCTAAGCTCATCTCCTGCCACCCTCGTCTGCCTCCCTTCCCTTAGCCACATCCGCTTCTCTCTATCTTTCCAGGATGCCACGTTTCTTCCGACCTCAGGACATTTGCACATGCAGTTACTTCACCTGAAATACTCCCTCTCTCACCCTTTACCTGGTGAACACCTACTATTATTCTGATCTCTGTTTCCTCACTGAAACTTGCCCTAACCACCATGAGTAAATCTGACCCCCATATGTCCTTTTAGCTCCTTTTTAGGGGGAGCAATAATCTCTACTGTCATTAGATAATTGTTAAATTACCTGTTTAATATTTGTCTTCTCTGCTTGACTATTGGCCTCCTGAGAATAGGGACCATGTCTCTGTTCACTTTTGTATCTGCAGGGTCTATAATAGCACCTTGAGCGTAGTAAAAGCTCAATACATATTTCTGAATAAATAAATGAATGAAAGTGGGATTTGTGGTAAAGAAGCACTGCTCTAGACCTCCACTTAAAAAGGTTTAATGACCGAGGTAGCCAGTGGGCCTTGTCATAAGGTGGAAGCCACCATCACTTAGCGTTCTAGAATGAGGTGTGAGAGCACTTATTAGTTTCAGTAATCAAAACCTATTATAAATTTAGAGACCTCAAACTATGTCGTTAGCGTTCAAGACTTAGAACCTGGCAGAGGAGAAAAGGGAAAGTTAAAAAGCTTCAAATGAAATACCTTACTTTCTAGGGTGTCTTTCATACAGAAAGTATTGGAAGCTTGTTGGAAGCTTGTTGGTAATCTAACACCCCACAAACAAACTTCTTGCAATGTACGTACACTTATATCATGTCGCTGGTTGATTAGCTTGTGTGTTCACTTCCTCTGATACTCCCACTTACGCTTGTAAGAAGTCAAAACAAGAGCATATTCCCACTGTCTGTTTGCAAAGCCAGCCATTGGCTCAGTGGCATTCACATCTGATAGAACAATGAAAGCAATGTCAGGCTCAGGGAATGAGAGATCCTTGTGTGTAGCTTGATTCAGCATCTCCATCTTGATGGGAAAGGAATTCTGAAGGAAAAAAAAACCGCATGACTTCGGTCATTTTAAAAATCATGGTAACCACTATGGAACTGAGATTCAAAAGCAGCTCAGAGCATTCTGATAAATTCCCTCCGCTTTCAACGGCTGTGAAGAGATTAAATCAGTCGACTTTGTTTACCTAAGATTTTTAGTTCAGAGGACAGAGTTTGATATTTTTCAGTAGATCTGTGGAGTTTAATAAGCCTTTGATTCAGATTTTTACGTAATTTGCAATTGAATTACAACATGAACTCGTTTTTCACTCATTCCTCCAAACATTTATTGAGACTCCTAAGTGTTAGACATTATTCTAAACCCCAGGGATATAGTAGTGAACAAGGTAGATGAGGGCTCTGTTTTGTAGTTTACTAGCAGTAAAGGATTGGTGCTATAAAGGAATCCGTCTGGAGCAAGTGATCTGGCCTTGCCGGGGAAGATGGGTCGTGTGACACTAGAGGAATGGGCCGGGGGCCTCAGGGTGATCTGAGGAGATACCAACAGCTCAAAGGAAGCAAATAAGGGGAAGGATCCACCATGAGGAGATCAGACGGAGCAGCGTTTTAAGCTGAAGCAACAAACGCAACGATCATTAGGTGGGAAGGCGCTCGCAGAACTGGCCGGTGTGGCTGGGGCTTAGGGAAGGCGGTGGTGTTGGTGATGAGGTCAAAGCGGTAGGCGGGCAGGACGGGCCTCGCGGGCCTCGGTAGAAGTCTGCTTATTTATTATTCCAAGTGTTATGGGAAGCCAGTGGGAACTGTTAAGAAGGGGAGTAACACGATCTGATTTGTGTTTTTAAAAGATCACTATGGATGCCATGAGAACAATTTAAAAGGGTATTTACTTTAGCAGTCCAGCCAAGAAGTGACGATCAAGCATCACACGCTTTTGTTGTATGTGTACAGACTTTTCTCGTTTATATGTAGAGATTTTTTTAATTTGACTGAATTTGGAAGAGTCGAGTAAAGGTTATTTAGGGAATGTAATATCATTAGATTTATTAGATAAAAAACTCATTTTTATCTTAAAAACATACAATTCACTAGTATTCATGATGTGCTTATTGATGTGGTTATAGGCTAATTTCTGGAGAGATAAATATAAATATGACTAGTCTCTGCCTTTAAAGATTTCACAGCACAGTAGAGGATGCCTGTAAGTAAACAAATAGTTATACAATGGGGAGTGTGTGGCCACTATGAATAAAACTGCTGAAAATGTTTCTGTTCTCATCCTCATCTTTTGGCGGACGTATACACGCATATCTTTTAGGAATGGAATTGCTGAGTCATAGGATAGGCATGCTTCACTTTAGTAGATACTTGGACTTTAAAAGTAGGAATTGTGCTTCAGAAAGATCGTTTTGGCAAGACTAGAGGCAAGTGAGGCTGTGTCAGTGCTTGTTACACGTACCCATTCAGAAGTGAGATCTAAATTAAGGCAAAACGGTGAGGCTGGGGAAGGACAGGATGGAGAGATATTTAGGGAATGGAACAGCTTGGATCTTGGTGGTGAGGGGGAGATAAGGTGGGAATAAGGACGATTTGCAGGTTTTTGACTTGGACCATGAACTGAGCCAGAGGCTAGAGAAGGGGCGAGATTTTAGAGGAATAAAATGAGCCTCTTTCTGCACATGTTGAATTAGGATGCCTCATGGAGTATCCAGGTGGATGTGTCACAACTGGAAGTTCAAGTGTAGCATTTAGAAGAAGAGTTAGAACTGGAGACACAGATTTGGGAGTTAATATACTGTTTGTGTTAGATGAAACTGTGGGGATCTATGTATGGGATGGGCAGAAAGAGAAGAGGTCGAGGTTAGAAATCTTCCCATGTTAGTGGCATGTGAAGGACGAGGAGCCAGTCATCAGCCTGAGCGTGAGAGGAGAGCGCCGAGGGAGATGAGAGAGAGTTGTGGTGGAGTCTGACTCTGAGTCCAGCCCACTTCAATTGGAATCCTGGCATTGGTCCATTTTTATCTGTGTGACCTGGCACAAGTCACGTAGCCCCTGGGGCACCAGTTTTCTGCAGAATATCTGTGAAATGGAGATAATAAATTGATTTGCTTTATAAGGTTATTATGGATACATATGTGCTGCTTAGAATTATTAATTCTTGCTGTTGATTCTTGAGACAATGATGTTCATAAGCAAAAGGGGCAGAGAGCTCCAGGGATGAGCCCAGGAGGTGGGTGCCGAAGCGGTTCCGCAGGATTGACAACCAGGTAGAAGAGTGATGAGGGGCAGAAGAAAGCTGTATGCTGGTCTTCATACCATCCTTCTTATAGGAAAACCAATCGAATTTCACAGGCTAAACACGTTAGAAAGATCACATGGCTTGCTTGAAAGCATCTCACTCATTGACATGAGTGGTTTGTCACATACCTTACTAAACATACCTTAGTTTGTTACGCAGTCTTTTTATGTCAAGCAGTTCAAAGCACATTGTGTTTTTGAATCATTTTCACACCATCAAGGTGAGTTAAGGAAGGTACAGGTAATATTAGGCCCAGTTGACAGATGAGGAAGCTGAGACAGGTCCGGTAGCTTTGTCTGAGCTTACGTGGGTTAATCAGCGTCTCCTTTATCCCATCAGTAAACCTTGCTCACCATTGTTTTTACATTGTCAAGCACAGTGTTTCCCAAAGTGGATCTTCTGCATTTAGAATCACCTGAGATGCTAGTGAAAGTGCAGAGCCCCACCGCTCAGAATCTCTGGAACTTGGGCTCAGGAATCAGCGATTTTACCCAGCACCCCAGGCAATTCTCTTGCAAACTGTTTTGTTCAAGGAAGCAGAAAAGTAGATCCCCAAATTGTTCTTAGTGACATTTTTTCACAAAACAACCTTAAAATATGTTCAGAAACTCAAACTACTGTAACAAAAACTTTGGAACCTTTTCTGAACATATCCTGTGACTTGTTATCTTTGTGGGGTCGAGCAGTGCCTTTGGTTGAAAGTAAAACTGATTTGACCCATGTGAATGAATGATATAACCCATTAGTCTGTTACCATAGCTCTGCTGGAGGTGTCGCAGAGAAGCTGTGGCCGAGGACTGTACATATTTACATCAATTTGGTCGATGGTCCCATCTGCAATTACTATTCGGGGTTATATAGTATTGATTAGAAAGAGTTGCTCTCTCTATATTTGTAGCTTCTATGGGCATGAGATGAAGAAATCAGCCGTATTGCTCTATGGTATTTCTAACACTGCAGCATCAAACTCTCAGGATCAGGGAACTTGACGATTCTGACTCTAGGGAATGGGGCCCCCGGAGAGCAAACCCAGGTCCAATCAGTGATGGCGCATGAGTCTGCTTCCTTCTCATTTGGCGGTAGAGGAGTTAGCATCTGTCTGTCTGGTTCTCTTTTGTGATCTCTCGCTTCCAGTAGCCACATAGTAGGGACTGAACAAATACTTGTTGAATGAATGAATCCACTCAAATGTACTCAGGAACTAACAAAAACAACCACATTAAAAAGAGTTATTCTAGCTGACCAGTGAGAAACGGAGAAGGCACTGATAGGTACTCGATGATTAATTGAACTGGAACGAGAGAAAGAGCCTAGTTCCATGCCGTTTTTTTCTTCTTTCTCACCTGCTTTCCTTATTATTGAATCTCAGGGTTGTAAGAGGTCTTTATCCCCAACTGGTGCTAAAATTCTCTCTGTGAGGCCCCTGCTTATTTATCTGGCATTTGCTTATTAAATATGCACTTGTATTAAACCCTACACACCGCATTCTTCCATGCCATTGAATGAAAAAGTTCACCTTCCTGTTATAATCTCTACTGTTAGGTTTTTAAAGAGTGCGGACCCTTCATCTCCGCCGTAAACTCCCTTAGCGCCTCATTCGGGTTCTTTGCACAATGGAGACTCTTTGAATACTGTTTTCACTGACTGACATCAAGCGCGGGTCATGAGCCGTGGGGATGCGGAGCGTGTCATTAGGAGGATAAATATTTTCTTTACAGCTGGCACGCCTATCCTTTTACACATAGTTTTGACACATTAAAATCTAGCGAACAAAATGGTTGCTTTTTCAGGCTCTGTGCATTTGGAGAAATTGGATCTATGTTTTTTTGCTTTTTTTGTACTCTTCCTTCTGCTTTATTTATTTGTATTAAGTGTCAGCATTTACAAACCTGCCACTTTATCTGGCGATATTCCATAATCAATCATGTTGTCATCCTGTGCTCGTTTCCTTTTCTGTCTAAAAATAGGAGGAAATTGTCTCTTGACTAGAGAGATATATACATCCAGCAGATGGGAAAATTAATTTGTAATCAGGAAATCAGAGCAGCACCTGAGTGCTCCCCATGGGTTCCTACACTGTATAATCCGGTAGCTTCTCATACAGCTATTGCTTTCCTGGCTTCTTTTCGTACCTTTGGACGAAATCGTTCATTTTTCTTAGACTTCATTTGCTCTTTTAAGAATCTGTAAAAATGAGCGGGATTTGTGTTTTCCTCCACAGAGGGTGTTTAGCACCAAACCATTTTTCACCCTCAGGTGTTAAGAGTTCAGTCAGTGTCAGGAGGTAGGATGGATAATACCAGAGAGCATCTGAGGTCAGAAGACCTAACTTTTGATGAAAGTCATTGGGGCAGAGGAAAGAAAGTGAAAAGAGAAGGATTCTGTAATACATACATATTTTCTTTTAGCTGTAGAATCCTGAAGAGTTCTTGTAACTGTTCCACATGACTTCAGATCTATTATCTAACTTTATCTCTTTCTTACAAGAATCATATGAAGTATGGAGATCCTGGACTATTGCTTTCTGATAGCCTTGGGTGTACAGATATGGAGACTGAATACCCAGCACTGCGGCTCTTTGTTTTAACACAACGCACTGTGATAGAACAAAGACAGGGCTGGTTTTCTATCCTGACTCTGTCGATTATGCCAATTGTTTGGGTAACTTTGGGTCAGACCCCTCATGTCTCCAAAACTCAGTTCCCTCAAGTAACGTGGAAATAATTCCTGTACCCAGAGGATTATTCTGTAAGGATTGAGCACCTGACCCAAAAGTGCTCAATAAATATGTTAACCCTCTCTTCTTTTTCACTGAGGACGTAAAGGTGGTTTTCTTAGAATTAATTTATAGCTTATGAGGAGGAAAACCTATTAAGAAAAAATAGCCAGTTTACTTCAGTGCATCATTCAGAGAGACTGTAAAACAAAAATCTTAACCACCATGGCTGAATGTCTTTTTAAAAGGAAGGGTTTATTGGGCCATTGATAGCAAGAAAAACAGACCCGGTCCTGGGGCATGAAGTCTAAACCACGAGCAGCAGCCCCAGGTGGGAAAGGCAACCTGGGCACCGTCCTGGAGTTGGTGAATGTTTTTATACCTCAAGAAGAGGGGAGAAAGATGTAAGTTGGTTTGAAAGGACTTACATTGGCCACAGATAGAGGGGGCGGGAGATGGCGAAGTGGAGCCAGTTCTGGGGCAGAGGTGCAGAGTCCTCCGGGAAGAAGCGTTTGCTCCTTCGGAACGTTCATGTGTAAGCGAGAAGCAGAGGCTCCTTGGGTTTGATGGCCCTGGCTGTTCTCTCCTTTAGAGAATCACAGAAATAACCACCTGGATGTTAATTCAAAGTTCCAGCGTGCACCCAGGAATGTGAGCCGTCTTATTCGCTGGTCCCCAGTGATTACCCGCTTAACTGTCATGTCTTGCATTCTCCGACCCGCTGTCATTTAATTTAGAACATCTCAGAATGTTTTGTCTTGTCAAGATGTACTCCAGATAAACGAATGTTTTCTTCATACCTTGCCCTAGATTTGATCACCCTGCTAGTATGTTGAAGGATACCTGCCTGCTCTCTCGGTCGGCAGGTCTATGATGTGGGAACATTGCCTGTGCCAAATGGAGCACCGAGGGATAGAGCACTCGCCCGAGGCCCTATGTCTCAGAGCTCTGTGAGAACTCGAAATTTTACATTTGCATTTGTAAGTCCACGTAGACTTTAGAAATGTCGGTTTGGTGGGGAAAGGGAGCAATCTGGACAGAATCATTCCTGGAATCCTGAACCCCAGGGCAGTAATGATTTAACTGGCATTTTGATAATGGGCCTTTGATTTTTATGCTTGATCATTATGATAATAGGTGATAATAACAGCGTGGACTAACTGTTTACTTTGCTTAAAGCTGAACTAATCCCATAGGGAAGCCGGGAGGATCAGAGACTTCTTAATGTGGTGTGCGGAGTCAAAATCAAACTGGTGATTAAGCCTGGGAATGCCAGGCAAGCGCCACCCACGACCTGCCCTCTCTCCACCTCCCCTCAGCCCCCAAGGATCGGTGCAGGGGCCCTTTAACTCACAAGGAGCTAGAGCCCCATGGAGCTGCCTGTGGGGTTTATGATGGGCTGGGAAAGCTTCTGGGCCTGTGGGGAAGCCTTTGCATTCATAGCAGGCTTCATTCACAGAGAATATTAGGTCACACAGGCGCTCACTACCCCCTGCTGACCTTTTCAGACGGAGGTTGGCTGGGCTGCGCGAAAACAGAATGGATTCCAGAAAGCCAGGGCACCTGTTAACCTGTGAGCTCAGGATACGAAGACCTGGGGCGGTTGAGGCTCTGAATGAGAGAGGAGGGAGTTGTGAGTTTTGCCAGTTCGCTCTGGATACCAAATCATATGCGGTGTGATTTGGCAAATGCAACAGCGACTATTTTAGTTCAAACCTCTCTCCCACCACGTAACTCTTAATCCTTGAACTACTCAAAATAGTGTGTGGTTTCTTCATTTTATAAATTAGATGTCCAAGACAGTGAAACTTTGAGTTATTGCCCTAGGTCCGACAGTCAATTGGTCTCAGAAATGGAACTGGACCCCAGGTTAATTCATAATATCCTAATCATTAGCATTCTGAATTTCAAGCAGAAAAGGAGCATATTATAAAAGTGAAATTATTTGATTTAAGAAATGTAGTCAGCAAACTCCCTGAAATCCACTTAATTTTTGAACCTGCCTCCTTAAAGACTTTGGGGTCCTTAAAGGAGGACTAGAATGTCAGAATTAGGGAATTATGTCACGGAAGACTGAGCCTGTCATGGATTAACATTGGACCCAGCAGATTCACCGCCAGGAGAACTACTATTTTTTAGGCCATGGAAACACAACTTCCTGTCCGCCCCCCCACCCCCCCAGAGTTCCTGGACTCGAGGGGGAGGTCTAGGAAACTCTGCTGAGACAGGATGGGGAACAGGGCTGGGATTTCTGTGCGAGAACGCTGGCTGTGGTTTGTTATTACAGCTTCTTTAGCACTTTCCTGAGGATGAGGGGTGCTCTTCATAGAAACTTGACCACATTCTAATGTGTGGCCTCAAGCAAAGTCAACCCTCGGGAATCTTGTGATGTTTTTAGAGCACATTCATTCATCAGAAATACATTCCTCCACCTCCACATATCTACTTTTTTCTTAGTTCAGAGGCATAATTTTCTGTGTTCTGTTAGGTCAGAGGTCATAGTGACAATACAAATCCCTTCATGGACGTGAACACAGAATGAGAAAAACGTTCAACCAGAATGAAGGTCTGTCTGTCTTGCACTTACCGTTGACATCGTGTGAGAGGGGCTCCTGGGTAACGGTGTGCTGATGAATCAGCCCTCCAGAACAGCCCCGACGTACAGCCAGTTTGCCTGTTTCCATTGGCTAACTATTTGCACCGTGGCCGCATTCATGATGCCAGCATGATGTCATTGAAGTCGAAAGCGAGAAGGAGTGTGCGCAGTTGGCTCCAGCACACTGCTGGCTAGACCTGGATATGTTTTCAAATGAGGTGGAGGGTGCATATGTTGGCATATATATACAAACCTGGTGGTGAAGATTTCTTCTGGGTCCTCTGCCCAGAAATGTCACCGTGGATCAGGCGATGTGTAAATATGCCACATGTACAGGTGCTTCTTCAAAGAGCTTGATCCCTTTCCTCTTGGAGCCCTGTGAATTTTGGTATTCTACCAGGTGTCATCCGTGACCTACTAGTCTTCCTGTTCTACATGTGCTGCTTGGAAGAATGAAGCTGTTTTAATTGATGTACCTTTTACATATTTCCATGTTAGGCCCCTCCCCCTCTTTTAGATTCTGACTGCCCATTGGACTGTCGCATTGGAAAATCTCAAGGATACTTCAAGTTCCACATTTCTAAAATGCAATTCAATACCTCTGCCCCCCCAAAACCTGCCTCCCCCTCCTCAGCTTTCTTTCATATGGGTCACACTGTTATCTTGCCAGTCGTCCACCCTAGACATAAGGTAAAGATTCTTGATTCTTTCTTTTCCTTCATCTTTCATCCTCTGCATCCAATTAATCACTAGGTCTTGACCATTCCTGAATATTTACTAAATATGGCCCCCACCCAACGCTTCCTCTGTCTCTGTTACCTACCGTTGCACAAGGTGAGGCCTTTACAGTTTGCTCATCTGGAGTATCAACAACTTCCCCACGGATTTTCTCAGCTTCCGAACTTCCCATCAGATCTGTCCTCCACACTTGAGTTCTCTGACCGTGCTTAAATCTCTAGGAAATGGAGTCTAAGCTCCGTAAGGTCTGACCTGAGGCCTCCACCATCAGGCAGTCCCTTGCTGACTCTCTAACCAAGCTGTCATCCCCTTGGTCACATCGCTCCTGCAACCACACTTCCCCCTTACACCTCTTTTCTCCTTAATGCCTTTGTGCTGGTCTCTCTGCCTGCCACCTCCTGCCACACTGTTAACGCCCATGCATGATTCAGAACCCAGTGTAAGCACCATCTACTCAGGAGGCCTTTTCTGATGCTGCCTCTATGCTGGGTCTCTCCGGGTTCTTCCAGGATATCCGCCTCTCTGTCCACCATTTTACTCACACTGAAATTTGATGGTTTCTTTGTGTCTGTTTCCTCCACCATACTGAACAACTGCCTTCTATGTACCTTGATATCTCTACTATCTTTACAGTACCCAACCCACAGTACTATTGAGCTCATGTGTGGCTGACTAAGTAGGTGAATAAATAAAAGAGAGAGCCATTCTGTACTGTACCCTTTGTATGCACTTAGCACAGAGTCGCCAGCGTTACCAAATAAAAATACTGGATGCCAAGTTAAATTTGAAATTCAGACAAAGAACAAACAATTTTTCAGTATGAGTAGGTCCTAAATACTTCCTGGGACATATATATGCCCCCAAATTATTCGATTATTTGTTGTGTACCTGAAATTAAAATTTAACTGGGTGTCCTGGCAACCCTAATCTAGCAAAAAAAGAAAAATGAGTTCACGCCCAAAGTAGAAGTTCACACAATGCATTAGTGCACACTGTGCTTGACATCACATGCCCTCAGGTTGTACAGAGACTCCTGCCAAACATTCGAATGTCCCAGATGTAACTATCTCACTAGACTCAGATGCACTAGCCTTGCCATGCTGTGTACTGTTACATACATGTATTTTTTCTTTGCATGGCAAGGACACTTAATCTACACGTATTTGGGCAATATGGACAGATGATCAGAGCTTGTTTGTGAGTCACCTCATCGCATTTCCTATCTGATGGCGGTTTCTTGTTGCTAGATGGTGGTTGCAGGGCATTTGAAAAGGGAGTATAAAATGTACCCTTGGTCTTCTGGGATGAATGTGAGAGATAGGCCTGTGTTCCTTCTTAAAGCCTATGAAACCTTGGATGTGGGTTCTAGATTTTCTTAGGAAGTTAAGACTGAATAGCGCTCACTATTTACATTTCTGCTCAGGCCAGCCAGGATGCCTGAGAACTGGTATGCTAAGGATTGAGCATGACTTGGACAGGACTTCGTACTGTCTCCAGGCTACTGAGGTTGTTTATTGAGCACGCTCCCTAGTAAAGTGTCAGATGACTGAAGTATGATTCTTATTGAAGGAAAAAAAAATTTTTTTTCAAATTAGAAACACCCAAGTTGTTAACAGTGTATTTTTTTGACGGTGAAAGAGTGTATTTCTCCATGACTAGACACAGAATTGAAATACGGCACATTTCATCTCTCACATTCTCTTTCTCCCGTCCCCTTCATGGCACAATGGATAATTATGGAAATTCCTCAGCTAGGATAGTTGGACAGAGTTTTAGATAGGAGTCAGACATGTTCTCTTAGGGAAAGCTGAATTCTAATGGCAGGAAGATTGGCCAGAAAAACAGTCATGAAACATTTTTGTGGCCTCAGTATCATGATCTTGTCAGTAAAGCGATGGTCTCTGATTAAATCCAGATTGAGCTGTTTCCTGTTAGCATGTTAACCCAGAGGGCAGGCTCAGCCCTCCACGTTGTGCCTCTAAGTCTGGGGTATTAAACACTTGTCTGCCAAGCCTCTCCCCCCACCACACCCCACTTTTCTTTTAAACTAGAATTCAAAGGTATTGAGATATTACAAACAAAAAAGATCCTAAAGTCTCTTAACAGGGTTATGTTGCTTTTGAATATTTGGCTGCAAAAATGAAACTAAAATTTTAGCTTCTCCACTCTGACCATAAGGCAGAGTATATTTTTTTGGTTTCACTCTTGTATAATTTTATGTTAAAATAACTCCAGTAAGAAGCAGATCATTTTTAAGGTTTTGTTTTACTAAAAAAAATGTACTTTACTCGAGTGTTGGGAAATTAGAACCCATTTTCAAACACCGGGTCTTCCCTTTGCTGTAACAAGTCAATATCAGGGTGCTTAGCAAATGTGCAGCAGATGACATTGAGCAAGGGTCCTACACCTTAACATGCGTTGTTCATTTGGGGGAGAATGATTTTAGAGCAGTTCCTGTACTTTGTAATTGATGCTCACTCATTGCTCTTTGAGATTGATTTTTTAAATGTAAATAGTCAAAGTATTTTATTAGTCACTCTGTTAGCTCAAAAATGGTTCTTCCTAATTTACAGATGCAAACACTGAGGAAGAAAAACCATTAAAGGGACTTATGGGGGTCAAGCATGCATCTTGAGATTTTTTTCAGAGGAGATGGAGGACTGAAAGGAAGGACTGGGTTAATGAGCGCTATGATTCCCTTCCCAGGGGGAGAACATGGCTTCCTGCCAAATCTGCTCTCTGGCAGGAAAAGGGACCCACTTCATCAGGGCCTTTGACAGGCGTTTTTCTCTGTTTGAAGTTTTGGCCACATCAGTGCTCAGTGAAAAATCAGTTCTTTTAAAATAGTGATTACTTTTCAATAAGAAAAGACTTGAAGTGGAATTTGCATTGTGAGTAAAATAAGAATCATCAAAGTACAGAATTATTTGCTAAGGGATCCCTGACATTGCCACAAGGTAAGGAAGCTTGATTTACAATTAGAGCTAGAATATTCCTGTAGGCTAAGAAGCCCCTTCCCTTTTGTTGTTGTTAATATTTGACACTGAAGAATATTTTTTGGTGACCATTTTTTAATGTGCTCAGGCTAATAATTATTTTGACCAGGTCTTTTGAAATGACAAAGTAAAACACACCAAGCGTCCCTAAATTTTGGTATTAAGAAAGAGATTAAAAATATATAGGGATGTTAGAAGGTGAAAATTGACATTGTATTTTGTAAATCTTGATTTTTCTTCTTGTTAGGTGACAAGTGGCAAGTGGGAATTGAGTTTTAAATGCATCATGGTGACTTACTAAGCTAACACTTCCCAAGCCTTGTTCATTCTGATGCTCGTTCGGCAAGATGTTCCGAATATAAAAGGAAACCCATTTGGAAATGTCATAAACCACATCCTTCTCTTGGAGTTTCATACCATGTTATCATGTTAAAGACTTTAAGAGATTCTAAAGTCATCTATTCGACTTTAACTCCGTAGTTCCCCTATTTGAGCACAGCACCTTTTGTTTTGGAATTAATGTTTTACAGCACAAACTCAGGGTGACACTGTTCCAAGTAGTTAACAATGTAATTAGACTTTGGACCATATCTTTTCCATTTATTGTTCCTGGTTAAAGTTAATTGAAGCTCCTGGGAGACAGATGAGTACTATTAGGTCTGGTTTTTAAATTTTTTTAATTTTTTATTTAATTTTTTAATTAGTTTCAGGTGTACAACACAGTGCAATGGTTATAGTTTTGAAGACCTGTTTTAAAACTACCTATAAGTGATAAAGAACAGTTATTAGGCCATGATCTGATCAATAGCCCTAACAGGCCTAAAGAAACACTGGGTATTTTGCCTGAACCTGACTCTTCTTTTTAGTAAACTAAAAGTATCTTTCAAAATTAAATAAAGGAAAAAAAAAAGTCACCAACCATATAAGCTAGAGTCTTCATATTAATTCCTGTTAACAGTTAGCCATGGTGACATTAAGCTACTAGAACCCCCTTCTGAAAGCGATTGCCCCCACTTTGGTCTTACAGAAAGCAATCTCCCCTGCTCACTTCTTCGCAGTGCTTTAACTTGCCAGGTGAAGACAGAGCAAGCATGCTACTCAGTAAGCACAATGTCATCATTTAAAGACGCAGTTCGCTCTTCTCCGCCCCTCTTCTTTAATTTTCACATGTCTGATTATTTCAATTTAGGAAAATTGGTATAAAACAATTCAAACTTACAATTCAGAGAAATTGCCTGGTGATTCTTGGCATCACTTAGAATGATCATGTGCTTTAGAGAAAGGCCCTCTGGGTAGATTCCTTCCCTAGTGCTTATGAAGGACAAGTTAAACTTTGAAAACTGCATCTCTGTATAACTTGTTAGGCACCAATTTATTGCAGAATCTAAGGCACACCGTATTTTTCTTCCATCTAATTCTCTTCCCTCATCTTCAGTTTTTAAGCTTTACAGATTTTATCACTAATCACGTCTTAAGGATTATTATGGTTTATGTCCCCAAGGTACAGGTATACTCACCAGTATTAGTCACAGTTTCATTCTCATGCAACAGCTACTTCTCATGAGCAGATGTCTCCTCTTGTACATTGCTGGTTTCCAGAAGGCTGGGGTCATTCACTCACCCACCCTTCCATTATTCCCCAGAGATTAGCCCAGAGCTGCTTGGTACAGCCACTTCTCAGTCAACTCTGTTGATTGCTGATGCTATTGAATCAGAAAGGATAATGCTTTCCACTGACTGAAGAACATCAGATCATGGTTAGATCTCCATAGATTTCCATGGAGAACATATTCCCAACATGGCTGATTTTTCAGGCTATCAATGTGATGTCCACTGGCTCACACAAATCCTAAAAATTTAATAATCAGCTCTCCCAAGCCTGTATGAGTTGGCTCCAGCACACCGCAGTGGGAGCTATCTTTAAGAATGAGTTTGAAAATTTACCATGGAACCATCCAAAGGAAATGATTGATAACATTTGCTACACTCAATCCTGGGTTCATAAAAGACATCCTTGATACAATGTGCCAGCAACCTAGTTCTTGATGGGATAGTCCATAAGAGCAAATGTGACCATGACGAAGTAGTAATTCCTCTACTTCTAGAGAGGAAGGGAACACCCCTCTCCTCCCACTCCCCCGCCACTGCCATCACTCCACTCACAGGCAAGGGGATGGCCTTTTGTGACTTGTAGGAAAATCAGAGCAAGGACAAACCTGACAGGCTATGCTTCCGCTATTTCGATGTTCTCAGTTTTACTTTAGGGAATCATTTCTCCTGCTCATGACCATGAATTTATTGTGCAGGTGGAAGGGGACCAGCTGCCTCCAGGACATACAGTCAGTCAGTATGAGACCTGTAAGATCAGGACCATAAAAGCTGGTACCTTGGAGAAGCTGGTGGAGAATCTGCTGACAGCTTTTGGGGACAATGACTTCACCTACATCAGCATCTTCCTGTCAACGTACAGAGGCTTTGCCTCCACTAAAGAAGTGCTGGAACTGCTGCTGGACAGGTAAGGATCTAAAGGTGTGCGAGCGGTGATAGGAACAAAAGGCTGTGTGCAGGATGAAGGCCTGAGGCTCTGAATCACCTGCATGTGTATGAGAGAGGTGTGTGAGGAACGGTTAACCGGAAGGAGTGACCTTTGGAACAAATGGCATGAAGATTATTCAGGAGCCACTTTATGGTCTTGTTTCTGATAAAGATATTGCATAAAAAAATCTATAAAAGAGTTAGGAGTACAGACCATAAATCTAGACTTTATTGTTTATAGATTTCGGTTACTATTTGCCACCCTAAATTTTTCCCCATATTTTTATAATTTTATATAATTTCAGTAAATAATTAACCAAGACTCTTATTGGGTTGTTGTGAGAATTAGATATGCTAATAAGTATTAGATCCATAAGAAGGAGCTAATGAACGGTGGCTTTAATTATGATGATGATGATGATGATGATGGTAACGATCAACAGTCGCCATATGTCAGCTGCTTTATGGATATGCACATAAATATCATCCTCAATCTATGTTAAGTCACATGTGCCAGATAGTAGAGCAGTGTACATCGTAATTCATACATCAGTAATTATATTTACCACCTTAGTTTTGTTTTATTTGTAATTAAACTTGGCCTTTTAAAAATTATTATTAAATTGATTTGATACTGGGAGGAAGAAAACAGTAAGCCAAACAATTGTTTTAGAATCATGAGCATTCTCATCCAAATCATTATATTCTGGGGTTTCCTGCATCAGAAAAGAAATGAGATAGGATGTTTTCATTGGAGTTGTTGAATACTGATTTTTAAAAAAAGCTTGAAAGTAATATGTGTTCATGTTAAAAATTCTTATACTATAGGAAGGCATAAAAGGAAATATTAATCTTTTCTCATATTGCTACCTTTTCCCAAATAACTTTTATTAGGTTTTAAAAAATATATAGAAATAGAAAGAAAAAAAAAAGGACCATAATCTAATTAGGCAGATAACACACGTTAATATTTTTTTTAAATATTATAGAAGTAATCCATGTATGCAATGAAAAGTTGAAACAATTCAGAAGATTATAAAAATAAAAAGTAAAACTTGCCTTTTGTCTAAGTCCCATTGCTCCTAGGTAGTCACTGTAAACCATTCTTTTTCCCAAAATTTTCTGGATACACGCACGCACACACACACACACTCACTCACATATATACATACATATTTATATAGCTATATAGCGATATATCATGTATGTGATATTTGTTTACATATGATATTTATTATATATATTATATATACTAATATATGATACAAATAGACGCATAGTACATGGTCTGTCCTGCAACTTTCTTTTTTTACTTACCTGTGTATTTTGGAGTGTTTATTCATTAAGGGAATTAACATACGTTAAAGGGCTTATTAGAACAGTGGCTGGCATTTTGAAAGCTCAAGAAACATGGTATTGTTACTTTCAAAATCAGCACAAGTACATAGATTTACCATATATTTTTTAGTGGCTTAATAGTATTTATTGAACTGATTATTCTAGATGGACAGTTAAGCTCGCTCCAGTTTTTTAATTTGTTTTCTGAATTTTTAAACAATGCTGCGAAGAGTGCCTTTGAATATGTAATCTTCTGGGTACTTGTTTGAGAATTCTATAGGATAATTTCATAAAAGAGTGGTTGATCGGTCAAAATATATAAACATTGTACAACGTGAAAGGTATTGCTGCATTGCCCTCCAGAAGTTTCACCAGCCACACTCCTGCCCACAGAGAATGAGTGCGCCTGTTCCCTCACCTTCCCCACCCTCTTGCCACCTGTGGATATTTTCAGCTCTACCATGGAAACCACCTCTACCATGACCTGTCCATTGAAAAATAGCTCATTGTTTTAAAATGTATGTTTCTTCCATGTACAAGTGAGGTTTAGCACCCTTTAAAATACTTATTGGACATTTGGTTTTCTGCCAACTATCTTTTCATATCCTTTAATTATTTTTATTTTGGGTCATTGTCATCTAATTATCAGTCATCTAATAGTAACTCTTGGTGTATTAACAAAATTAGCTTTTTGCTTATTATATATTGGAAATACTTTTCCTAATTTCTCCCTTGGGTTTAAAAGTTGCTTATTAATATTCTTTTTTTATGAAGACATTTACATATTTTTATTCAGTTATCAGTCTTAAGAAAGGCCTTTAATAATCAAGTTTTATTCCAGTGTGAATAAGATTATTGACAACAGTGGGGTTTTCTCAAGGTCTTTTCCTCATAAATGCATAGAGAGTGAAATCATTTGGTTCATATGTTCATGTTCAGGAACATTCAAAAATGTCTCTCCTTTATCATACATTATCTGGTTGGGATAACTTTGGACTTAGATAAGAAGTTCTGTAGATTTTTGCATAGTTGTACCTAAAATATTAGGCCTGGAATATAAACCTGTGGGATTAGTGAGTCATTTTTTTCGTAGTTTGTTTGCTTGTAGAATACCTTTCACCTATAAATAGAAACCGAAGAATTATGTGAATTTTCTCTGTGTTATTTTATATTTATAAAAAAGACGCAGTATGCTAACTGTCGGCAGGCAGTCTGAGGAAAGAGATCAAGTTTTCTTTGGAATGGGCGACCTCTCCTCCTTCTGGGGTAACTGTATTGATAACAGGCCGCAGATGGCCGCTGTCGGTAGTGGAGTGCACGTGAATTCCAGCTGTTCATGACAAGCTGGGGACATACACACAGGAACTCCAGTGTTTAGTCTGTGACTCGTGTACATCCAGCCTTTATTTAATGGTTCTAAAATACCTTCTCTTTGTTCTCCCATAGTCGACAGAGATTTTTGGATTTTCAAAATACCCACTAGATGACAATTATTAACTAACAGAATCAACGTGAATTCAAATGACATTGAACTCAAACTGTCATTTAGGGTATAACTGAATGAAGAGTTGAGGTTTATCTTGAACCATTAGGAAGGGCCCAGGCTTGACCTTGAATTTAGTCTCCAATATATTGTTTTCTTGCTTCTGAAATGAGTGGAATCGGCAAATACTAAATGCCTATAAAATACCAGTGCTGCAAAATGCCATATGGATGAAACAGAAACCTAAGACTTGGTTGGTTCTTATCCTTGTGGTGAATTTACCGTGAAGCTGCTGGTGCTTAACCTCCAGGGACCCTCACTTGCAGCACCCTCTACATAATTTATATTCATAATTGCATATTCTTTTTCTTAGCGAGGACCCCTCAAATTACATAGGCTGGCCCTGCAAAACGTGGATCTACCCTGAGAGCTGAATATTTTACTACAAAAAATAAGGCCTACATTTATAAAACAAGTAGACAGCCACTTAAGATGGTGTAAAAATGAAACTCTAACATGCTCTTCAGAGAAGTAAATCTCATTGATTTTGCTTCCTCTGCAAAAATTTGGATTTGTCCTGATATGCACAGACTTCAACATGAGTATGGCTTCCTCACTCCATTTCCTCCTCACACTTAGATCTTGTGACCAGATGTTAATCTGTGTTTCATTTTAACCAAAATGCAAATCTCGTGCAACACTGGGTTCTTAAATTGATTTGGGGTGGTTTTAGTGTCTGTAATTGGGAAGTAAGCAATTAAGTTGCACGAACTTACATTTTTTGAAGATAAACTTGATACACTATTTTCTTGTGAGGAAATTGTGGTAGACTTGTTTGTGAGTCTCTGGTGCAATTTTTTTGAAAATGATTTCTGTCGGTTTCTTAAGAATAGATTGCTTGTCTTCTGTGCATTGAACACTGAGAAGTTATTGTAGGGTGAGCTAATCCTAACCAGTCGAGAATGCATGGAAGGTATACGCTGCAGTATTTATTTCCCTCCAGAGAAAAGCTTGTTTGAAGTCTAGCTTTGATTTTCCTTAAGATTTCCAATCATGTGGCTTTTCTCGTATGGAACTGTTTGTTTGCTTTCTGAGATTTTTAAAAAATCTTTTTATAGTTTTTAAAAAATTATTATTATCCTGTTAATGTGAGCCTTTGTGATTGATCAGCAGGCAGTGGTTTGAAGCCCCAGGCGGTTAAATCCCTGTGTTTGCTTTCTCCTGAACTTGTGATCAACAGTTCACAAGAAATCCTGTTTTCTGGGCTTCTCACCACACTCAGAGTTAATTCTAGGGCTCACTGGCTTCCTCTCAGTCTAAGAGAAAGTTTTTGAATTGCGGTTTAGCTGTTTGTGTTGGGGCTTTGAGATTTTATCTTCTCTAACTTCAAACATACACTCCACTTAAAAATATATTCTTCCCACCATACTATTAAAAAAAACTATGGGAGTTAAGTTCCCCTGAAAATACCCAACATCAAATGGAAGGAGAAACCTAACTCAGCTGGTGATCCTCACTGAGAACCAAGAAGCATTTATGCAAATCTCTAGACTTTTCTGCAGACAGCTGTCACATTAGCTACTTTTGGGATATTTCTTGATTGTTCTTTCTCCGATCTGCATCTCTGATATCAGAAGTAATCAAAATGCCAAGAACAAGCAGAATAAGGGCGAGCTAGGTCTCCAGAAATGATTGCTAAGTCACTGATGGCACTCAGGTCACAGTTTGGAAAGGATGGAGCAATAATCTGAAATATCCCTTCATTTCAAGCGAATTCTCCTAGTGGAGGACTTCTGGAGAGGATCAAGGTTGAAGCCACCCATAGACATGATGCTTTAAGACCAATCTGGCTTGAATGTGCTCACTTAGGTCATGGACAGGAGTCTAATTCAGGGGTCTTTGAACTTACTTCTTCTCCCCATGTTTGCTCACCCTGCATTTGCACAAACTTTATCTCATTTAGTTCATTTATCATTACATTCCTCCCATGTTTACAAATGTGGATATTGAGGCTCAGAAACATGCAGTCAGTAAGTGGCAGAGCTGGGATTAAAACCTATTTCTTTCTGACTCGGAAGCTCTTTTCAAGTGTACCATATCACTTCCTGTGACTTGTCAATGTCATATTTGAAGGATGGGTGATTTGGGAATCCTCAGCTATCCTTTTTTCTACTACATCAATTGATTTTCCTTGGAAACTGCATTTCCTAGAGGGTTATGCCCTTCACTCAGTTGTGAGCAATTCATTTGAACATAATGCTCCTAATTCATTCGTCTATTCAAACAATATTTACCAAACGTTTAATATGTACCATGTACTGTACAGGGTGCTATGTATAGAATAGTAGACAAATTGGTCATGACTCTTGCTCCCTTCATATTTAATGGTAAGTAGGGGAGAGTAACATTAAATCAGCATACAAATAAATGTATATAATTAAAATTGATACAATCCTTGGGAGATAAGAGCTAGATTCCCTGACAGACAATGGGAAAGGATTGGGGTGGGGGATTACCCAAAGAAAACTGGATGTTGGCCAGGGATCTTAAGAGGTTAGATAGGTCATGGGTCATCAAAGGTCACTGTTGGACCTGTGTGTCTGGAATGTTTCTGTTTATTTGATGTGCTCAGGCCAAGTCCCCTGACCTGAATCATCTCCTTCCCAAAGAGGACTCTTCTTGAAGGATAGGGTTTTAGCAAAGAAAAGGTTTGGGAGGATTTGTGCAAATCTCTTACTATTATGGAGATAACAATCTTAAATCTATACTTTATGACATGACACCTGGAGTGGTAATACCTTCTTATGTAAAAGATAGGGCACCCATAGCCAGCAAGGAATACCCTTTCTAGGGAGGCCAGACCCTCCATGGCATAGAGAGGCGTTGATCAAATATAAAATGAGAACACTTCACTTATGTTCATAGAGCTTGTTGTTAAGTGCAGACATGCTCTCTTTCCTTTCAGAGTTGAAGGATGCTTTATGGGAGAAGCAGCTTTCCCAGCTTTCCTTTAGTCATGAGATTTATGTATAACGGTTAAGAGCTTGGGCTGGGGAGTCAGAAAATGAATTTGGTTCCATTTTTGCACCCCTTACATGCTCTGCAACATCGGGCAAGTTACTTTATCTTACTAGCTTCAGGTTCCTTATCTGTAAAATTAGAATGAAAAATAACCCTCACCTGTAGGGTTATTATGAAGTTTCAGTTTGATGATATCAAGTTCTTAGTGTCGTGGCTGGCAAGTAGTAAGTGGTTAAACGATCACCATTCGTTTTTCTTCCTTCATGGCACATACCACTGTTTGAAATTACCTTTCTTATTTATCTTGCTCATTTCCTGCCCATCTCCCCGACTCGGAAACCATGTCTGTCTTGTTCAGGTCTGTGCCCTTAGAGAGTAACGGTACCTGGCAATAGGCTCTTAGAAACTATTTGTCTAACAAATAAACAATGGTGATTATTATTCATGCCCATTATAAGCACTTGCATTGGAAGGTACAAGAGGTGAACATTACCCAGCCTACTTTTAGTGGGAGAGTCAAATAAATCTGTAGACTTGTACCATTACTCTCAAGGCAGTGAGGACTTAATCTGTACTTTTCTTTTAGAAAAATAACTTTATTTTTAGGGAGTTTTTAGGCTCACAGCAAAATTGAGTGAAAAGTACAGAGAGTCCTCATATGCCTCCTATCCCCACACCTGCCCCCCCTGTCAACATCCCCCACCAGAGTGGGACATTTGTTATGTCACTGACACATCACTGTCACCCAAAGCCCATAGTTTACACTAGGGTTCATTCACTCTTGGTGTTGTACATTCTGTGGGTTTGGACAAATGTGTAATGACACATATGCATCACTATAGTGTCACACGGAATAGTTTCACTTCCCTAAAATCGTCTGTGCTCTACCTAGCATCTCTCCCGCCTCCTACCCTGATCCCGGGCAATCACTGACTTTTTTTTTTTTTTTTTTACTGTCTCCATAGTTTTACGTTTTCCAGAGTGTCATATAGTTGGAATCATACAGTATGTAGCCTTTTCAGATTGGCTTCTTTCACTTAGTAACATGCAATTAAGGCTTCTCCATGTCTTTTCATGGCTTGATAACGCATTTCTTTTTAATGCTGAGTAACATTCCATTGTCTGGATGGACTTCAGTTTATCCATTCACGCACTGAAGGGCATCTTGGTTGCTTCCAAGTTTTGGCAGTTATGCATAACGGTGCTGTAAACACCCATGTGCGGGTTTTCGTGTAGATATGTTTTCAGCTCCTTTGGGTAAATACCAAGGAGCAAGAATGCCAGATCATATGAGGGGAGTTTATGAATTGTAGTTTTGTAAGAAACTGCTAAACTGTCCTCCAAGGTGGCTGTGCCATTTTTGTATTCCCACCAGCTGTGGACGAGACTTCCTGTTGCTCCATATCTTTGCCAGCGTTTCATATGGTCTGTGTTTTGGATTTTGGCCATTTCAAAAGGTGTGTTGTGGTGTCTTATTGTATTTTTAATTTGCAGTTCCCTAGTGGCATATGATAGTGAACATTTTCTCATATGCTTCCTGTCATTTGTGTATCTTCTTTGCTGAGATGTCTGTTGAGGTCTTTTGCCCATTTTTAAATTGTGTTGTTTGTTTTTTTATTGTTGAGTTTTAAGAGGTTTTTGTATATTTTGGATAACAGTCTTTTATCAGATGTGTCTTTTGCAAACATTTCCTACAAGTCTATGGCTTGTCTTATCATTTAGACATCGTCTTTTGCAGAACAGAAGCTTTAAATTTTAATGAAGTCCAGTTTATCAGTTTTTTCTTTCATGATTCATGCTTTGGTGTTGTATCTAAAAGGCCATTGTTATGCCCAAAGTCATCTTAGGTTTTTGTCTATGTTAATTTCTAGAAGTTTTACAGTTTTATGTTTTACATGAGGTCTATGATCCATTTTGCATTAACTTTTGTGAAAGGGGCAAAGCCTGTGTCTAGATTCATTTTTTTTGCATGAGTCTGTCCAGTTGTTCCATCCATCATCCATCATTTGTTGACAACATTGTCTTTGCTCCATTGTATTGCCTTAGCTCTTTTGTCAAGCGTCAGGTGACTATCAGTTGTTCTGTGGTCCTCTGATTAAGTTTCAGTCTTATGGTGAGCCTGTGCTCCTGTGTTTTGAATTCATCAGTGCTCTGAGTTGGGGTTTTGGGGTTTTTGGCCCCTCCCTTAGGGAAAGGATGAGTAAGGGGCCCTGGAGATGGGTATTTTCCTCCTTCTAGGTTTGTTAAGCTCTGATAAAACCCCAACGGGTTAGGCTCTGGTTAACTAGTTTCCCCCGAGGGCAGGTGTTGATAAGAAGAATGGAATACTCTGATGTATTTGAAAATGGTCCCCCCCCCCCCAGACACACACTTTCTGGAAGCACAAGGAGATTTTTTTCTCTGATATCTACTGTGAGCCCCTGGTCAAGCTCCTGGAGGTAAAACTCAGAGAAGTGTGGCGGCTTGTCTGTCATTTTTATCTCTTAGACTTGTCCACACCGAGCTCCAGCAATTCATCAATTACAGTTCAGATTTTCCTACCCTGACACTGTTTCCAGGGGAGGTTTCTGCTCTGATTAAGTTGGGATTCTCTGTATCCGTCTGTCTGTCTCCTCAGTTTTGGGGGGCAGTGGTTGGTCCTCTGACCTTACTTCTCTGATCACTGTGAGAAGAGTTGTTGATTTTCAGATTGTTTGGATTTTGACCTTTTATTAGGATGGAGTGGCTACATCTAAGCCCCCTACATGCCGGATGAGAAACTGAAGTCCTCTTTTGCCCATTTTTGGGTTGGGTTGTTCTGTTTCTTACTGTTGAGTTTTAAGAGTTCTTATATATTTTGGATAACAGTTCTTTATCAGATATGTCTCTTGCAAATATTTTCTACCTGTCTGCGGCTGATCTCATTTTCTTGACTGAAGGTACACTTTGAAGAAAAACCTCTTTTCCCCTGGGAGCCATGAGGTGGTCCTAAGTAACCCTCATTTGAAAGCACGTAACACAAATCCATTCAGTCTCAGATGCTTTCTTAGCATGAGAAACTGGGTAAGCATTTTTGAGATGCATACAATATGTTCCAAATTACTTTTTGTTAAACCTCACTTAAAAATAATTAAGTTTTGACTTAGTCCTGGAATTAGACTGGCCACTTGCCAAATATTCCTAGATTTGTGCTGGCATGCAGTGCTCACAAGATTCCCTTACTTCCTTCTCTTTGAGGAGGAGGCAAGGTTTCTAATATCTTCCCTCTGCTCTTCCAAGTCCAAGGAGGGGAGGGGGGCGGTGAGCAGAGACACCCCAGGGAGCAAGCACTGGAATCTAACCTGCTTTGAGGGCCTCCCAGCAGCTCACACCTCCAGGTGCCGGCCGACCTCTTACAAACAGTAATACTTACATGAAATGTTATGCTTAGCCTCATAATATTATTTTTCCTACACTTTTGTTTCTTTGAAGACGTCTTTCGGTCTAACTTCTATCACTTACATAGGAGAGTTTTTCAAAATAATGCCATGCCGTTTTTCCAATTTATTTTAATAACTCCACCCCCCCACCCCCCACCCCCAGCTCCCTGCAAAATCAAGCGGAAATGAATAGAGCGGTTTATCCATGGGGTCTTTGTCCCACTGCATATGACAAAGTTGAGATTGTTGGTCAGTTGGCTGAAGGATGCTTACCCACTCACAGAATGGGAAAGCGTTCAGGAAATCCTAACATTGCTCTGTTTCCTTTTGTAGCTCAAAACACAGACACACTGGATATCCTGACTAGGGTGAGAATTTCTTAGAAAATAAAGGCAGTGCTTAAGGTTTTTGTTACAGCCGATGAGTGGGAATAGGCTTTCTCTAGGTTTGAGTGTTCATGACCCCGTAGGCAAGACAACTCTTGGATGATATATATGTTGTGGGTTAACAAAAAAAGGGAAGATTGCTAAAAGATAAATTGGACTCAGATCATATTTCCTGTGACTATTAGGAAAATGAAAGCATTTGCCGATAGAAAAGAGAAGAGGATTATTATAGGGCTATGAGAATCTTTGAGTATCGAAATGCTTCTAACATCAGAAAGAGCACTGCAGACTTTTGTAGGGAAGGCCCTTTATGGACGCTTCCATGCTCTTGCTGGCTCATGTTTTATCAAGTGGAAAAAAACAGTTTAGATAATCAAATTATAGAAGATACAACATTTGTAATAATTTATACATCCACCCATGGCAGGCAGAATAATGGCCCCCAAACATGCCCAGTCTTAATCATTGGAACTAATGGATGTGTTGTGTTACATGGCAAAGCAAAATTAAGGTTGTAGATGGAATTCAGGTTGCTAATCTGCAGGCCTTAAAATAAGCAGATCATCTTGTATTCTCTGGGTGGGCCCAGTGTTATCACAGGCGTCCTTAAACATGCAAGGTAGAGGCAAAAAGAGTCAGAGAAAAAGATGTAAGGATGAAAACAGGATCAGAGAGATCCTCTGTTGCTGTCTTTGAAGATGGAGGAAGGGGGCTTTGAGCCAAGGAACGCTGGCAGCCTCTAGAAGCTGGAAAAGGCAATGAAATGGATGATCTCCTAGAGACTCTATGAAGGAACACCTGCTGACACCTTGATTTTAACCCAGTAAGACTCCTGTTGGACTTCTGACCTACACAACTATGAAATAATAAATTTGTGTTGTTTAAGCCACTACGTTTGTGGTAATTTGTTGTGGCAGCAATAGAAAACTAATACAACATCAGTACAATTTTCGGTCTATTAGAGAAGTTCACAATTTGATAAGAAACAAGAAATTCTTGTCGGGGAGATTGACCCCAAAAGTCCAGTGTTCATAGGCTCAAGGAAACTGAAGGCCAGTTGTGGGTTGACCTTACCTTTGTCCTGTTCAGGACGTCATGCCCTGTTGAGCCATGGTCACACACTCAGTTTTTGGAAGTATGGGTGGAAACAACAGAGGGGGTCTTAGCCTCAACATGACAGGTTTTGTTCTTCTTTCTCCCTGTGTCTATGCCATTGCTTTGGGTTCACCAGAAAAGCTTATTTTGGTACTGTTTTAGAATTATATCCAACTGTAATCACACAAGGGAAAATGGAAAGAAGTTCTCTTCCCTGCTGGGTCGGTTGTCTTTGGTAGATCTTTATTTTTTCCAAGTGGACCCCATGTCACCCAGCAGCACTGTGGGAAACCTCTCCGGGAGGATGGGGTGACTGCAGAGCCCTGGCTTTATGAGGTGGCAGTGATAGTTCTGTTAAAGTAGACGCTAACGGGATGCTGTCAAAGACTGGCCCACAGGTCATAACCAGGCTAGCTTTCTCTTCTTGAAATGAGATAAAAATGTTTCTGTAAAGTAGCTCTTTTTTAAAAAACTTTCACTTGGAAAAAAAACACAAAAAAACCCAAAAAAACTTTCACTTGGAAAAGGGGGGCAGGACATACAGTTCTCTTTTTTTTTAGAAAAGAATATCAAATTGCCCAGCAAGTTTTAAAATAATGTGCTTCTGTTTGGAAACTAAAAAACAAAACTGACAACTGACGAAAAATTAAAAGGCAAGGTGCATATATTGAGTGGTAACTGGAAACATTTAAATTCAGCTTTCATAATCTAGAGCAGTGTTTTTGACCGTTTTCCAGCAGTTGGTGGGAGGGATTGATCATGAACCTCTTTAAGAATTTGCCAGAAACTGTGGACCCTCTTCAAAGAAAAAAAGCTCATCTTCAAATTTTGCATGGATTCCCAGACTTCCTTAAGTTCATCCAGAAAGGACCCTGGGTTAGGACCCCCCAGCTATGGGTGACAAGGGACATGTAGGGGATCATTTTGGGTCAGAGGAGGGCACTGCTCCCAGCTTACATGATGATGGGGCAAATACCTTAAGTGTGGTTCCAAAAAGTTCATTAATTTCATTAAAGTAAACAATGCTTTTATTAAAGTAAATTTAATCCTTTAAAAAAAGGTGTATCTCTGATTCTTTAAAAGGAAAAGGGACTGGCTGCTTTTGAGTTTTTTTATATATTTAAAAATAACTTTTATTTAACATTTCTTTTCTTACTTCTTTGTGTTTGTATGTGCATGTGTGTTCACATGTGTATATGTGTGTGCACGCACACGCACACACATGTGTATGCATGCACATGCATGTGTGTGTGTGTGTGTGTGTGTGTGTGTGTGTGTGTGTGTGTGTACTTACCTTTGGATGATGACATCAGGCCCCTAGTCCTGAGAAACGTAATTCTTTTGCCTTTGGCCTCTACTAACGATGCCAGTAAGCACCCATTCAGATAAAGTGCTAGAGCGATGCTCTTCTGAGTTTTTGTAGACATGGGGGAAAGAAGTAGTCCTCACAGAGATGGGATACCGCGATTCCCACCTCATGTTCATTGTATGTGGCTTTACATAGCTCCTTTCATAGGATTCTTGAAGAGCTCTGCAGTAGCAGCTTTCTGTGGTTGGGGAATACCGAGCCGCAGGCGTGGACTGATTTGTTAATAGTGCATTCATCTTAAGCCTGAGAAAAATGTTGACTTGTTATCAGATTTTGTGATTGGCAGCATGCTGCCTGCTCCCTGGCCACCAGACCTAACCCTGTGTCTTCTGTTGTCCCTCCATCGTGGCGTCAGTGTTGTAGCATGCTGACAAGACATACTACTTCCAGTTGATTGCGTAGAATTTTTATGAACCAGAAGCGGAAGGAGACACTGATGAGCCACCAAGCTCTGGGGCAGAAAATCAGGCCAGAGAAGAGAAATGGATGACAAGGACTTGGAACGGAAAATGGCAGAGACTTTACGGCAAGCGTGTGAAAGCCATCACACTTAAGAAGCAACTTGAAATTTGGATGAGAAATAAGTTATAGCAAGAGATGCCTTTTTGTTTGCTTTCTCTGCATGAATAGTAATTATAAAATCTTATCCTTTCCTGGTTTCCTCTTTAGACAGTTGTGGGTTGTAGCTGGGGGTGAAGGTGGTATTCTCAAGGAAAATTTGGTAGCATTTTATAACTGTCAGTGAAACAGAAATCCCAGATGCTTTTTTTTTGCTGTTCCTGTTGCTTTAACTGTTAGGGGCCCCTCTGGAGATAATGTTGAGAGTCGACGGGCAGGGAAGGTGGTGGGCCCTTCACAGCAAAAGCCTGGAAGGGACAAGGGCAGTGTTCTCTCTGGGTCTCCTAGCTTTTTCAAATCATGGGAACTCTTGTCCTAGAGAACGAGGCCTTACGGACGGAAAGCACCCTGCTGGGTTCTCTGCTCAGCATCGCTGGCCCCTTTCTTTCTTGCAAGAGAACAAGGAGGTTTTGCTTTGTTGTCTTTGACCTTTGTCTTGTCTTTGAATAACCAACTCCATGGTGGTAACAAGACCTTTCCAAGGTAGGCTTGGCGGCCATGACCCAGTTCTCAGGTCATACTTGGGTGGAGAGGTGCCCGCCATGGTGGATATTATTCAGAGTGATGAAAAACAACCCTCTTTCTGATCTGTGGGGCACAGACCAGTGTCCATCAAGGCTTTACTTGGTGTTCCAGACATCTGCAGGCGATTTCACCCGTGTCATTCTCCTGAGTCAGGGTCAGCTTGAGAACATTTTTCTTATACCTGACCTGTGTTCTTGTAGGTCAGTTAAAGAAAAATGCCTCAGATGTTCACAGGTCGGGGTTTCTTAGGAAAGCAAAGACTCCCAGAGGCCCTTGAGTCAGCAGCTTCATGTGAGGTCTTTCTCTCCTTGACTTCCTCCTGTCTGTTCTTTCATCATCCCCAGTAAGTAGCTTCTTCCCTTCTCTTCCCTCCCCAGTCTTTCTTTTATTCCTGGTAGTGAGGGTATCAATTAGTTGATTTAGCAAATGTTTATTGAGTGTCCAGTAAGAGCAGGCTCTATTCCCGGCCCAGGGGATAGAACACGAAGCCAGATCAAAGAGTAAAACCAGGGGCGGCAGGTTAGCGCAATTGGTTAGAGCACAGTACTCATAACACCAAGGTTGCCGGTTCGATCCCCACATGGGCCGCTGAGCTGTGCCCTCCACAACTAGGTTGAAACAACTACTTGACTTGGAGCTGATGAGTGCTGGAAAAACACACTGTTCCCCAATAAAAAAATAAAAAAATAAAAGAGTAAAACCAAAGTCCTTACCATGACCTACCAGGCCCTCGCCATCCATCCCTGTCACCTCCATGCCTCATCTTCTCTTCCTCCGCCCACTCTGTTCTGCTCCTTCTCCACTGGCCTTCTTGGTGTTCATTAAGTAAACACGACATCCTGCTTCTCCTGCTTCCAGTCCTTGGCAGCAGCTCTCCTCTCTGCTTGGAGGACTCTCCCTGGAGGGAATCTCGGTGTAGAGGCCACTCCCTCGCCTTCTGGAGATTCTACCTAAATGCCACATTCACGTTGGACCTTCCCTGAATAGCTCACATGCAGCAACCGCCTCTGACCCTCCAGCCGTGCCATTCTTACCAGCTTTCTTTTTCTCCACTACGCTTGGCACTATCTGGCTTAGTATAGATCAACTAATTATTAGTTTCTGGTCTATCTCCCTCCACTCCAATGTACACTCCGTGAAAACGGACTTCTCTTTGTTCCCTCCTATATTCCCAGGGCCTAGATAGCACCTGGACATAGGCCTTAAGAAAGAGTCATTGAATAAAGATGAAATGAGTGAAAGAATGAATGCATGAATTAATAAAATGCACAGGGTTTCTAACCTCAAAGAATTTATAACCAGGTGGGGGAAGACATAAAATAAGCAAAATAACTATAGCTTGTGTGGTAGGGCAGTGACTCCAAGGCTGGGAAGTCTGATGGTCAAGGTTGAAATCACTGCTCCACTGATTAGCTGTGTTTTCAAGGACGAATCACGTAAGGTCTCTGGGCCTCATTTCCTCATCTGTTAAATCGGAATAATAATACTACCACCCTATAGGATTATTGTGATACTTAAATGAAACAAATTCATATAAAGTGCTTAGCATAGTGCCTGGCATATAATAAGTTTTTGATAATTATTAATTGCTATTTTGATGGGATCCCTTGCCAGAATCAAGCAGAGCCTGTAAAGTTGTGTGGGATCCTGATCTTGTGTCCCTGAGACTTTTCCGTTGGGAAGCAAATGTTAGAAAGGCCTCCCCACCAGAAGGACTGTCCCTGGTGACAACTTTATCTTAGGGATTCTTTGAACCACAAATACCCCTGGTCCTCCCTTCAAACACATATTAAATATTTCAGCTGCCCAGATGGGCTCCAAACAATACATCCATCCCCTCTGGAAAAAACTGTTTCCTGTTTAAATATAATTTTAGCAACCAGTTAAACATATGTTTTCTTTGTTTTCTTTTTCTATTAATTTTTAGGCTGCATAAAATAATTGCTAAGGCTGTAATGTACTTCAGGAGATATTTGTAAATCTAGCTTTTTCCTTGTGAGACAGAGAACACTGTGTCAAAAGTCATTCTGACAATTTGTGTTTTAATTTAAGTTTTATGAGTTACCATTTAAAGAAGGGCAGTTTCTCATTGGTAAGCCTTCTTAAGAGGTTGGAACTTTGATCTTAAATCCTAGGGAGGCTTTGCAGAAATTGGAGGTGACATTGTTGACAGTTTTGTCTGTGACTATTCTACTGCCATTAATTAAACACACACATATATACACACCCTTTATTTACTCCTCTGGAGTAAATGAATTGAACTTGATTTTGGTTTTTGAGGGGAAGCTATGAGAGGGTTCAGGAAACATCAAAGAAACATTGTTAATCTCATAAAACTGACTCCAGTGACCTAGCTTGAACATTAAAGAGTTCTTGATTTTAGGGCTGGCCTAACTTCTTTACTGTAAAGCATTAATTCTCCTTAATGACAAGAAAAGTTCAGGGGAAAATAATCCCCAGTTCATTAAGTTAGGGCCTTACAGGCACTTTAATTTTATGTCACTTCTAAAGGTTTCCTTAGTAAAATTGTATATACCTTTTTTTTTTTTGCATTCTCATCTGCTCACATCTTCAAGATCTCAGCTTTAAGATCTGAAAACCTTACTTCTTTTGCATTTTAATTTCAGAGTTTTGGAATACTGAGAGCTATCCTAAAGCTTTCTTATGCTCCATAAACCTTTAGAAATGAAGGCACCAGTTGGTTAAGGCTCTTTGTATACGCACAAAGCCAAATGGTGCCTTTGCAGAGACAAATGTGAATCTAGTAGTTGGGAGGTCTTCATGTCGGCTTAGGGAACCCCATTAAACCACTCATTTGCTCCCAACAAGTCACCATCAGTGTAACGGCTGGATGCCTGTTTTAAGTTCTAAAGAGTAGCGAGCAGAAGAGACAAAAATCCTGCTCGGTGGAGTTTATGTCCTAATGGACCATTAACGCAGTAAGTAAATCAATTGCACAGTACAGTAAAACCTTGGATTGAGAGTAACTTGGTTTGCGAGTGTTCCTCAAGACAAGCAAACATTTCTAATACATTTTAACTCGGTAAACAAGCAATGTCTTGCAATATGAGTAGTTTGTTTCCAGAACAAATTATGCTCGCAAACCAAGGTATACTGTATATTAGAAGGTGTTAAGGGCTATGGAGGAAAATAGAGCAGTGGTGTTAGAGCTGGTTTGTATCTTACATAGGGTGGTCAGGGAAGGCCTCACTGATAGAGTCACATTGGACAGAGGCCCGAAGGAGCTGAGGGAGTACGCCCTTGGCAGAGATGTGGGAAGAGGAGGCGGGGTGCACGAAGATGCTGAGGCTGGAGGACACCTGGTGTGTGGGTGGAGCAGCAAGGAAGCCGGTGAGGGTGAGGGAGAGGGAGTGAGCCAGAGGTCAGAGCCATCAGTGGCAGGTCACCGGGAGATAGGTAAGACATGGGCCTTTTTTCAGAGAGAGATGGCAGCCGTGGGCGGATCTGAACCCAGCAGTGACGTTGAGTAGATCACTGTGGCTGCTGGGCAGAAGCCAAGAGACTAGTGCTGTGGCTGTTGCCTTGCCCTAGGTTAAAGATGGTGGTAGTTTGAGCCATGGTGGAAATGATGAGAAGTGTTTGGATTCAGGACGTGTTATAAAGACAGAGTCAAAAGGGTTTCCTGGTGGGTTGGGCAGAGAAGGATTAGGGCTGTCTGCATCCGCTGAGCCTGAGCACCTGGACCACGTGCTCTGCCGCGCGTGCATTAATATTGACGGTTCTTACACTACACATTCTGAGAAGGCAGGATGGTATCCGGATCCGGTTCATTAATGAGAGAGAACTCTGCTCGTCAGTGTAGGTTGCCTAGTCCTTCTTGACACCATCTGGCTGCACCTGTGGCGTCACATCCTGGGAGAGGAACTGTGATAGGTGTTGGAGCCATCCTGAGCATCTCAGCTCAGAGTCTGAAAAATGCAGAGAAAGGGCAGCAGAGCCTGAGAAGCTAAAGTCAAGTCAAGGAATAAGACTGTCAGAAAACTTTCAGGACAGGCACATCTGAAAAGAAAAACCCCAGGTGCAATAAAATGTGTGTCTTTTCCTCGTAAGGATTTTTCCTGTCTATTTCTCTCTCTCATAGCTCCCAGTAGGGAGAGAAAAGATGCAACATTTTTTTGCATCACAGAGACAATGAATGGACTAACACAGAATGTGGCAAAAGCAAAGATGAAGTCCCACACTGAGCCATTGAGGACTGGCAGTGTATGGATCTACTCAGATAGGTGGAAAGTATTTCCCACTGGTCTCTGAGAGCCCCACTTTCCACTGCACCCACCCTGCTCTTTCCTACTTAAATCAACCACAAAACCTATTGTGACAGAACATGAGGACATGGTGCATTCACTATGATGGTGGTCCAGGACAGAGCCAAAAATTCCACTTGTTTATTTAACTAGGAATCTCATTTCCCACCCCTGCCTTACTCACATGGGGTTAAGTAAATCTTAATCCGACTGAATTCTTACCAGAAAAGCAAAGGGTAACCCTGGAAGCCCTCTAAATTGCAGGTGCAGGATAGAATGAGGAGGAACAGGGAGGGTGGAGACCAGTGGAAAATATCTGCGGGCGGCCAAGAAGCCCAGAAGGCTGATGAGCTCAAGAAGGAGCAGGTGTGTGTGTGTGTGGGGGGGTGGGGGGTGGGGGGGGGTGACGCAATGCCTAAGGGCACAACTGGAAGCCCCAGGGGTGGGGTGATGGGGAGATCAAAGATGGACTGGCGTTTGGTCAAAAGAGATGGTGGGCTTTTACTTGTAAAAGGATTTGTAAATCCTAGGAACCAGGAACCATAAGGATAGTGGGGCCTTTAATCCTATTAGTAGAAGACAAAAGTGTGCTCTTTAAAAATGTAAACACACCAATTATGCAATTTCTATTATCAAAACTTTGGGAGAGACTACCAGCTTGGGAAACTCCAAGGAATTCTTCATTGATGGGAAGAGAAATTGCAGCAACAGCCCAGGCCTTATAAGTTAATATAAAGACTCCGTCTGAAGAATTTCAAGGAAATTTACTAAATATATGTTCTGAACCAAATAAATAAATAAAACGTGATATATTTGCATGAAATCGGCTTGCTTACATATGGAGCTGGAAGAATAGCTAATAGTGTAATTAGGGATGGATCAATTATTTAGTACATTTTGAGGATGTAATGAGCCAGATTTTAAAATTTAAGGACCTGTTGCTTTCCAAGAGGTTGCCCCCCTGTGTTCCCCTTTCCCTAGTTGCTGTATCTAGATAGGCCCGACCTCGGTGCACCCATAGCAGCTCTCCTGGGTACTGAGTCGCAGGAACTCCGTTCCTCATTGCTGGTCTCCATCTCAGCTGTAATTCGAGGGTCCAAGGTTATCTCCATAACCCTTTGCCAACAGGACTTCTCCTCAAAGAGTCCACAGCCATTCAGTGTAGCGTGGAAGTATTCTTCTGTGTTCCTGTGTGACGCGGGTGTGGAAGCTGTTCAGGCAGAGCCACATCAGGTGGACACAGCAGAGGGGCGGGGCATAGGGCTGTGTGCTCCAGAGTTCATGAACGGTCGTGTGATAATGATTGTCCTGCTAAAAGGAAAAGCCTAATTTCATTTTTAAAAATTCACATCAATGTAAAATATTGAGAGGAAGTTGGAAGTAGTGTCACTCACTGTGAAGTCACTGTTGTGTTTAGAATATACAGACCTACCCATTCAGTAATTATCAACCATAGAGTCCAATTTTTAATGCTATTTTATAAATAATTTTTTTCCTTAATTACTCCTGAAGAGAGTAACTATTATTTTGTGGTTGATATTGAATAGAGTTGCTTTCCAGCACCACTGACTGGGCTTCATTTGTTTTTTGTTTTTTATCTATAAAGGTATGGAAACCTGACGAGCCCAAACTGTGAAGAAGATGGAAGCCAGAGCTCCTCGGAGTCCAAGACTGTGATCAGGAAGTGAGTCCTTTCTCTGCTCTCCAAGCTCACACTCAAGACACACTGTCTTGAAAGAATGTAGTTTAGTAGAATTTTTTAAATTCCTTTGTAATGTCGCCATGTTTTTTTCCATAATGCGTAAGAGCATAGAATTACTTTTTTACTCTCTACTGACGTTCATTTACTCATCCAGTAAAAATGCATTGCGCACCTACGGTTTGCCAGGCCTTGTGCTAAGGGATATTCCCATGAACAAAATAAATAAGTCCCACCTCTTAGGAAGTTTATGCTTTAGCAGAGAGAGAGAGAAAGAATCCACACAAAATAAAGAATCCACACCAAGAAGGATGAAGTAGGTCAGGGGGCTGGATCCTGATGGAGAGTGTGGTTCACGTAGGGTACAGAAATGGGCTTCTGACCTGGTGACCCTGGAGCACAGAGCTGGGGAGGGTGCTGTGAGGCCTCGTGACTACCCAGGGCACAGGGAATACGGAAAAGACCACGAGGCAGGAACACTGTTTGAGGAACAGTAGGGAGGAGAGTGAGGCTGGAGCAGAGGGAGTGAAGTGGCAACTGCCAGGGGATAAGATCTGTAAGGTAGTGGGGGCCCCAGATCATGTGGGGACTTGAAGGCCTTGGGAAGGACGTTGAATTTTATTTTGAGGAAGATGAGAAGCACTTAGAAGGTTTTGAAGAGAACAGTGCTGTGGCTTAATTTTATTTATTTATTTATTTATTTATTTATTTATTTATTTTTCTTTTATTAGTTTTAGGTGTACAAACCAACATAATAGTTAGATATTTACACCCCTCACAAAGTGATACTCCCCCAAGCTACTACCACTCTGACATCTTATATAACTATTACAACACTCTTGACTATATTCCCTATGCTGTACTCCACATCCTGTGACCATATATATAGAGGGTGTCAAAAAAATGTATACACATTTTAAGAAAGGAAAACTGTATTAAAATTGTAATACTCAGTATATACCACTAACAAAAGATGAATCCAAGTCACGTTTGACTTCTGCAATTACAAGAGGTGCTCAAAGTGGTTCCCATCAGCATCCAGACACTTTTGATTATGGTGAACTACAGCTTGAGCAACGTTGACCAAAATGTCTTCCGGTATACATTTTTTTGGCACCCTCTGTATGTATATTTAATTATAGTTGACATACAGTGTTATTCTACATCAGGTTTAGTTGTACAGCATCTACACAGCCTATGAAATGATCCCCTTGATAAGTCCAGTGCCCATTGGCACAATGGAGTATTACTAGCCATAAAAAAGAATGAAATATTACCATTTGCAACATGGATGGACCTTGAAAATATTATGCCTAATTTATATTTTTAAAGGCTTACTTTGGCTCTGTGGGAAATAGCTTATGCTGATGAGAATGACCTTGGAAACAAGCAGGAAACACCCAAGATGAAGGGGTGGGGGCCACCGCTATAGCACTGGTGTTCTTGAGCCGATGAGGTATGTCAGAGAGCCTGAAACCACTCGTGATAAAGCCTCCTTTTGGAACCAGAAGTGTGGGACGTAATCCTATGGAATTTTTAAATGAGAGGGTTGACTGGTGGACTCCTTTCTTCAGGAGCCAGAGATATGAAGGTTAGAAAACTGTCTTTTTAACTCCCAAATTAGGCTCCAGTCCATTTTATACTTTTTCTTGGATGGGCTATAACTTTCCTGAAAGCCAGACACACCACCATAGGTATTTGAGTGCTAAGTCTAAGTGGAACAAATACTTTATTCCTGGAGAGCTTGGGGAAGGCTTCTTGGGGATGACATTTGAGGTGGGCCTTGAGGGATGGTGAAGATTTTGGTGAGGGAGCCACGCAGACAGAGGGAACAGTGGGACCAAATCAGAGACATGCCGCATGTGTGACCTTTTGGGGAACAGCACAGACTTTGTGTGGCTGCTTCTCAGGGTTTAGGTTGGGTGAGTGGAGTAAGTGCAGCTGAAGCTGGGTTGGGGTTTATCGTGAACGTCTCCCAAGAGAACTTGACTTTCCTTGATAAGCAGCATGCAGTCAGCCTCAACCAGCAGTCCAGGAGGAAAATAGTACGAGATAGTTGATATCAGAGAATGAATGAGACTTGGTGCCTTCTTGCTCAAAGTGTGGCTCCAGCCCAGCAGCAGCAGCAGCTCCTGGGAACTTGTTAGAAGTGTAGTCTCAGGCCCCACCCCAGACCTTGATTAGAATCTGCATTTTAACAATATCCTCAAGTGACTGCTACCAACTTTAAAGTTTGAGAATCACAGGATCAGAGGGGTTTTGTTGTTGTTAATTTTGTTTATCCATGCATACTAACGGCAATAATAATTTTTTAAAAAGAACCTTTTGATAATGGGTATTTCTAAGTATATACAAAAGAAGAGATTGTAAGAAGTGAGTGGCCAGCTTGTCAAATGTCATTTCGACCTGGGACCCGACTCAGAAATAAGCGTGTTGTTATCCACTTTTTTTGGAATTGAGTCAATTCTAGAGCTTCCCTTCAACCAGCCACTTGAACACTCTGAGGAGAGTTAACAGTCTGAAAAATATCCAGAGCATTTCTGTTTATCAGGGGAGTTTCGAGATTCAGTATTTTTCTGGGGAGTAAACAGTTAAAGGAAATTGATTTGTACCCTGATGTGAAGAGCCATGCTCATTATTTGAAAGGCCTGTTACTATAAAACTTCATTCAAGTTCATTGTCCACCAGGAGCAGTAATGTGGGTGATACTCCAGCGTAACTGTTTTAAAGGGCATTACAGGGTTAAGCAGACAAGACCTTAACAAAGAGCTTCACACAGAACTCCCCGGAGGGGCCCATCATCTGGGGACAATGGTCCTTTCCTGAAGCCTCACCATGAATTAGTAGAAAGTCCTTGACCCTGTTTCTCAGCCTGAGTTGCCTTTCTAAAAAAATTATGCCTGATGAAAATATGCCACTTTATGTTATAATGGGTCACTCTGTCCTACAGACACTGGAATGCTATAAAATCCCTCCTCTCTGCTGACCTCTTTCTTTCTTCCCTCCATGTTTTCTTCTGCCCCCCACTTCTCCTTTTATTTTTCATTGCACGTCACCATTGTCTTCTTGCTTTCTTTTTCTAAACTTACCCTGTTCTTGATCATGTCTGTGACTAGTTGGGGTCACTGCTTTGTCTTTCTGAGAGGTAATCAGGGGAGCACCCTCTCCATCCCATATGTAACATGTTGAAAGTTCCTCCGTCACCTGAGAGCTCTGGCATCTGGTAGCAATGATTGAAGGCTTCCTGATGACTGGTAGATGTGTAGGATATATGGCTGTGCGACAGTTCCCAGCGCGGGCGATTTTGCCCTCAGAGGACACTTGGTAGTGCAGTAATGACTCGGTTCGCGAGCATAATTCGTTCCGAAAACAAACTGTTCGTATTGCAAGACATCACTCATTTACCAAGTTAAAATGTATTATTAGGTTGGTGCAAACGTAATTGCAGCTTTACGTTTGCACCAACCTAATAGAAATGTTAGCTCGTCTTGTGGAACACTCGCAAACCAAGTCACTCGCAATCCAAGGTTTTACTGTATCTGGAGAAATTTTGGTTGTTTCACCTTAGTGGGTGATGCTATTGGCATCTCATGGGCAAAGGCCAGGATTGCTGTGAAACATTCTATAATGCACAAGGCAGTTCCCCTCCCCGCAACAGAGAATTATCTGACCTCTAAGTGTCAGTAGTGCCTAGGTAAGAAACCCTGCTATATGGCGAGGAGGCCACAGTCCTCCAGTGGAAACTGTCTTCATGAATAAATGTAAAAATAGGACCATGCCTATTTGGAAATGTACTTATTCATATCCCTTCTTATAATGAGGAGAATCACATACGGAGGTAGTCCCAGGAGCCAGCCTCATGGAAGGTGACGGGCCCGGCTCAGGAGCCTGGAGATCTCAGATCAGAGCGCTTCCTCCTTCACTCTGTCACTCACCAGCGTTCTGACCTCGTCATTTTCTCTCTCTGTGTTTCACCCTTTACCTGAAAAATGAGTGCTTGGAATATATGATCTCTGAGGTCCTTTTAAGTGTAACGAGGTTCAGGATAAAATTTATTGAGCTTTCTTTATCTTTTTAAAAATGACAATCAGAAACAGATATGGTTCAAGTATTGTATTGAGTATTTGAGAAGTCCCCCTGACTGCTTTTCTCTGTTGGTAACTAGACTGTTACCAACTAGTAACTAGACTGGGTAACTAGTTTTGATAAAATAGGAAGACAAAATAGACAGCTTCTTTGATTTCGCTTGTTGCTCATCATGACATCACAGCTGCTCGCTGTGGTCATTGAAGAGCTGAGCTAAAGCATGGTTTTTGGGGGGGCGGGGCAGAATGTCCACTGTTTTCCTTTGCTGTGGATCTGTCTTGTGATTTCAGGTGGGAAACAGACGGCAGGAATTCAGTGACCTTTTAAGAAGTAAACATCCTGTTGTGGGGCCGATGTCTTCAGTTTTGAAGAGTGTTAGGGGTGGGGTGGGGGTGGGGAATCCCTGTTGGGTTTAACCAGGAACAGAAAAATGCTCAACTATCATTTGGTTTTTTAGTGTTTGCTGTAAAAGCATAGAGCAAGGCTGACATTTATTCAGGCTCCCAACTCCCAAGATAACAGTCTTTTCTGTATTTCTAAATATGGATCTAATCAATCTTGCAGAGGTTAAAAGAACTTAAAAAGAAGGAAAAGGTGGAGGTACAGATGAAACAGTCAAGAGGAGAGATCGGTTTCTGGTGTCTTGGACCACAAGCGGCTAGTGTTCTTCATGCATTTCAGAAAGAATGGGATTGTGCCATGAATTCCATTTGCAATTCCAGCCCCAAGCATGCCCAGTTTACAGTTTGTGCAATATCACAAACCTTTAAAGTTATCTGGCTAAAACAAGAATTCCTTCCATTGCAAGGAATTCAGCTTCCAAGGCTTCTAGATGTTGGAGCCTTTGCCACCTGGTGATTTCTGATGGTAGTGCTAGACTGATAGCTATAGTAAGGCCTACCATGTTTATTTCTACAGTCCCTAAACTTGCTGCTATTTGGAAATCAGGAAATTCACTTCCTGTGACGAAAGAAAATATCTCTGCCCACATTTATTCTACCTGTGCCCTTTGCCTTCTTCCTGTTGACATTTTTACATGACATGATGCTGTCCGTTTAGCATAATAAGTTCAACCAGACAGAAAAAGGCAACTTTCCCTAGTGCATATTTATTACAATCATTGAATTCAGAAGTGAAGAGAATGTAAAGAAAGGCATTCACCATATAAGCAGGGCCTTGACACCTCTGACATGGAGCTGAGATTAGAGTCTCTCCATATATGTGTGTGTGTGTATATATATATATATATATATATATATATATATATATATGCACCTAACTTTATTTAAAGCAGTGTAGAACTCCTCAGGAAATGAAACTTTTTTATTTCTTTCTTTTGATGACTATTACAATGTTGAAATCGCTCCGGTTTGCTTTTCTTTGATTGACTCTCATCACTTCCCTTCTTGAATGTCATGTTTTGTTTTCGCAAACTTTGCCATAGCAGTGCTTGAAACTGTTGAAATCATGCTGCTTTCATCTCCACACATTCAGAGGACATGAATGTCATTCTCATAATCTTTTCCCAGAAGTTGTAAACAACGTCACTAGATTTTAGTCCCTGGTAAAGAGTCATGTAAATAATAGTTATCCAAGACATTGGATGCACTTTGAAGAAAAGGGAGATGAGTTAAAAAGAGTTGGCTGTGATTCTTCAATGTCTGGGAAACTTTACAGTGGAAAGTAGTAAAAAAAATCTTCTCAGAGGGTTTGTAATCAATATTCATTACTGCAAATTCAAATACCCTAAGAAGGCAATTGAAATTAATCTGAGTGGTTGTAACAAAAGTGGGGGAAATAAAGAAGGGTGAGTACAGAGCAAAAATAAGATTTGAAACTCCAGATTTAGAGAATTAAAGGCTATCATGCAAAAGGAATATTTTTAAAAAGTAAAAGTTTAATAAAACGAAGTGGAGAAATAATATGCCACATAAATGAGCCTGATAGTGTCTTTAAAACATCCATGCTGGACAAAGAAAAATAGAAATTATGGTTTTCAAAGTCCTTGTAATCTTGAATCTGAATTGTGCATTTAAGGGACGAGAGTAGACTCCCAAGCAGAAATTACTTCTCTGACGACTAAGGAGGGGTAAAACGACATTGACAATCAGTGATACAAAAAGAAGAAAACCCAGTCACATGAGACTCTCCTAGGGTTTTCCTACATGTTAGAGAAAGGTCAAGACATCACAACCAGACTCTGTCACTTGATTCGCCCTGCATCCTCCTCGATGGTGAAGATAACGATAACCACCATCACCACCCTGGCCACCGCCACTGGCTACAGTCTGAGATGTGCTCACTCATGCAAGACCTTCTGCTGGGCGCTTTGTATCTTTTACCATCACAGATAGGCTGCACAATATTGTCCTGAATATAGGCGTGTGAACCAAAGCTTCAGAAAAGTTACGTACTTTGACTAAGATCAAGCAGCTGGTTAAGATAGAGGTCTGGTGTTGGAACTCAGGTCTAACTGACTCCAAGACCTGGACTTCTCACCATTTGCTCTTGGGCCTGCCATCTGGACAAGAGCTTTTGGACCTCAGGTGCTCGAGGTAACCCCCTTACCTGTGCCTATATCACAGTAATAGGGCCGCCAACAGAAGTGCATGAAGAACTGACTAGGTTATAATATCACTGTCACGACTAACATTTTAGCTGGGTAGCATTCGGAGATCTTTGAATTGGGGGTTATTTCCTTTATTCTGTGTTATTTTGCTGGGCTTTATTAGTGAATGAACACCCTGAGCAAGGTCCCCAGCTGTTAGGAATGTGGAAGTTGGGCTTGTTTCCTGGGGAAGGAGATGGGTTACAGGAGGTGAGGAAAGAAGAAGGAAGCCCAGATTGGTCAGGCGGTCCATCCGGGCGGCTGCTTCCTGTTCTTGGGGCCTCGTAGCATCTGTCATTACCAATGGGAACTCCATTCTCATGGAGAAAACCATAGAAGGCCTCAGCAAGATTTTCATAAGAAGCCTATTTATAGCATAAAAACTCCCTCCTCAGACTGCAACTGGCGAATAATGAGTTACTGAGGTCCCTGAAAAAGAATGTTGGTGAGTGGCAATGTCTTTTCTAATGAAAATGACTGGAATAAACTGGCTGCTTAGTGGGAATAGTCCCTTGTTAAGTCCTGTGTATCTTGTAATAGTCTCATGATAACTCTTGAGTATTAATAGTCCCCTTTGACAGATGGTAAGTCATAGAGAGGTTAAGGAGCACGTCCAAGGTCATACAGTGAGTAAGTGAATGAGCTGGGATTGAACGCAGGCCTTAACCTCTACACCATGTGGCCCCTGATTCTCTCCCTGTGATCAAAATGAGACTATTTCTCCTAAGTACTTAGGCTGAACCCTCTTGTTCATCTGTTTTCTTTTTTTTTTTTAAGCCTGTTTTTTAACAACAGTTTTAGATTTATACAAAATGTGGGCAGGTAGTACAGAGTTCCCATGCACGTCCCTCATTTTCCCCATTTTTAACTTCCTACCTGAGTATAGTACCTTTGTTATAAATTAATGAACCAATATTGATACATAATTAACCACGGTCCATAGTTTATTCGGATTTCCTTACTCTTTACCTAATGCCTTTTTTCTATCGTAGGGTCCCATCCAGGGTACCATATTACCTTTAGTTGTCATGTCTCCCTAGGCTCCTTGTGGCTGTGACAGTTTCTCAGACTTGCCTTGTTTTTGACAACCCTGATGGTTTTGATAAGCACCGGTCAGGCACGTTGTAGGGTGCCCCTTTATTGGAATTTTCCTCATAGTTAGATTGGTGTTTTCCTCACAGCTAGCCTGAATTGAGGAGGCTTTGAGAGGAATGTCACAGGGATAAAGTGCCTTTCTCATCACATGATCTCGAGCACGTGTGCTAGCAGCATGATTTATGGCTGCCGATGTTGGCCTTGATCACCTGGCGGAAGTCGTATTTTTCAGATTCCTCCATGGAAAACACCTTCTGTCCCGCCCTTCCTTTCCAATATTATATCGTTTGGGAGGAAGTCGCCATGCATAATCCATACTGAAAGAGTTATGCTCCCCTCTTTTAGGGTCAAGTAGCTACTCAATTCATTTGGAAAAATTCTGCATGGGAGATTTGTCTTGGCCATTTGTTAATTTATTCAGTTATTTATTTAAACCAGTGTGGCCTCATGGATATTGATTTTATATTTGGGTTCTAATGAGGTGCCACTTTAAAAATTACTTGGTTGCTCATGTCGTTCCAGCTTCGGCTGTTGGGAGCTCTTTGGGTTGACACCTGTGTCACTTTGACATACCCCTATCGTTGTGGGGATCTTTGGGTTTTTTTTACTCCTTCCTCACTATATGTCACTCCAAGAGGCTCTAGGCTCATTTTGTATATTTCCTGCCCCAGGCCTAGAATTTCCTGAGGATAACATTTCTTCAAGGAGACCTGGTTCTTTTTCTTGAAGAATGATAGCAGAAACCAAGCTCTGGGTGCTAGGTGTGTGTCCTTTATTCTATGTCCTCTCAGCTAACAGGTTTAGGAAATATATATGGATACGAATTATGTAAATGCACCTGTCTATAAATATGTCTATGTGTAACCATCTGTATCTGTGTTATGTTAAACATGACTTCTTGCTGATGACTTCAACTTGAATCCATTACCACATGCCTCCTCCCCTGGCGTATTTGTAAATTTCCTCTCCAGCAGGGAGAAAACTGGCTTCTACCATCTGCCATCCATTGCCTTAATTGTTCCATTCCAGTGTACCTGTGGGGCTGTAGCAGAGCTGTTAACTCATACCTGTGGGGAACTGCTTTTCTCGAGTAGAGCGCGGTGCTTGTGTGGAGTTCCTTTTGCCTTTCGCCTCACAGACTGCAATTCTCCTTTTTTTAAGATAAGAAAAATAGCTAATATATTTTGAGCACTCACCATATTCTAGGGACTGTTCTGAATACTTTCCATGTATTGCCTCTCTTAGGCCTCACAACTTGATGAGGAGGGATCTATTACTATCCCGTTTTACAGGTGAGGAAGCTGAGGCATACGAGGCTAGGTTACAGCTAGTAAGCCACAGGATCCCGGGTGGTCTGCTCCAGAGGCTGTGTTTAGTCACTGGTTATGCTGCTCAGGAAAAGCAGGCATGTAGGGGCCGCTTAGTCTTCTGCCTTTTCTAACGGGTTGCCGTCACTGACGCACCAAGGACGGTTTGGTGATACGGGGTTAAGTCTATGCACAGCAATGCTCTTCAGTTTCTGTGAATTTACCTTCAGATGCTAGGGTCTGCACGTGTGCTTTGGGAATGAACGACACCTGTTGTTATTTCGATAACAGGTGTCGTTCATTGACTTTGATCATTAGTTTTGGGCTCAGCTCCTCGTCTCTTGGCCCTTTCCCGCCGTATTTACTTTGTATTTCTGCATGTCCTTCCTGTCACAGTCCTTTTGTTCCTCCCCCTTGCCTCAGAGCTTGGTCTCTTCTTTAACTGCCCCACGGCCCCTCTGGCTTTTGTGCCCTTTGCTTGCCTTCTGCTGCTTAGCTCTCACTCTGGCTTTGTTTGCACTAATACCCCTGGGCCTGTCATAATTCCTCGTTCACTTTTCCTCTCAGTGTTCTAATCCCTGCTCACCACCAGGACCAAAATGTGCAATGGAAAGTACAAGAAAGCATTGTAAGATGATCTTGACAAGTTCGGATAATAATGTTTCCATCCATCCCAGGATTTTTCATAAAAAAAAAAAAAGATAAAAGGAAAAAACTATCTCTGTGCCTTCCTTTGTTCTTTCTCATCGGGAGAACTATCTAGCTGGAAGTTTGAGAGGCAGCCTCTATCTGGCAACCTTTCCTGAAACAGGAAAACCATTCTGTGACTAGGAGAACAAGGTGGAGGGTCCAGCTCCAAGTCAGTGTCAAGGTTACTTTGCTTTCTTTCCCTGAAGGGCAAAGTACATTGACTCCGACCCTCAGGGCTTGGCAGTGCCGCAGGCCACATTGCTTCCATGGCCCACCCGCTGCATAGATCTTATCATTTCATTAGCTGCACCAAAAAAGGTCCAGTTCTTGGAGAATATTCTAAAATAGAAAAACATTGTGCTGCTTTTGAAAAATAGTTCCATGTCTTATCTTCTGCTAATGATTAAGTAACAATAAATTATTATCTCAGATTTCTGGGGAGAGAAAAGAGCTCTAAATGGACAGTTATTCCTTTTGTCATGGCAATCCTATTTCTTGGCTTGGAGGTTACAAATCATGGGAGAGATGACTTCATCCCTAGAAAATTTTTTATTAAACATTTTACCAATTCTAGAGTGTTTTACTACTCATGGGATTTTAATATGATTTAATACATGTAGCTAAAAATCTCTGTACACATTAAAAATCTGTGGTTTGAGCATAATAACCACCTAAATGCTCACCTCAGCACTCTTACTCTGCATTACATGCCTGAAAGTCCCCAGGCGTGACTAGATGTTTTGTACTATTTCTTTGTACCTCTCAGCTAAGGCACCTGTCTAGTATCTTCCAACAAGGTATTATTAAGTGTGGTTTCTATTCAGGTAAGAAATCAAATAAGTATAACAAATCTCATGCTCCACGCCTCCCCTCTCTTCCTTTTCTTTAAACGGGTCTTTATGTCCCTTGAAAGTGTTTTGCTCTCTCACCTCAGGACCTTTGCGTATGCTGTTGCCCCAGCCATCAACCTACTAACTCTTCCTTAAGATCTCAGCGCTAACATTAATTCCTCTGGAGAGGTCCTCCCTGACTAGATTAGCTCTTTCTGAAGGTAAATCCTACTATGGGACCCTAGACTCTGATTGTGACATTCATAACATAAATAGTTCTTGTGAATAGGGAAAATAAAGGGGACTCGATAAGCACTAGTTTAGTTAGTGAGTTAATTCTCCCCAGAGGCCTGTTTTCCTAGAAGGAAGTGTGTTAGAAGTTGCATCAGTCAGTTCCAGTTGACCTCTGAGCATATCTTCCTTCCCCTACGGACATTTGCAGTAGGTTGGAAAGGTTCACATACCACAACGTTTTGCCCATTGCCAAGTGTGCCTGAGGTGGAAAGAGCAACTCTGGCTGTCCCCTTTGCTGTCAGGTTTGGCTCCCTGCCCCTGGCCACATACCCAACATGCTTATTCAGATACCTTACTTACACCTCCCTGTGGGGCTGAGGAGCTCTGCTCTGTAACCCACCAAAGATGACCTTGGAAAAGGAGAGCCATGCACTGGATTTTCTCCTGACTGAGTTTAGGGTATGTCACAGTGTTAATCTTTCCATTTGACTTCAGAAATTACTTCTTCAGTTTTCATAAGCCTGTATTACAGTTGAATGTCCCCGAGTTGATTTGTCCCAAGGAGGATGCCTTGTGTGTGTCTGTGAGTGTGTGTGTGTGTGTGAGTAGGTGTGTGTGTGTGTGTGTGTGTGAGTGTGTGTGTGAGTGTGTGAGTGTGTGTGAGTGTGTGTGAGTGTGTTGTGAGTGTGTGTGAGTGTGTGAGTGTGTGTGTGTGCGCACTATTTGTTCACAGTGACTGTCTTCCTCCAGCCTGCAGCCATATTTGTGGTAGCATGGTTTGTAGTCAATGGCCTTCTTTCTATGATAGGTGGCACATTCTTTGAGTTAATTTCCATGAGTGCTGATTGATTTTCACTGAGCCATTTTACCTTAATTCCTTTCTTTTGTGATTTATGGCAAGCAGTTATAAGAGTTACGTTTCTTAAAAGAAATATGTTAACAGTTAGGTGTCTCTCCAGGTGTCTCAAGATGTCCTTATTGACATTATGTCATTTGAAATCACAACTGATCAGTGTCAGGTAGATGAAGGCATTATTATGTCTCTTCTCCAGACAGGGGTCAGTGGATTCAAGTGACCCGTCCAGCCCCACTGGCTCACAGGTGGCTCAGCCACGATGACAATCGGGATTTCTTCCTTCTCTAGTTTCCTTCCTTGTTCTGTGTACAGAGCCGAGTGGCTTCTCTAGTTTAACAGTCACACCTTTTCTGTGAGTTTGTGACTTTACACCAGGATTTGCCTTCAATCCTAAGGCTCTTTACATCCTTCCAACTAACCAATTCTGGTTAGCATGTGACTTAGGTCTCAGGAGTGGATCCAAGATGGAAGAGCCATCAATCCTGTCGTCTCTGTCATGAAGTTGTGATGGTGCTTTTGAATTTGAAATCTTAAAAGTTTCACATTTTATCTGCTTCTTAGTTTTTCAAGAATGGAAAGATTCTTCTCAGGACTGGCACACATAAAGCCGCTGTGAGCTGTGGGCCCGGGTCCAGGACTGTCCAGAAATCCTCCCTCCCTGGCGTCCTGATGAACGCTCTGCTGATTGGAGGGCAGGGGTCTGCTTCGTGTTGTGTTGTGCTGTTCGTGTATGTCTTTCCCTTCTCTCTCTTAGTCCTCCCTCCCCCCCCATTCCTCTCTTGTGTGAAAATGCTTTTTCTAGCTAATTCAGTGAACTTTCAAAGCCCTCTTAGGCTAAGCTGCAGGAAGGGCTCTGTCACAAAGGGTAAAATGGGTAGATTAGCAGAGCTAGGTAAGACCATCAGGCTGAGGAGGACACAATTAGCACCTAAAGGCCCGTCCAACCTGAACTAAGTAAGGCTCCTCTCCAGAGCTCCCCCAGATCTCCGGAGGCTGCAGCTTTCCACGGCAGTATGTTCTGTATAATGTGCCCAGTAGAAATGGGTAAGGACACAGAGATGGAAACAAGGATACACATTTTGTAATTGTTGTAATTGTGAGGACCTAAATTAACTTAAATGCTTGCACACCAGTAGGAGAATACTTACCATATTTCCCCATGTATAAGACGCTCCCATGTATAAGACACACCTTAATTTTGGGGCCCAAAATTTGAAAAAAAAATGTATGACATAAAGTTATTGAACTCAAGTTTTATTCATCATAAAATTCATACAACTCCTCATCACTGTCAAAACTCCCAACCATTAGCTTGTCCTCATCTGTGTCTGATGACGAATCACTGTCTTCATATATTGCCTCATCCTCAGTGGGAAATGCAAGTAAAAAATCTACAACCACTATAAGACGCACCCAGTTTTTAGACCCCAGATTTTTCAAAAAAGGGTGTGTCTTATACATGGGGAAATACGTACGTTAATTATGGTGTGTCTGTGCAGGAGAATGCTATGTAGCCCTGAGAAACAGTAAGATCCAGAAGTAATGAATGGAGAGGTGTCGGTGACATACGATTCAGTGGGGGGGAAAATCCATGTTGGTTCATGTATGCATATTCTATCTATTTAAATATATATACATATTCATAGGAAAGTCTAGAAAAATATACCGCAAACTGTTAACAGACGGTCATGGGAATGGGATCAGAATGAAAGGGGAGCAGATATTTTGTTCTTTTACTTTATACCCATTTAGAATACTGACATTTTTGCAATAAATAATCAGTTTTATAATTTTAGAATTAACAATTATGGGGTGGGGGGTTAAGGAGTAAATGATATATTATTCTTTTTCAGTATCTGTCTTTTACCTGTAATTTTGGATTTCTGCCTGGGTTTTCTTCTACATAACGAAGCTCTGAGGGTCCTTAGGGTCATAGGGGTACTGGTCTCATTGTGAGGTTGAAGCTCTTTTTCATTTTGATTGTGGGATGTTCATTATTATCCCTCCATATGTGTTTTCCCGTCGGTGTCATTGGAAGAGCATTCCCTCACTGAAATATTAAGAAATATTAACTGAGTAGTCATACTAATTAAATTAATCCACTCATCTTTTGAGACTTGCAAAACTGTTCTGTAAGAGTCCACCTGATGTATAGAAACGTCAGGTTTTCTGTGTTCTAGGCTGTCACCCCACCTCTGCGCCTCTCACAATTCTGGGCTCAATGCTTGTCAGGAGAGAAGGAAAATTATTCATAGATAAAGTCATATTCCTTATAAAAATGAAATATTAGAGTACCTCTTCATCATTTTCTTCTTTAATTCATGATATTTGGTTTTCGTGAAGAAAGAAGAACTAATGATCAATGCTAAGTGTGGACTCTCAAAAAACAGAAGTCCATCAACTTGGGGGTTAGGGTTTAAACATATGAATTTGGGGGACACAAACATGAATACATAACAGATGATATAACAAGTAAACCAGATATTGACGGTTCACTGACTAGAAATCCATTAATTTCATCTTCCTCATGTTTTCAATTAATCTCAGAGCCCAGATTAATTTCTTCTGGCTTTCTGGAAGAGAATGAAACTTTTGTTTATCTTTTTATTGAATCCAGACTGAAGAGTCAGAGAATATTGAATTGTTTCTATGGTTTTTATTTATTTTTTATTTTTTGTAGTTTTTGATGTTTTTAAATTCCAACTTTTATGTGATAGTTTTAGGTCATTCATTTGCGATACAGATACGTGAATATTATAGTTCCAAGTGCTTTCGTGTTCCCATAGTGAAACCATGAGATCCACATCAGTAAAAACAGCTAATACATTTTTCTCCTCTTTGTACTTGAATTCCAAAAGTTAAGCATTCAATTGACTTTAGCTGTGTTTATGCCCTGATTACAGTCCAGCTCCCTGGTATGAAGTTGGGACATGTGAAATTTAGACACACCTGCAGTTTCACATATATGGATAGTAATACTTTTAGGCGTGTTACAGTTTGTTAACTACAATAAACAATGTCTTTGAAGTATAATTAGATAATTTTAAAATTTGCTGAAAAAAATTTGTTCAGCTGAAAAAGTTTGGTCAGTTAGGTCTTTAGCAAAAACGAGTGTCACATCTCTGTCAAAACATGCATTGATTAATTTATAGCCCCTGCCATGTTCTCCAGCCATGATCAGTGAACACGCCTTGGCTCTGGGGGTGGCTGGGTGTTAATGGGGTGAAGTGCTGTGTTGTCCGTGGGACACAGCCCAGCATGTGCTCGCTCAGGCTCGGCTGTCAAGCCTTCTCTGAACATGAAGCATATAATAATAGCACTCAACACTTTTTATGCTTTTTTGTCAGCCTGCTGTTGGTCTCTTTCATTGAGTGAGGGGCTGCCCCTAACCTAGACAGCTCGTGTCCTTAGTGACATGTGCACACACGGTGACCCCTGTCTCTTCTTGTGCTCTGGACCTTGTTTCAGGTGGTCCCTGCTGAGCCGTCAGAGAAAACCACCCTGACAGTGGTTAGCTTATCAAGTTTTTCTTTTTCACCTTTCCAAACGTAACTCCTCTGCTCATACTATTTCTCCCACTCGAAACAAAGTCTCATCTTGTAACTTGAGAAGCAAAAGGATACTTTTTGTGAGGATATTTTTGGTTCTTACGCGGCAATTATGCTGGTGATCTTTGTAAAATGAAATGTATGCATTTCTCTTTTCCAAACTTAGGCACTTCCTTTCATCATTTGGATTTCTAGCCTACTGTCAGTCTGTTAATTGCTAAAATGTTAGGAGAATAGATTTTTGTGCTCTCCGATTTGAGTGAATCCAGAATTGGAAACACACGGTCTCGTTGTACAGATCGCTTTGAAGTTACTGTAAGACTCACTAAATCTTCTTCTGCATGTCTTTTTCTGCCCTGTATGGATTTTCCAAATCTTATCGTCCTTTTTTAAAAAAATTTATCTTTCCCCTGCTCCCCAACCACCACTTCAAATAATAAAATGTAGTCAGGTTATTTTCAAGTGCCTTAATTTCATTGACATTGCCAGCAACTTATAGATGAATTATCTGTTAACCACCTGCCCAAGTTTTCCTGGGGTGTACCCGGGCTAGGCTCCGGGGTCCACAGCTTGTTTGGGGTCCCCGCAGCCAGCTGTGTGCAGTGACGCTCCGTTTCTCTTTTTCAGCGCAATCGCCTCCATCCTGAGGGCCTGGCTTGACCAATGCGCAGAAGACTTCCGAGAGCCCCCTCACTTCCCTTGCTTACAGAAACTGCTGGATTATCTCAAACAGATGATGCCAGGCTCTGACCCGGAGAGAAGAGCACAAAATCTGCTGGAGCAGTTTCACAAGCAAGAAGTCGAAACTGACAGTGAGTGCTTGCTTGATCCCAGGGGAAAAGCTCGATTCTGGTTCTGCAGCCTCCATGTTAAGGACATGGCTTCCCTGCACTTGTTGAAGAGGAGACCTTGGTGTCTCTCAGAAGGACAAGCTGCTGGGGGATTAAAATAAAATTCTCAAGGTTATTCAAGTGCTTCATTACAGAGCCCTGGAGTTTTAGAGCAAAGGGGATTTTTAAGACCCCCTAGTCTGGCTCCATCATTTGATAGATGCGGAATCTGTGGCTCAGAGAAGTGAAGTAATTCTCTAGGGCGTTTATCATACCATAGAGGGGGTGATCTCCTTGGCGATCTTTTATCTCCCCTGGTGAACACGTACCATGCCGAACCTGAGTTTGCTCTTTAGTATCTGTTGAATGGCTCTTCCTTCTGTCAACTGGAAATCCATCACAAACCACGATCCCCAGGCAGCAGGCAAGGGATTACACCCAGTTCTGCTCCTGCCCTCACAGAAACTGGGAAGAGGTGTTCTGGAGCTAGAAAGCGTCGCTGTGATCTGTCCTCTGCCCAAGTGCAGATGACCAGTCACTTGGTGTCTCCCGTGGCCTCATCACAGGAAGTTTCTGTGGCTGTTTTTTCCTCTGTGAGGAATTGACCGCCTAGATGCAAGGACAAAGGAAGAGTCACCACTGGCGGGCATGAGGTGCTTGGAACTGTGAGGCTTTGCAGAAAGCCAGAACGAGGCTAGGACAGGCCTTCGGAGTGACGTTTTATCCCCTCCCGGCGTGCGGGGTGATGGTTGCCATGACAGCTGACCCACTTGGAGCTTCTGACAGGCATTTCCCTGAAGTGACGCCTGATTTCCTTGGGGGGTGGGGTGGGGGGAGGAAATGGCTCCTCCGCACCGATAAGGGAAGCTGCATCAGTGCCAAAGAAAATAACCTTAAATTCCAAACAGTACCTGTTGAGTTTTTTCTATATGGGGGACCAGAGAGTGGCAAACGCAGTTGCATCATTAGATGCTGACTGCCAAGTAGCTCTATCTTGGGTGACTTCATCTGCCCGGAATGTTTGAATACCAGGGGCGCTCCTCCAGCTGCCGGACCTCAACTCCCCTCAGGGCCTCCCTGCCTGTCTTTGTGCTGCGGTGGAAAAGGCTGTGTGAGAGCCCAGCTCTCCCCACTGGGGCCGCGCCTGGCTCCGGGCCTAATTGGGGAACCGGTGGGACCAGTGGTTCATTGTTTCCGACCCAGGGGCTGGGAGGCAGAGCTCATTTGGCAGGCCGAAGCTGGAGAGAGGGAGGTGCTGCACTTGGGAAAGGCTCTCAGGCAGTGCCCAAGAAGGCATTTTCTTCTAAGTTTGGAAATTTTTAATCAGGAAAGCCCAAAGCTGTGATTATTAAGTACAGTTGTCATTGCTGAAAAGGAATTTGAGGAGCTTGGTTCCCATGCACCTATTTTACCCAGTTTCATGCCGGCAAAAGCAACAGGCTCTCCTCCATGTTTTGCACAAGTAAAACCTCGCTTCAAGTTTTTACTCCTGCACTTCTGGGAGAGAGTCGAGAGCAGAAACAGCGAAGGCATGGACTAGGCCCCAGAGTGAAGGGAGCCTGTGATCTTCATTCATAGCAGCATCCAAGGCACATACCGGGCGCTGTGAGTGTTGAATGCCTGCGAGGATCAAGACTTACCACATACGCCCCTGGGCGGAAGTGGGTCAGCCTCCGCATTGCAGTCATGGGGGTGGATTTCTCTAGCAGCTTGCAAGAGGGCTGAGAGGCCCATTCTGAACCTTAGCGTGGGCTTTTCAAATGTCTTGCTCCTGCCCTGAGAGAGGACCAGAGCTATGTGTAGAAAAAGGGATGAGATCCTGGGGTTTTAGCTTCCTTTAGCTCGTACCTGTTGGTGTCCCAGACTCTGGAAAGATGGTGACCAACCCCTTCTACCTTGTCCAGCCATAACCCAGCCCCATTGGCATCAGCACCTTCCACTCTGGGGATGAGGGGCCAGCCCTAAACCACACACCTGTCATCAGAGCTGGCAAGGACTCACATGACACCCCATTAGGGGAAGTGATGTAGGGCCCACTCTCAGTACCCCCTTTACTCTAGAAAACAGGGAAAAGGCCACCCCCAACTTGATCAAGGTGCCTAAAAGGCTTTCATTCTACAAAGAAAGAGGGAAAAGCCTTAAAATGTAAACATTCTGGGGAAGTAGTAACACACTGATTTAAATTTCTGCTAAGATATAACTGAATACAGCTAGTTTTTTTTGGGGGGGGTTTTTGAGAACAGATTTAACAGAGAGGAGATCAAGGAGTGTGAAGGGGGTTGAGACTGGAAACAGCCCAGGAATTGGAGAAAGGTGCCAGGGAAGGGAGGCTGGGGGCTCGAGTTAAACTTCATCCAATTCCAGTCTTTCCAGATGGAGACTTTCCAGATGGAGACGGGAGGTCTTACTCCGTGTGCTGAGCCCTTCAGCTTTTGGTCTGGAGTCCTAGGCAGTGATGCTTACTCACTTCCGGGGTCTGGGCCACACGTAATTTGCTAATTGATGATCTTATCTATAATAAGGCTCAGGCGAGTTTTGTTTAAGACTATTCTGCTTCATGCTTATTTAACTTGAGGGGGAAGGTGAAAGCTACCTCAAAAGTACTTTGAGAATTCTGAGGACTCCATCAGCGTTTCTGACACCCAAACAACCCATTTACCCCCCAAAGCCTGACCTGCCTTTATGCCCAGTCCTTCTAGGCTTCTGTTGTAAATGCCGGCGCCCACCCCCAACCCCGTAATTACAAATTACAAATTATGTACTTGGGGTTCAGGAAGTAGTGGGTTAGTCCTTGAGCTGACTAGAGGGTATGAAGGAGCCCAAGATGAAGGTAACCCCCTGAATGATGCCCAGCTCTGCTTTTCTAGACTTTCCCTAACCTGGCTCTGCCCTTGGTCTAGGAACCCATGGTTGGTCAAAGACAAGAGGCCTCTGAACTTAATAGACTCTAAGAAAAAGCTGAAAATGTGAAGACCTCCATTGCACTCAGAGTTATTGAGCTTCCTGTTCGCTCTTTGGGTTTTCTGAAGGATTAGCCCTCTCCTTCCTAAAGCAAAGTTCCGTTTGACTCTATAAACAAGGTCATATACAGTGACACTGAAGAACTCATTTTCTTCCATCTGTTCCCAGATGGGTTTCCCAGCACCAGCTCCGTCAGCCTGGAAGAGGAAGAGGAACTGGAAGGTGGAGTGTCCGCAGAGTTCACGTGCTTCTCAGAAGACCTCGTGGCAGAGCAGCTGACCTATATGGATGCAGTACGTCTTCTCTTTAAACCCTGGGTAGTGACAGTGCTGGTGGCCCAGGGAGGGCAGTGGGGGAACGTGATTTACGTCTTTTCAAATCCTTGAGAGAAGCTCTGCCTGTAAATACAGAGGGAAGATGTGACTGGAATCAGTCATCTGAATAATTCAGGCCTAAGTTCTTCTTGCAATTCTGGGTGAAGGTGCTTTTCACTCGGCACTCAATACACCCAGGGATATAAGAAGTTTTATCCTGGTGACACAGAACCTACCCCCATTCCCTGCTATTTCTCTCCCTTTAAAAGCAGTAATATTCCAAGATCTGGACTCTTTATTTGGAGGACTGTAAAAGAGCCAAAGTATAAGTCAGGATAAAATAAACTCGCCAAATCCACACGTGACTATCTGGCAGCTCAGTCCCACATGTGCTGCTTGTACCTTTGAAGTTGGACGATTTTTTCTTTTAGCTGATTACGTCAGCCACATTTCATAGCTCAAGCTTAGCTGGTAAATACCAGTTAAAGAAAAACGGTCTATTGTGAATTATCACAATGGTTTTGGCTCTTCTGCCCTCACCCCTTTGAACACAGCAGCATGAGACGTGGCAGAGAGTTTCCATGCCGTGAGCATGCAAATAAACTCTCCAAGTACACCTGACAGTCTGTGTACAGTACATCCTGCTGTTCTCTCTTGTACACAAATCCTTACCTGTCTTGTATTGAATTGTTGTACAAATGAGCGTCTGATTTGTTCAGCGGGTTTGTCACTGTAGTTGCTCCACAACTGACAGCCTAAGAGAGAGATGGAAAATGTCACTGATGATGACTTTTAGGCAAAGACCTGGAAACCAGCCTTCACAGCCCTCTCTCTTCCTTTTACGGTGGGACGTTGAATAGCTTTTCCTTTTCTATGCTTCTTACTCTCTTCATTTTAAATAACATGAAATACTGACATCAATGAGCGTCACATGTGTTGTACTTCAGTGGGTCACTTTTCAGGTGGTCATAGAACATTCATGTGTGTTACAGATAATCCATGATCATCAGTGCCCAGAACATGCCACGGATGTGATTTGGATGTCAACATTATCTTAACTACCTTTTCCTTTTGTTTTCTTTTTTTCTTTTTTTTGATTAGTAGTATAGATTTTTTTTTTTGCCTGGCTTTCCTTTGACAGAAAACTCAAAATGTTTTGGGGTATTTAAATTTCCTTTTGGTCATTGTGTTTCACATGCTCTGTTGAGCAGATTTAGGAAGAACATGTGGGCTTTTCTGATCAATTAATATATTATTTATTTTTGCCTGTTGAAATGAACACCACAAGGCACATCAAGTAGAAATGGATTATTTCCCTATTCACAAAAATACCAATTTACAGGTAACCCAGACGACGTGCTTTGCCCTGTGAAATGTCTGTGTTGTCTTTACTGTCAATTTCTCTTTTGTTCTAGCAACTGTTCAAGAAAGTGGTGCCCCACCACTGCCTGGGCTGCATTTGGTCTCAGAGGGATAAGAAGGAAAACAAACATTTGGCTCCTACTATCCGCGCTACCATCTCTCAATTTAATACCCTCACCAAATGCGTTGTCAGCACCATTCTGGGAGGCAAAGAACTCAAAACTCAGCAGAGAGCCAGAATCATCGAGAAGTGGATTAACATCGCTCACGTAATTGTCTTTTTATAAATATTCTTTGTGTCTAGTAGATACTAGAGACTGCTCCAACACCCTCTTGAAATGGTTTGTCCATCTGATTGAAAGGCAATCAAAAGACCGCATGTCAGGGCCCATTGGGTTTTGTTGTTATTATTGGGTTGTCGGAAAAGTCATGATGCATTTTTGCAACGAAAAACAGAGAAAAAAATATGTCATTGTTTTTCTGACAACCCAATAGTTTTCTTCTGACGTAAGAAAGAAAGTTGCCTTTCCTAACTTGGGAGCTTATTTCTTTTTCCTCTTTTAAAAACAATTGGTCCGTTGCTCACTTATTTCTGCTTGTTGAGCCTCACGCTGCTGCTTCTCCAGGGTGAGACATTCTGTCTGCTTTTTCCTTTGTAATCACAGACTGGGCGCTGGTCCTGCCCTGTGTTCAGTGAGTATAAACTGATAGTCTAAGTGTCAGACTCCTCTTCAACCCAGAGTGAGGGCCCATCTCCCTACCTCCTGCAGATTTGAAGATCTGATACCTTCTCAGAATCCAGAATCTTTGTTTCTAAAGGACTCAGATACACAGATTTCACATTAACCCGGGCTTTTCTGAGAGCCTTACATCTGAAGGTGGAGAGGCAAAGCCTGTTCCTAGGCCTGAATTATACTTTGCTGAGTGTCAGTCTGGTCTCTTGGATCAGCTACATACATGTGATACGACCTTCATTTATCAGCATCTTAATCCTCATCGAGAAAAGGTGAATGGTATTTAGTCAGTTCGTGACCAAATATTTCATGACCTTCTAAATGTGTATGAGCTACAATTTTATGGTTTTGGGGACACAGATAGGATAAACACAATGAATTTGGTCCTGCAGGAGCCTGTAGTCAAACAAGGAAACTAAGATACGCTAGAATTATCTCAGCCCAGGCAGAAGAACAGAACCCTGTGAGAGAAGCCTGCAGGGGTGAAGGGAGGAGAAATCCCTTCCTACTGGGCTGATCGAGAGAGGCTTCGTGGAGACGATGACATTTGAATTTAGCTTTGAATAATAGGATTTTTGGTATTTAAAGACTGGGGACAATTTTTTTTTCTAGGCAGAAGAAATTACATTGCAAAAGCTATATAATTAACAAAGTTGAAAAATAATTATGTAATTATTAGTTACATAAATAGTCCTGTTAGTCCATGTTCTGGGCTATATGAGTCACCCCTCAACCTAAACATATTTTGCGCTCTCTCTCTCTCTCTCTCTCTCTCTCTCTCTCTCTCTCTCTATATATATATATATATATATATACACACATATACATATATATACACATATACATATATACACATACATATACATATATATACACATATACATATATATACACATATACATATATATACACATATACATATACATATACATAGATATACACACACACATACATATATATATATATTTGGCTCCTACCATCCCTTATTGATAGGGCATAATGCTTAATTTTTCACACTCTCTCTTATTATTGTCTTTGATAAAGAGCAAGGCCAAAACAGTGCCAGAGAATCTGCATTATTTTGAGTTTTTAGGTGGTCTGTTACCACAGACTTTTTAGCATATGAAAAAAGTAAGAAGCAAAGAATATCTTATGCGACTTAGATTATTCCTGTTCTGCATTGAGCTTATTTATTGATAGGTAAGAGCTACAAAAGAAAAGTTCTAGTAGAGTGCGACAGAGCGTGGGGTTTCTTTGTCTTCTTAGAAGGAGAAAATATATATATTTTAATCATAAATGTCATATCATTTGCAGCCTTTTACATGTCTCAAAAGAAACTAGCCTATCTACCTTTCATCCATGTAACTGCTTAGAAAATCTATAGCAAGAATATGGCATCTATATGTGTAACAGTGTGGCTCAAACAATGTCTTTTGGTCCAAATTAAATGTAAATTATGCATTGATGTGATAAGAAGAAATACAAGTGAAATAATTTGAAGTATATTCCAGATCCCATGGCGTCTGCTTAAAACCCAAGAGTCCTCACTCTTGGCCATGTAGTTTCCTCCTAGTGAGCATTTGTGTCCCTTAAAATTGTGTAGGCTAGCTTAATAAAATAATAAAACTCACAGGTGGTTTCTTGCCAAGATGTATTCTACTTTTCCTGCATTATAATCAGAATTTCTATTGAGAGGATGTTTGAAAAAAAATGACAATTTTACACACAGAAAGCATTTCTGACCTAACATGACTATCTTTTCTTGGACTGCCTAACTGCTGCATTTTTACTTTTGCATCATGTCTCCTGGAATGATACCTCCTTTTCTAGAAATGGGGCCAGATGCCTTTTCTACTCCGTTAAACCCTTGGCTTAAGCCCCTTTCTGAATAATGTGTTCCATATGTTTATTATAATTTGCATGAAATATCTGTGCCTGAGTTCTTTTATTTATTGCAAGTTTCCTGATTTTTAGAACATAACTTTTGGATTCTGAACCTTTGTTGAACCGTGCTCTCATGGGCTATGGTTTCCAGACTGACTGTAATTTAGTTCTCTCTCCCCGCTCGTCTCTCTCTCTCTCTCTCTCTCTCTCTCTTCCTTCCTTCCTTCCTTCCATTCTTTCTTTCACATTTCCTCTCAACTCTTTTTGTCAGCTGGATTAGACAATGTTAAAAAAGACCTCTCTTCTNCTCTCTCTCTCTCTCTCTCTCTCTCCTCCTTCTCTCTCTCTCTCTCTCCTCCTTCTCTCTCTTTCTCTCCCTCCCTCTCTGTCTCTCTCCCCCTCCACGTTCCCCTTTTAAATAAAGGGAAGGCATCGTGGCATTTAAAAAGAGTAGGTATGACTTTTGCAAAGTACTTCGGCATTTACTCTCGAGAAAATGTTTAGGGTTTTGTTTATTTGGCATAGTTTTAAGCAGCCAGATTTCGGCATGCTGTTAGAGAATGCTGTTTTCCTTTATATTCAGGATTAGCATCACTTCATGAAATCAGCTTTTAAGCAATGTGCCTGAGCAATATGCTCAACCACTCAGGGACCTCTGGCCCCAGATGTTGTGCACGAAGCTAAACCCATGCTCACATGGCGTGCTCCACTGTAAACGGTGTTTGTATTACCCTCCCATACGCCTGCATGTGAAGCATCTCCATTGACGGAAGTCATGGCCCACTCTCCCCATGTTGCCACTGTCCTCATGCCAGCCAAGCAGGGGACCCTCTCCCTGAACATTTTGCTGTCCCCGCCATTTATTCAGCAGGCCCTGGACTCCACAGTCACTGACTGCGGAGGCCACAGACTCTGCGTGGTGGTTGAAATTCTGGGATCAGGGAACCTTTCTCTTTCCTCAGAAAAACGACATCCAGGATGTTTCCTGTTCTCTTTATATTTTGTTTTAAAATGCTGCCAACATGAATTTGATTTGAATAGTCCAGGTTATTTTGGAAACACTGAAGTACCAAGGTGTTTCTGAATGTTTACGATTGCGGCCCAAGCCAATTTGAAACTAAATGAATGTGTATAAAAATATTCCCTCTTGGCTAAGCGCATGAAAGCCAAAGTTCAACTTGTGGTGAATTTTTATGGCCAAGTTATATACACCTCTCTGGACAGGGGTTGGTCATGAGATGCTCGATACCATCTGACCTCCAAGTGGCTGCTGCCCAATTCACTTTGTGGGCCCAAAGGATACAGTGATCTTTCATGTGTATTTTTAGGGCATCTGTGTGCTCTCAGCAGAAGAAAGTCTGCTTTCTCTAGCTTAGCTCTGAGGACTCGCCTCCATTCGTGTTTTTACTAGGAAAGCTGGAAACTATAAAACTGTAACAACAACGCAGAAAATATATTAAAGGAGAGAAAAACAAGCGTACCGTGCCAAAATCTATAAAGTGTTTCGGTGACTGGGGTGGGAGGAAGGAGCCACTTTTTGATGTTCCGTATTTATACAGCTGCCTATTTAGTGGTAAGAATTCATAGCAGCTGTGATACCTCTCAAACAGGAAACCACCAAACTCACTGTATTATTGCTATTTAAATGCCTTTTATGTTTGAACCACTCTCCCTACAGGAATGTAGAATCCTGAAGAATTTTTCCTCCTTGAGGGCCATCGTGTCGGCGCTGCAGTCCAATTCCATCTATCGCTTAAAGAAGACTTGGGCTGCGGTCCCCAAGTAAGTCCCCAAGTGTCTGCTCGCCTTTCCTTGGCCGGGGTGATCCATGGCTGCAGAAATGGTGTGGGTCCTCCACCTTCAAAGCTCTTGTTATATAACGAGAGAAACATATTTGGAAGCCCCTGTGTGCTCCAGGCAGAGTGCATTTTACACATAATCATTAATGCATTTGAGGCAGGGCTGCCACAGAAATCACATCCATTCTCTAAGAGTGCCAAAGCCAAGGTCGCTAGCTTTAGGAATGGTTTAAAGGATGCGCTTATTATCTGGATTTTGAGGGATAAAGTTGTGGAGTGATGGGGTCACAGCAATTTGCCATTATATCTGGCTTTTTCTCAGCCACGTTCCAAAGCCCTAAGCTATTTCAAGATGTGAGGAATGACGTGTGCCTGTAGTTCTTGCTGTTCAGTAAGAATCCATTTAGTTAGTTTCTGCTTCAGCTTATGAAAAGCTATCTTAGTGTTGCTAAAACCTCTAAGTGTTCCCTCCTAGGTACCTAAATTTATTAACAGGCCAGATTCTATATTATTTTTCTTCATATTCCTTGGTGCCACCTTTGCAACAATTAACAATATAATGTCCGTATGAATTCACCATCGCTTCCTCCCCACCCCCCCCCTCACCCCCCCATGTTCAGAGCTTTACTTGTAGACCAGAAAACTTGGTGCAAAGGAGGGCAGGGTGAGTGGGGAGGCGTCTGGTCCCATATTCGTGCAGATTTAGAGGTTGGGGGATGTGTCATGGCTACACACCAGGCCAGCTACATTCAACAAGCCTGCCTAGGTTTGAACTAATCAGAAGTCAGGCTGTATCAAGGAAGAATGTATAAACTGTTTATAGTCTATACTGTACACAGTATAGTCAGTTGCAGTCAGGAGAGATGCCAGCTGGCTCCCTGGGACGGCTGGCTCTTATGGGATTGGTGGATTCAGTCCTTCGAGTGGAAGGTCTAGTACTGAGATTCATCAAGCTGATTAAGCGCAAAGGGACTGACGCTATGCAAACTTGCAAGAGACTGAAATTGGTAAACCGGAGTGTCATCAACTTATGCTGAAAAGGGAGTGCCAGAGAACTCAAGCTTACCAGTGAGCTCATATTCGCAGTCAGAGGGAAGTCTGCATGGGACAAGTCCGATTATCTGTTGCATAATTCTTTGATAGGTAAGGAGAAATATTGAAGTGGATGATCTAAATGCCTGGCGTTCCAAAGCTATAGAAGCCACAGCCATTCAGATGCAAAAGCTCATGTTCTGTTTATGATGCTGTTATCAGTCAGAAGACTGGTAGATAGGCTTTTCAAAGTCCAGTGCAGTTTTCTTAATTACCACTCTTTTCCTGGGTTCTTTCTCATCTTCACTAGTTTGAATAATCAAGGTGACTCTGTGTGTGAGAGATTAGTTGGCTGATTTTCCTCTGCACGTAAATGTTATAAAAGATACGGGTCACATAAAACCATTAGATGATAGGCCCTGGGGAACGAGCTGGGGACATCAGATGCACGCAGGGAACTCATCCTCAACAGCCCTGACTCCTGCTCCTCCCCCTTGCCACCGTTCCTCAGCTGTGGTCCCAAAAGCAAAGGGATGGTCAGGGGCGAAAAGGCAGCCTGGCCTGATTGCAGCCTTCTCTGATTGCAGGGAAGGGTAGTCCTGTCTCTCTTTGGTGGTTGATAAGTAGAACGCTATGGTCAGCCACTCAGCCGGCCAAAAATTTCTTCCACGGCAAATCTGATGTGAAAACACCAGTAACAAAATTAGTGGGCTTGTATCTTAATCTCCTTGGTTACCATATGAGAAAGTCCATTCTTCCAGCTGCCTGGAATAAACAAACAAAAACCCCACAAAACAAACCTCAAAGCCGCGTTCTATACAATGTGGGCGTCTGGTTTGTTTCTTAGTTGGGTGGCTGGTTCATGTTTTAGCAGGGATGCTGCATACGTGTCACAGTTTCTTAGAAGATGCCTCCATATCAGCTCTACTTATTTCCATGGCTACATTCAAGAGACATGGTTAAGGCATCTTACTTGGTTGTCACTTTCCCTGTAATCCTGTACGCTAATAACTTTCACGGACAGAGAAGATATCGATTACTCTTTTTTAGGTCCACGATTACTTTTTTTTAGAACTTAAATAATTAAGTTCTTAATTATTTTTTCCAAAATATAAATAGCTTTAGTGGATTTCTTATTTGTAAGAGCAATATCACACTCACTTTGAAACAGGTTTTTAATAATGGCTTTCTCATGATACTGCTAATGCTGCATATCTAATGATATTGCCTCGTTAATGCTTTGCCTTCAGAACCATCCACTCAGTAACCGTGGAAGGGTATGCAGAGCAAAGCAAGGGGCCCCGTGGAGAATGTACTAGAAAGGGACAAGGATGGAGTTGGCGCTTTGCACGTGGTCCTGCAGCCGTCCTGCAGGGAACTGTTAGTATTCCCATTGTACAGACGAGAAAAGTGAAGCTCAGGAAAGATGAGCAACTTGTCCAAAATCACTTGGGGCAGAGCTGGGATTTGAACCCACCGCTCTGACCCCGGAGCCCATCCTGATTCTGCCATCTACCCGGACTCTGAGTGTAGGACACTGGCCTGCGATTCAGGCAATTTGGGTCCATACCTGCCACTCTCAGCAGTTATCAGCGGAGACTTGGACACACCCCTGACCCTGGCGTCTTCATCTCTAAATGGAGGGGACATGCCGAGATGATTTCTCAGCTCCCATGGGGCTGTGTGTGTGTCATTAAGACAGATTTTTTTTTTAACTTGCTGAAGAGAACATGTCCCAGTTGAACACCTTAATGCCCCAATTTAACAATCCATCTCTATGGTTTTAACATACACGTTTAGAAAGTATCCCTTTCTTTACACAGGTGACCATATTCACCTTTAAAACAAAGCCACCCCGCATGAGAAAAGCCAGTGGTTTCATCTGTTCACAGGGCCCACTGATCCTGAGATCAGTACAGCCTCCTGTAGCCATAGGTACTGAGGACAGCGGGGCCGAAGGTGTTGCGCTTTTCCTGACTCTTCATTTGTTACTGTTTTCTTAATCCCTCTTCTAGGGACCGAATGCTGATGTTTGAAGAACTCTCAGATATCTTCTCGGACCATAATAACCATCTGACCAGCCGGGAACTCCTGATGAAGGTGAGGCTCGTGATGAGACTGGGTGGCCCTGTGGACAGCTCTGGAATCTATTCGAGGGAAGAGTGGCTTGATGGCTCCCTAAATGTCTACTGTCCCATGAGAAAGCCTAGAGCGACCAGAAGGCAGACTTTTTGGTTTTTGCTTTTCATGCTGAATCGGAGTAGGGCTGAGAAAACTCAAAAGTCCAGTTCCGTGGCTTCACTGTTATGCAATCAGATTGTGAAACCTGTGCTCATGTGTATCCCTCTTTACCAAGCTGCTCTGCAAATACCAAGTGCTGGCAGTTAGGTGGGGAAGAGGGCCTAGAATATGCCTTCTCAGCAAATCATCTCCTAGAATGACGGAGGCCAAGCCAGCAATTCCACAGCCTTTATTTGGACTCAATTGCACAACCTGTCAGTCAGCAATATTTGTTGAACACCCAACGAGTGCTGACTTCTGAACTGCAGGCTCAGAAGAGGTATAGCGTGGCTCATTTTATTGCTCGTGACATTTGTTGCATAGCTAATATTTGTGGAGCATTGGACCAACCTCTAGGAATATACAGGTAACTAACATCGACCCTGTTTTCAAGAGCGCACCTTCTATTTGATGAATATAGACACTAAACAAGAATAAGTCAGTAGCCACATAAAGGTACAAATCACAGGGTGTGGACAGTCATCAGAGGGGAACATAGAGCAGATACTGTCTTCACAGTCTTTCTATAAAGTACCTGTATCATCCTGGCTTTGCAGAGAGCCAAGACTCAGAGCGGTAAACAAGACCTCAGTCACATACCTGGTAGGTGGTAGAGCTAGGACGTGAATCCGACCTGGTGAGACTCTAAAGCCTGTGCTTTTGTCACTTAGGTATAAAAGTGTTTCTTCTGACCACTTGAGAGTAGGGCGCGGCATAGGTCAGGTCAGCCTTCATAGGGAAGGTAAATCAGTAATTCCAGAAATACTGATCGAGCAGTCGCTACGTGATCAGTGTGGGGAGTACAACCATATTGAAGGCAGCCCCTGACCTTAAGGAGATTACAGCCTCCTTAGTGGGGGAGGGAGAGAAGTGGACAATTCTAAAAGAATCTGAGATGTGCCACCATAGGGGGAGGCCCTGAACTTGGCAATGAGAAGAGATGATCCTTGTCCTCAGTCTCCTTTTCTGTAAATCAGAGACAATAATCACACTTAGCCTACTGACCTCCTATAAGTGTTTTGCAGACTGACTAAGAAAAAATATTTGAAAACACTATGCAAATGTAAGCTATTTTTAGTATTTGGCAAGCTATGCACATATGAAACCGAAGTATACATAGCAAATGAAAATGCATAAAGTATAAGCTGCATATGGGCGCTTGGGGCAGACACTTGGAGTAGGAATGAAAGACAAGTGGAGATGGGGTTACTGAGAAAAGGCATCCAGCTACTAACTGTTGGACGAGTCCTTCCTATAAGGGCACCTGTTACTTCTTCCGGACTATTCTCCTCCTAAGTCCTGCTTCTCCTTCATGTCTCATTCTGGACTCCTCGTCTTCTGGAACCCTCCCGCCACATCCTCAGGTCTGAGTAGCTTCTTCCCCATGTCTGCCCCAGCACCTGTATGCGCCATCGGAATTGCCTTGTACACCCCCTGTCTCCCTCATGGCCTATAAGCCTCTTTCAGGCAGGGACTGGGTTGATCTTTCTCACTGTTAAATTACTAATGCCTAGCACAGTGCCTGGCATGTAGCAAGTGTTCAGAAGCCATGTTGGACTGCGTGAATTGACGGGCCTTATCATTCACGTGACTTTTTAACCCCTTGCCCACTATTAGCCCTTCTCGGAGCAGGTGACATGCGCAGGGCAGTTGATGCTGACGCCTGATTCTGGTTTGGCCTACCTGCTTAAATGCACGCTAAATACTGCTTGCCGAGTGTTACTGCTCCCTGCTTCTCGTCCCCACGGATTTGGGGACTTTAAATGGAAGCTCTTCTGGCTGGAAGGAGATGGCTTAGTGGTCTCTCTGCCCGTAATACGAAGCTAGACAAACTGGAGCCACGCATTCAAATCCCAGTAGCTCTGAGTCATCCTTGCAAAGCAGATAAGTTGAATACTGTGCCGCTCATGGCCTGGTGGCAGTCTTCTGGCCGAAACCTTAGAAACAAAGCTGTGTCTTGACATTAAAGGTTCCATAAACCTTCCTTAATGGTAGAAGTTTACCCGAGCGCTCTCAGTTAGATTTCTTACATATGGCTCAAATCCCAAAGAAATGAAAAACTTGGCTATGAGTCCATGTGGTCTGTGCACTATCATTATGATAGTGGAATGTTTTGGGCAGTGGCTGCGTCTGTGTGGGTATCTTTCCACTCATCTTTGCTGAGCATTCCTTCATACGAAATATATAATTCTGGATGTTCATTCTCAGCACAGTGGTAAAAAAAAATGAAATCAAGGTATTTAGGTTCTCCAAAGAACCACTGCGAAAAGTTGCTGTCTCTCTTTCTAGACTGATATGGTTGGGTAATCTTAGTCTGAAATGGCCTCTCTTCTCTTCTACGCCTGGGTAGACATAATGTGCCACCTCTATAATATTATGACTAAGGCAACGTAATAATTAGCAAGAATCTATGGTTTGCCTTTCAATTGTTGGAAAAAAAATTTTTTTTCTCAGAGATTATCTTAAACCTGTCACCTCCGTATGATTTCCGGAACTGAGATCATTCTAAGCAGGTAAATTAGAGAATCCACAGATTTCAAAACAATAGGAAAGCAGAATACCACCAACGCTCCTTGGTTCTTGATGAGAATTCTTCCTGGTTGGACTGATACAGACAACTTCCAGAAAGGCCCAGGAATTTGGCTCTTATGGAGATGTATTATTCAGTCAAGCCCCAAAATGCACTAACATCAGAACTGGAGCAGGAGATTTTTAGGACTGTGAAGACCTATTCAAATAATTACCATTAGCTTCAGAGCTATAGTTTAACTGACACCACTGAGAAGGAACCAATGCCCGGGTAGCGCCACAGTAGAAGAGGGCCCTCAGAGGTCCAGGAGCAGGGTGGATGAGGGCAGCTGAACTCTGCTCAAGAGGGAGACAGAAGGTGAGACGCAGGTGAGAACTTTGCACTAGAGAGAGGGAGGGAGGACAGATGGGGAGAGAGGAGAGGAGAGGGGGAGGTAGTGGGAAGTTTATGGAGGGAGAGATTTGGAATTCATCCAAACGTAGGTGATGATTAAGGTCTTGGGACTGGATAGGATTTCCAAAGACACGAGTATAGTGAAAAACAAGATGACTTTGGCAGAAAGAAGACTCACTAAGAAAGTCCGAGCAGCAAAGGAGGCAGGAGGAAAGAACCACAGTGATGCAATCACAAAAACCTGTGAAAAGCTTCAAGAAGTTTCAAGGGATTGGTGGTGTGAGACGCTGCCAACCGAGGAAGAAAAACACTGAAACTTTTGGACGTGGCAAATAGTGGGTTTTCAGTTGACACCGTGTTTGGAAGAACTGCGCTAGTGATCCAGCCAGAGGTGGGTGCTCCTTCTCAGGAACTCACAAAGTCACGAAATCCGCAAGTCTTTGAGCTCCATCTCACGTCTTTATCTCTCCTCCAATGAGGAAGTTATCCTAAATGCTCTCTGAAGATTGCCTCCCATCACTGTGATTCTGTGATTCTCAGGAACCTTTCACTTTTCAGGAATCCTTCTTAAGAATTTTAGGTCTACCTGCAATGATTTTCATACATTAAGAAAGTGAAAGGAACCAGAAAGACCTACCCACGTGTAAGTCAGAATTTATTTCTCACTTCAAGCAGATTATCAAGAATTTGGGAGGAACCACAACCACGTATAGCACAGGAAATGGCACATTAGGCCACTTTCATACATCCCCAGGAAAAGCTATAAGTGGGGGATTATTAAACAATAACTGTCCTGATTATCCTTTGTAACAGGGAGAATTAAGATAGTGAGTCCCTGTGGGTTCTGTCCAGTTGTGTACCTGGAACTGGGTTAAGGCTGGTGAATGACAGAATATAGTTGATACCTCCCTGCCATCAGAAAGGCCAAGTCACCGAAAAAGATCCTCTGGCGGTTGCACAGTAGCGAAAGATCACATGCTATGGTAATATAATAAACCCCTGGAAAACCGACTCAGGGAAATCTAATGTGGATGTTACACATTACTAAATTGTGAAATGTGCCTCCCATTCATACAGTTCCTGGAAAATGAGAACTTAACAAGACTCTGAAACCACAAAACCGAAACACTTTATGTTCAGTCAGCAAACTCAAGATTAGTCATTATGTAGAAGAGTTTTAAAAAGTTTGTTGTTAGACAGGCAGGAGAGAAAGGACAGCCATGTGTCCTCAGGCGCCCAGAGGAAGGATTGATCTGTGAGGGTTCCAAACCTGAGCAGCAACTTGAGAGGATTGATTGGGGAAGAAAAAGGGGGGAAAAAAAACGCATGAAGGTCTGGATTTCATAGATTGGTGCGGTGCCATAGTACTGGACTTCCTCAGAAAACTTCCGGTACAAGTTTTCTTTAACTAAGAAATACCACAGAAATAGTCCCTTTTCTTTCACAGAATGCTGGTATGTGCATTTCGGGCCAGGATCAAGAAATCACAAAATGTACAGAGAAAGAGATCTTCATTTCCAGGACGTGTCTTTCCTTTGAGTTACGTTAGGGATGTGTAAAAATTGCCTCCAGTTCCAGGGATTGCCTGCCCCGCATGGACGATTGATCTTATAACCAAACCAGTGGCTCATCTGAGAGAGTAGTAGGGAAAGAGGATAATCCAAGGCCACCAGGTTTTGCTACAAATAGACCACTTGCATCAAGCCAGCCATGCATGTGCGTCCTTCAGCCCAGAGCTGGCTGCAGGCCTCTTCCCTGTGCATGGCATCCAGGTGGCCGTGCAGAGGGTCTGCACCAGAAACCAGGTACAAGTTCACTTCTTTCTGGTGTCATTCTCCATCACTCTCCTCTGTGTGTGCTTCGTTTCTTAGGAAGGAACCTCAAAATTTGCAAACCTGGACAGCAGTGTGAAAGAAAACCAGAAGCGGACTCAGCGGCGGCTCCAGCTCCAGAAGGATATGGTAGGTACGGCCCTCGGTCTTCCCGAGAGCCCACGGGAGAGCCCATGAGTGGGTGCCTGAGCTCCCGCATGGCACCTGCACCTTCAGTCCACAGGGCATCCATGCTTCCCTACAAGTGCTTCCATCCCTCACCTCGTTCCTTCTCAGCAACCCCGGGAGATCTATAGGAAAGATGTCATTACTCCCATTCCCATTTGACCCAGTAGGAAATAAACACTGAGAGCCACAAATCATGGTGTTCCCTGGAGCATTTGTTTTTCCTGGTGGTAAGGGTAAGTCTGCAACAGGGAGACCCTCGTGCCTCTAGCTGGCTTCCTCCGTCCACTCCTGCACTTAGAAGCTGCTGCCGCCTTGGCCTTGAGACCCCCTTGGCCTTGGAGTTCCCTGGCAGGAATGCCCACTTTAGTCAGCTTTGGACCCAGGGTGGCTGGGGGCCTGGGTGCCGAGGACAGAGAATGTCCTCTCCCAGGAGGACCTGCTCTGTTTACTCGGGGATCCTCTCCTTTGTTCCAGACTCATTTTCCAGCTCTCCTTACTAACCCCAAGGACTGACCAAATCTCTCTAATTTCCTAACACTCACAGGAGTATCATCCCTCCCTCCTTAACTGAAAGGTAGTTATTTATCATCATTAGCTTTATTTAAAGAACTCTCCTAACTTTTAGCAAGAAGGGGGAAACCAGAGACAGGAGATTAGAAACCGACAAACTCTACATGTTCTTATCCGGCCTGGAAAGGATTTTCTTCTTCTCTGGGAAGCTGGACCTAAATGAGGAACGGGTTTGAATTGATAGGACTCTCCTGTAACATAAAGCCTGTAAAAACTTCACAGCATTTCAGACTTTTTTTGTTGTTCAAAGACAAATTAAAAATAGCTGTTAAAAAAAAAAAAGACGATTATTTCAGTTCAGGGTGAGACCTTGTACGCATAATGGGGAAGGAAAAGCCAGCTGACAGTGAGCTCCTGAAGGACAAAACCCCCCATGGTGGGAGCCTCATGAAGCCGTTCTGGCTGAGGAAACAGCCAGTCTCACGTCAGGCAGCCTGGCCTCGCCCTGGCTGAGGCTGTTTCTTGCCAGAATTTCCATAAGAGCCTCAGGGAAACTTGGGAGAAAGTGTCCGTGGAAGCCCTTTTTAATTTCCTTTTCAACGTGGTTAGTACCTTGGTGGCCTTATGGAGAATACAGATGATGTCAATGGAAATTTGGTGAAACTAATAAAGTATATACCTGCAGTTGAAGTATTTCTACCTTGATTTCCAAGGGCCAATATCTTAAAACTAAGCTTTTTTATTTTGGGGTTTACAGATAAGTAAACCTGTAACCCCTCTCCCAGTTGCCCTTTTGTTGACATTGTCTGTGGCACATCTGTCAATCCCGAGATACTGACAGTGGCGCATGACTGTTAGCTAAAATCCAGACCTCATTTGAATTTCACCATTTCCCATCAGTATCCTCTTTCCTTCCAGGATGCAGCCCAGCGTACCACACTCATACAGTTGTCACATCTCCCCAGCCTCCGCTGGTCTGTGACAGTTTCTCAGTCTCTCCTTGTTTCTCATGACCATGACAATCTTAAGGAAGACTCTCCTGAAGTCCTTAGAATGTCCCACAATCAGGGCGTGTCTGTTGTTTTCCTGTGATTAGACTGAGGCTGTGGGTTTGAGGGGAGAAGGTCCCAGGGGTGAAGAGCCATTCACATCACATCATATCAAGGAGTGAATGGCATCCGTGTGACACCTGGTGTCACTGGTGCTGTTAACCTTAACTATGTGATTAAGGTAGGGTTTGCCAGGTTTTCCACAAACAAGTTACTGTTTCACCTCCTGTATTCTTTGGAAGCGAGTCACACAGTCTACCCAAGGGGCCATTGTAATAATAGTGGCCTCTGCTCCTCTTGTGGTATAATCTTCTCCGGTGTGCAGTGGTCTACTCCTTCACCGATGGCGAGGCCATCCCTTTCCAGGGCCATTTCTAGAGTGTCTGCTCACTCTGAAAGAGAAAAACTGTCTTTCCAACCTGGGCCTAAGCAAACTCTAAGCCCCTCTGTTAACACTTTTGAATATACTTCTCTGATCCCCTGGCTTTGAGGCTTGTTTTTCATAACTCTTAAAGTTAGCTACTAGATGATAGAGTTCTTGTCTTATTTGTGTAGGAATTTTAAAATTTTCATTCATGGACGTTAGCACGAGTCGCCCCAAAGTAGGCCTTGAACGCTCCTTAGTTATCATCCAAACCTTGTCACGGCTAACTTGGCCATTCAAAGATGGCTGCTTCCATTTGTGAGTGGGCACATTGCTGCCTGCAGCCTCCAGTGGGCTCAGTTGCTCCAGGGTGGAGGCTGTTGAGACCCTCAGACTTGTCAGTAACAACCACGACAGTTCTGCTGTTCTTGCTCCTCAGGGTGTGATGCAGGGCACTGTGCCCTACCTGGGCACCTTCCTGACTGACCTGACCATGCTCGACACTGCTCTCCAGGACTACATTGAGGTGAGTCCTGTGCAGGTGATGACATTGGACCTGCAGCCTTCTCACTGGATCCCCAAGAGAGAAAGCCACTTTATTAGTATCTTTGGAGGGCCAATCACACCCGTGGCGTTGTGCTAGATGTTCTAGGAATACAAAGGCGAATAACACCAGGAGTGGCTCACAGTCCAGTGGAAGGCACACATCAAAGCAGGTGGTGGTTGACAGAAACATTAAGAGTTCAAACAGAAGAGGGGAGGTTGTGATGAGTTCCATAGAAGGGCGGAGATGGCAAGGTCTTATGAAGGAGAGGGTTTGAGCAAGACCTCGAGGTGGAGTGGGACTTTGGGAGGTGGCAATAATGCCCTACCATTCTATTCTGTCTCATGGGGTAGGGAGAGACTCAGTCAAATGTGTGGACTTTTAAGTGTTCCTTTTTTTTTTTTTTTCTTCATATTATTTTCTGCTCTGAGGCACCCTCCCAGGTGCATGTGCACACACTCTATGGGAAAAAGAGGTGAACCCAATCAAACAAGCTACTTGTTAGTAACAGTATTAAAATATGAAGTGGAAAAGAAGTTGGACATTTGAAGTGAGATTTAAGGATTGCTTATACGTATTTAAACTTATCTCACCTGCAGTTATCACATGCAGTCAGCCTTTATAATTAGAAGGAGTAGCACATGTTTTGCATAGACCTCCCTCCAGGCTGGTCATAAATGTTGTGTGCATGCTCATTGATTTCACATTTCCCAGGCTCTGTGTCTCTTCACATCCTCTGTCTCAGCTTATCTCAGGACACACTCATCAGTGCTGGGGAATTTTGGGGGCGTGACCAATGATTTCGAAGTTAAATTCAGCCTACTAAGAATAGTTGCTGAGGGGATGAAGTATTGAAACTTAACTTTTCATGATGCTATATAGAAGTGACTTCCCTTTTGATAAAGCATTGACAATTTGGTTCCTAGTATGAGCCAAGCGCCATCTGTTTTTGTTGCTTTTGGTCAATGAAAAAAAAAAATGTAATGGAACATTTGCTCAAGCTTTTGCCTTTCCTGGCTCTGCAAATGCATTTCGATTCTGAGTTGTAATTCCTTTGTCATTACCATTTTAGTTGGTTTCAGACATTTTAACAGAAGGCTGTTTGGCTATCCTTTCCTATTATAATTAAAAGAATATTTTTCTTCAAAGTAAACGAACAAACAAAACAGAAACGAACTCATAGATACAGAGAACAAACTGATGTTTGCCAGATGGGAGTGGGTTTCGGGGAAGTGTGAAAAAGGTTAAGGGATTAAGAAGTGCAAATTGACAGTTATAAAAACAGTCACGGGGATGTAAAGTGCAGCATAGGGAATATAGTCAATAATATTGTTGTAACCGTGTATGTTGTCAGATGGGTACTAGACTTATTGGGGTGATCATTTCATAAATTATATAAATATCTAATCACTATATTGTACACCTGAAATTAATATAATACTGTATAACAGTGGTAATTGAAAAAAAGTTTTTAAAAGAATGTTTTTCTTAAACAACGCTTCTCCTCTTCCATAGTAGCCATAATTATAGTGTCATTAATTAATTGTGAGTTTATTTTAATCTTAATTAAAATTCTTTGATCTATTTTAATAAGACCTAGAATAACACAGGGCTTGGCTGTGTTTCAAAGTAGCTTGGTTTGTCACTCTTTTTTTTTTTTTTTCTTTCAGGGTGGGCTGATTAATTTTGAGAAGAGGAGGAGGGTAAGTAGAGATATTGGCCGTGATTTTCTGTTTTACTTTATTTATCTGACAGCATGACAAAATGAAAGAAGTGGGGGCTTGAGTATTTTGTAAAGGCAGGAAAAAATGAGTTAGCATTTATTGAACATTTTTCCTATACCCTTGTGCTTAACATATTCCTATGTATTATCCCCCAAGAGCCCTGTGAGGTAGATTTCTATCACCCTTAATTCAAACGTGAGGAAACGTGAGGACTCAGAGAGATGCGGTAACTTGACCAGAGTCACCCGGTAGCGGAACTGGGATTCATATCTTGTCCAGCTGCTCCAAAGCCCACATTCCCTTCCTTACCCTCCTTGTCTTCCTCTTTACAATCCGCGGTAGTAATAACAGGTTCATCCTATTAAGGAGAGGGGCTTCATTAGAGCAAATGACATAGAAGAGTTAATAAAGATGGTTAACTCTCATGGGTCTGTTTGAGGGAGGAAAGGAAGAGGCCTTCATGGTTACAGGTGGATAATTATTCTTTTCCTTTCCTGTCGGCATAGGAAGGGGTGTTCAACATCAATTTCATTTTTTGTGTGGACAGTAACATAGGTCTGCACTATGGTAAAGAATGATAAAACAGAGCTTTGAAAATTTGCTGTGGCTGTAGTGTTAACATGGTGTATTTAAAAAGATATTTTACAAGATCNAGTATTAAAATATGAAGTGGAAAAGAAGTTGGACATTTGAAGTGAGATTTAAGGATTGCTTATACGTATTTAAACTTATCTCACCTGCAGTTATCACATGCAGTCAGCCTTTATAATTAGAAGGAGTAGCACATGTTTTGCATAGACCTCCCTCCAGGCTGGTCATAAATGTTGTGTGCATGCTCATTGATTTCACATTTCCCAGGCTCTGTGTCTCTTCACATCCTCTGTCTCAGCTTATCTCAGGACACACTCATCAGTGCTGGGGAATTTTGGGGGCGTGACCAATGATTTCGAAGTTAAATTCAGCCTACTAAGAATAGTTGCTGAGGGGATGAAGTATTGAAACTTAACTTTTCATGATGCTATATAGAAGTGACTTCCCTTTTGATAAAGCATTGACAATTTGGTTCCTAGTATGAGCCAAGCGCCATCTGTTTTTGTTGCTTTTGGTCAATGAAAAAAAAAAATGTAATGGAACATTTGCTCAAGCTTTTGCCTTTCCTGGCTCTGCAAATGCATTTCGATTCTGAGTTGTAATTCCTTTGTCATTACCATTTTAGTTGGTTTCAGACATTTTAACAGAAGGCTGTTTGGCTATCCTTTCCTATTATAATTAAAAGAATATTTTTCTTCAAAGTAAACGAACAAACAAAACAGAAACGAACTCATAGATACAGAGAACAAACTGATGTTTGCCAGATGGGAGTGGGTTTCGGGGAAGTGTGAAAAAGGTTAAGGGATTAAGAAGTGCAAATTGACAGTTATAAAAACAGTCACGGGGATGTAAAGTGCAGCATAGGGAATATAGTCAATAATATTGTTGTAACCGTGTATGTTGTCAGATGGGTACTAGACTTATTGGGGTGATCATTTCATAAATTATATAAATATCTAATCACTATATTGTACACCTGAAATTAATATAATACTGTATAACAGTGGTAATTGAAAAAAAGTTTTTAAAAGAATGTTTTTCTTAAACAACGCTTCTCCTCTTCCATAGTAGCCATAATTATAGTGTCATTAATTAATTGTGAGTTTATTTTAATCTTAATTAAAATTCTTTGATCTATTTTAATAAGACCTAGAATAACACAGGGCTTGGCTGTGTTTCAAAGTAGCTTGGTTTGTCACTCTTTTTTTTTTTTTTTCTTTCAGGGTGGGCTGATTAATTTTGAGAAGAGGAGGAGGGTAAGTAGAGATATTGGCCGTGATTTTCTGTTTTACTTTATTTATCTGACAGCATGACAAAATGAAAGAAGTGGGGGCTTGAGTATTTTGTAAAGGCAGGAAAAAATGAGTTAGCATTTATTGAACATTTTTCCTATACCCTTGTGCTTAACATATTCCTATGTATTATCCCCCAAGAGCCCTGTGAGGTAGATTTCTATCACCCTTAATTCAAACGTGAGGAAACGTGAGGACTCAGAGAGATGCGGTAACTTGACCAGAGTCACCCGGTAGCAGAACTGGGATTCATATCTTGTCCAGCTGCTCCAAAGCCCACATTCCCTTCCTTACCCTCCTTGTCTTCCTCTTTACAATCCGCGGTAGTAATAACAGGTTCATCCTATTAAGGAGAGGGGCTTCATTAGAGCAAATGACATAGAAGAGTTAATAAAGATGGTTAACTCTCATGGGTCTGTTTGAGGGAGGAAAGGAAGAGGCCTTCATGGTTACAGGTGGATAATTATTCTTTTCCTTTCCTGTCGGCATAGGAAGGGGTGTTCAACATCAATTTAATTTTTTGTGTGGACAGTAACATAGGTCTGCACTATGGTAAAGAATGATAAAACAGAGCTTTGAAAATTTGCTGTGGCTGTAGTGTTAACATGGTGTATTTAAAAAGATATTTTACAAGATCCAAATGAAAATGAACAAGAAAAATAATAACTTCACCCTAGGGTATTGTCCTTGTTCTTCAGTTATTCTTTCATTTCACAAATACTGATGGCGTCCTGAGGGGTTAGGCACTCTGATAGGTTTGGGTTTTGCAGCAGCAAAATAAAAAAAGCCAGAACTCCCTGCCCTCTTCAAGTTCACAGTCCAAGAGGAAGGTGGACACATCAATAGGCATTCTAATACACCCTGAAAAGGTCTTGTGAGCAGAAGTAGTGGGTGTTATAGGAGCATGTAGGAGAGGCATCAATCCCCACCTGGTGGGGTCAGAGACACTTCCAGGAGGAAGTGATATTGAAATTAAACCCAAAATTTCAGGAGCTAAGCAGGCTGAGCTCATTAGTAACAAGACGTACCAACCTAGACAGATACATCTTCTGTCCCTTGGTAGAATGTACTTGCTTCTTTAGCCTGATGATCTATGTTCCTTGAGGATACTGACCAAGGACTGAGGTCATTGGATGGGAACTTGACACCGTGGAATCTTGTCAGTCGTTGAGTTCCTTCTGTCATATCCTGTAATGATAAAATATTCAGTGATTGACTCCGCAGTTACCCATCTTTGTACTTTAACTTCGCGATGACTCTGATGGTAACCTCTTTCCTTTTAAGACTAGCATGTGAAACTCTCGGAAAGTTGGAGTAAGGCTAAAGCTTCTACCCATTGCTGACTTAAAAATTAAAACCTTTATTGACGCATCTAAAGTATAAATAATTTTGGACATAATTGTATACTTGCTTCTCTTGTGAGCTTTAAAAGACTTAGTTAAATGATTTACTGGAGTAGTAAAAACCCAAGGATTCAGGAAATCTAAACATTCAAGTTTATGAGGCCCTGAACTGTTTGGATATTCAACCCTATCAAAACTTATTTATTGAGGGGTCAGGGTTGAAGAAGGTGGGGGTGGGGAACTTGGGAGATTCCTGACTTACAGTAATGTTTTCTTCACCTTATAGCATATAGAAATAGAAATTTTAAATATACTTTAGAAGTATTCAATTCAAAAAAACCTTTTCTATCTCTAGAATGAAAATGGAAAAGAGAAAAAGGAAGACACTCTGACTCTCGGTTGAAACTAGGTTGGGTTGCTTTGGGAGCTTGTCTTATTCATATAAATTGCTTTCTCAAGGAGAACGGAGGATTGGCAATGAAAGCGTACAAGGACTTGAGAGATTCCGAGTTAGAATTTTAAAGAGTTAGCCAGCTATTTTATTTCTAAGAAAAGCAGTTCTTCTGAGTCCTCCTGGGTGATTGTTTTTCCATCGTTTATCCTAATGTGGCATGTGTTCATGTTGAAAAGATGTATATTTCATTGGCCTTATTTGCTCTTTCTTTCTTGGTATTCTGTCTGCTGTAGGAATTTGAAGTGATTGCCCAAATAAAGCTCTTACAATCTGCCTGCAACAGCTATTGTATGACCCCAGACCAAAAGTTCATCCAGTGGTTCCAGAGGCAGCAGCTTTTAACAGAGGAGGAGAGGTAGGTGGATACACTGCCCATCAAGGTGGAGCTCTGGTGTTGGCAAGAGGAATACTGCAGCCAGGTCCTCGTTTGGCCATTTAGTCAACAGTTTCGTAAGCAGCTACTAGTTCCTCAGTTTTCAAAGGATCATGATACAGCAGGAAAAGCTGATGTGATAGTATCAGGATGTGCTTTCAGATTCTTGCTCTACCATTTGTTGATCTTTGTAATCATGGTCAAGTCACTGATTCTTCCTGATCTTCAGGATGCTCACCCGTGAAGTGTTTATTGGTGAGGACTAAATGAAATCATATTTGGGAAAGCCCTGTGAAAAATGCTTGTCTCCTTATCATCATCGTCACCACTACATCCACCATATTGTCACCATGTTTGTCACTATTAACTGGCACTAGCTTTCAGAGAATTTTCAGTCGGAGAGGGGAGATAGACTCATTGAAATAGGATCAGTAACTGAAGTGCGGCAGGACCTCCAGGCGAGACCAATTCATTTGGCCAAGGAAATAGGGGGGATTATCATAAATTGTTAACATTTGGGCGGGGCTGTGAAGGAGACAGAAGATTACAACAGGAGAACTGGAGAAGAACATTCCAGACAGACAGAAGAACGTGAGCAAAGGCCTGGTGGCCTGACATGTTTGGCATTTGGGGGAACAGTGAGAACTCTGGTGTGGATGGTACACCAGGGACAGGTGGCTGTGGAGTGGTTGACAAGTATGGAAAGGTACATCCATCCACTCCAGTGTCTTGAATGTTGGCGCAGCAGGGTTGGAGCCTTTATCGTGTAGTCCAGAGGACTAGCCTGCAGGCCATCACTGAATGCTTTTACAGTTTTAAATGGTTGTGTGGGGGGGAACCCCAAGAATGTGACATGGGACAGTTATTTGAAATTCAAATTTTAGTATCTACAAATAAAGTTTTATTTGAACACAGTCCCATTCATGTACACCTTATTTATGGTTGCTTTCACACTTTAAAGGCAGAGTTAAGTAGTTGCATCCATATGGCCTGCAGAGCCTAAAATACTTACTCTCTGGTCCTTTACAGAAAATATTTGCTGACCCCTGCTGTAGACCAGGGGATTTCCTTGAATGTTTTCATCAGGGGAAGCAAAACCGACAGCAAAATAAGTATTTTGCCAATGAGGAAATCAGGTTTAGAAAAGTGTTATGACTAGTCAGTGATAGCGTTTGGATTCAAACTCAGATCTCCTGATTCCACAGCCAAAGCTCCGAAGGTAATTGTATAATGTCAGGCAAATCACGTAACCTCTATAAGCCTGTTTTCTCATTAGAAAGGTAGGAATTCCTGAGTTCTTTTTTAATCCCAGAGTAGATTGGCCCTGTTATGTTAAAATAAAACCTTTGATTCAGAGTACTTATCAGTTAGTGAAGATTTTTTCTTTTTTTGCTGTGTAGAAAATAAAGCAGTATTGCCTCTCTTCATAGTTCCTAGTCTGATGACCAGTTTGTATGAATTAACCTTCTTTCTATGTGCACATCATTGTCACATATGGAATACACAGTCCAAGCTGGTTGGTGGTTTGGATCAGAAAGTCCAGGCTCAAATATCAGCAGTGCAATTGACTTGTTCACGATAAAAGGAATCTTGGTAAACATATCCCATTTCTTCGTGCTATTTATAAAAATTTCTACAGCTTATGTTAATATTTGAATAATTCCCATGTCAATGGATACGTCTATCCGGACACTCTTTAGGTTTAAAGAAAGTACACATAGTGAGCAGCTTACCAAGCTCATACTCGCCACACTTACTCTTCCTCACCTACCCAGAACCAAAACAAGTTTTCATAAAAGACATTTCAAGTCAGATATAAATTCCTCCCATGCTTATGCAGGTTATATCTGCCTGGCACGTAGCTGTCGGAATCTGGAGTGTTTTTAATTTAGGATGTTTTGGCAATTATAAACCATATTTATATATCTTTATCAGTAATGTCTATTGTCTATTCGCTGAAGAGTAGATAGTTTACAAAAGTCTCTTTTTTCATTTTCCTTAGAGAAGTTAAGCACACGTATGTGCACGTGTGTGTGTGTGTGTGTGTGTGCACATGCACGCGCGCACGTGCGCGCGCACACACACACACACAGTAATAGGGAGATAGTGGAGAAGAGATGGTTCTTCCGCTGGCTTAGCTGTGGGATGAGAATGGTCAGGAAACAGAATGAAGTCAGCCTTCGATGCTGCCACAGCACACGAATCCATGTTTTTGAGGTACATGGAACTAACCAGCCTCAGTCCGTATGCCAGCGGGGGAACGAGAGGAGGAGACACCTATGTAAATTTGTGAAGTTGGGTCATTAAGTCAGTACCCTCTGACGTTTGTGATAGAACAACATAGCATTTATCTTTACTTTGCATAATCAGAGCCTTCTTCTAAGCCAAAACCAGTAAACCATGAGAATGCCCAAGTCCTTCCATTCTCAAGCCCTGACCTCGCCCGCTCCCTTCTCTTTCCAGCTACGCCCTCTCCTGTGAGATTGAAGCTGCCCCCGATGCCAGCGCCACCTCGCCCAAGCCTCGGAAGAGCATGGTGAAGAGGCTCAGCCTGTGAGTGTCGTCTGGGGGTTCTGGGGCCCCGAGAGGGTCCCATCAGAGTCGGGGAGAGGAAGGGTATCCAAGACAGCCCCCTGGAGCCAGGGCAAAAAGGAAGAACAGTTCACTCACTTGTCAAATTTAGCTCTCTGTGGTGAACTCACTGTAGACGTTTTCTAAATCCATTCATTCCTCTCCACTGTTCTCTCTGGCGTGAGTCACCATCGTCTCCTGCCTGGACCACTCCAGCAACACCCTTACTGGCTTCTGGCCTGACCTTTGCCCCAACAGTCCATTCTCCATCAAATGGCCTGGTCGTCTCTTAAACGTACACCAGATTATATCATTTCCTAGCTTAAAAGCCTCCCGTGGTTTTATTCTAAGATAGCACCTGGACTCCTTATCCCAGCTTTCTAGGCCCTGCATGATCTTCCCCCAGCCTTCTTAACCCCTTCCTCTCATCCAACACTTCCCTTGCTCACCAAAATCTGCCCATCTTCTAGCCATCCTTCACCCATAGCAGGCTTGTCCCGGCTTTGGGGCCTTTGCAGTAGATGCTCCTTTAGCCTGGTATGCTCTCTCTGTGTGGCCAGCTCCTTCAGATAACTGGCAAACATGTGGCCTCCTGAGAGAGTTGCTGTCTCCTGATCACTCTATTATACTGGCTGTTTCTTCCAGTGGAATGTAAGCCGGACCCGAAAGCAGGACCCTTAGCCATCATGCTCGTGGCTATCCGAGCAGCTGAGTGCCACGCATACGAGAGGCCCACAGCTCAGTTCATACCTGCTTTCCTTTGAGTAAAATGCAGAGTGGCCCTCAGGGCTCTCCAGGATCTCCAGCATCACCCCAGCCCCACCCACCTGCCCCATACCTGCCTGTCCTCATCTTTCCCAGCTCACTCTACTCCTCACGCTCCAGCCACTCAGATCTCCTTGCAAACGCTGGGCATGCACACTTTTGTTTGCTGTTTCCTCTACTTAGAGCGCCGTTCCCCCAGACATCCCTCACTCCCTTCAGATCTCTGAGCCTTCCCTGATACCTTGTTCAATGCCATCACCTATCCCCCTGACCTGCCCTTGGCACCCTGTCTCACCTCTGCCTGCCTTGCGTTTCTCCACTGCATTCATCTCCATCTGATATACCGACCGCGTGTTGTATGTGTCTGTTTATTGTCTAGAATGTAGACTCTACGAAGACAGGCATTTATGTCTGGTTTTTTTTTTTAAAGATTTTTTTTAATTGAGGAATTGAATTGGGGGGATGAGAACAGTGCTGGGGAATTGGGGGAAGGGGAACAGACAAGTTGCTGTCGTTTTGTTCTTCAGTCTAGTTGTGGAGGACGTAGCTTCACTGGCCCAAGTTGGCACCATCATTGTGCTCTTCCTGGGCGAGGCAGATCAGTCACCGGCTTCTGGATGGCCGCTCACTGTGGCTGCTGGCCGCTCACGCTGGCTGCTGGCTACACGCGGTAGCCCATGGCAACCCACTGCCAAAGGGGCTGCAGCCTACACCGTGGCTGACGACTCACAGCAGCCCAGCTCCAGGTTGAGCTGTTATTCAGCATCTTAGCTGTGGAGGGCAGTGTCACTGGCCCTCATATGTGGGATCCGAACCGGGGCCCTCTGGTGTCCCAAGCCAGTTCTTAACCATCGTGCCACTCGGCCGGCCCTATGTCTGTTTTTTGCTTATTGTTGTATCTCCAGAACCTAGCATGCTGCCTGACACTTAGTAGGTAGTTAATAAATATTTATTGAACGAATAAGTTGAGCCTTGTGCCAACACTCTCTTAAGAACAATAATACAGGGATTCCTCATCCAATCCACAAAACAACCTAAGTGGTAGGTCCTACTATTAGACCCATTTTATAAACCAGGAAACTGAGGCACAGACAGGGTAAACAGTATGCTAGTTATTGGAGGACCTGGATTCAAACTCAAGATTTGGCTTTAGAGCCAAGACTATAACCTTTTCCCCATATTGCCTCTTGGAAAAATACTTTCGGAAGGAAGAGAGGAAGGAAAGATGGAATGGGAGGTAAAAAGTGGAGGAGGAGAGAAGATGAGGGAGGGAAAGAAAAAAAGAAGGGAGAAAGGATGAGAAGGAAGGGAAGAAAGAAAGACTGTTGGTGTAATTAGACCTCATGCTTTGATTGTAGCAACTTTTATACAAGAGCCTTAGGAGAACCTAGTGTCTGTCTGCAAGTTGATCTCTTAGACATGTAACTCTGAAAGACATTAGGCGAATGAATCTAATGAAACCTAAAGAGGTTAGCTCAAGGAAACAAGGGCTATCATTTGATGAATAAGTTTGCTCTTCTCTCTTGAAAACATATACCTGTGTGTGATCTTTTGGGTGACACACCTGTGTTGACCAGGGACAAGCAAGAACAGTGATTAGGGAACACTGGACAGTTTTTTCATGGCAGAGTGGGCTTGGGCGCCATGCTGACCTGACACATCCTGACTCTACCGGTTTCCTGTGTGAATTTCTTTTTTGTCACTTGTGAGATGAGGATAATAATGTCCACCTCGGTGGGCTGTCAAGGCTCGTCACACTCCTAAAATAGTGCCTAGTCCTTAATTGGTGCCTGAAAAGCTACCATTATTTTTTTTATGAAACAACTTTGTTATTACCTTTTTTTTTTGTCAGGATTCTGACTATTTCTGTGGGTTTTTGATACTTCCCAACACTGTCTCTCCACCTACTTCAACGAGTCACATTGAGACATGGAGCAGGGATGCCACATGAACTTGGATATTGTCATTGTCCCCAGTGTAACATATAAATGCTATTATTGGGTGTGGATGGCATGATCTGCTACCAGAAGCTGGTCAGGCTTCTACATGATATTAGGTGATATGAGGCATTAGTTCTAGAATATTCTCAGCCATCGTCTCTTCAGATTGGTCCTTCTTCAATTCTCTCAATTGGCTTCTCCTGGTACTCTCTTATACACATAGAGGCATTTCTTACTCCATTCTTCATGTCTTTTAACCTTTCTTATTTTCTATGTGTTTATATTTTGATGCTGATTTCTGAGAATTTTCTTTAGATCTATCATCTAGTTCATATTTTTTCTTCAATAGTTATTTAATCCTTACACTGAGTTTTTAATTCAAATAAGTAATTTTTCACTCTAGAAGTGAATTTTTTTTCCAAATTATCATTTTGTTCTTTTGTCAGAGTGTCTTGCTCTTAACTCACATTTGTAATTTCTTTTCTTATACCTTTAATATTTTTAAACATAATTATTTTATAATTTGGCCCATGTAGACACTCAAATATTTGTCAAATGAATGAGTCAATTATTAGTTTCTATATCTGAAGTTCTTAGGAGTCTAAACCTACTGTTTGTTATGCTTTGGGCAGGATATTTTTGTGTGTGCGTTTTTTGTTTTTAAAGTTTATTGGGGTGAAAATGGATAGTAAAGTTACATAGGTTTCAAGTGTACAGTTCTGTAACACATCATCTATATATCACATTGTTCACCACCCAGAGGCAGTTCTCCTTCCATCACCATATATATTTGACCCACTTTACCCTCATCTACCATCCCCCTCCCTTACCCTCTGGTAACCACTAAACTATTGTCTGTGTCTATGAGTTTTTGTTTCATTATTTGTCTTGTTCCTTTCAGTTTTATATCCCACATATCAGTGAAATCATATGTGTGTATTTTGCAATTTTGTACTTTGAGCTCATCTTTATCAGGGAATTCTCTGTAGCCTGGGTTGACAGTATATTCCTCCAGGAAGACTTTTTTAAAAGAAAAAAAATCCTAGTTTTCCCAGGAGAATCACTGGCCTGAAATTCCTAGTTCCTAGATCACTTGGGTAGCAAATCTGAGTGAGGTGCTGGCCAGGATCACACATAATTTCAGGGGGAAGACATTTATCTTTCACCCAAGCTCGGGCCAAGACGGTTTAGGTTTCCCTGTTGTCATCTTGTGCCAGTAGGAAGCTATTTTTTCCCCTAGCCCATCTTTTTACTAAGGGTACAGCCTTTGGAGGGACCTGGCTCTCTATAAGGGGGTCTCAGTTCCAATGCTCCACCTTAAATAAACAGCAGCCCTCATCTTTGGGCTGCGTATGTGTTAAGACCCACATCCCTAGTTTGCCAAGCTTGGCACCTCCCACTCCCCATCCAGGGCAGCTGCAGAATTAGCTCACACGCTTCTGGTTTTCAGTTCCCTGTTTGTTTCTCGCCTGTGGGGATTTTCCTTACTGTCCTGCACACCCTACTTAAAAAAAAAATTAATGTTTCTGATCTAGTTTTAGAGTGAAGGGGTCTGGGTTATTGTAGTTGTTCAGATGGTTGGAAACAGAAGTTTTCCTCCTTGGTTTCTTCTCCAACAAAGTGCCAGCCTCCTTCTTCAGCTGCACGGAGTTCATTTTATGGGGGGAAGTGAGAGGGGTGTGGTGATGCCAAAGTGGTCCATACACTATTAAAAAGTGGAGAACCCTTGACCTAGAAAGACTTCAGATTAATGGAGCCCTTCATTCAGCTGAGCAAACTGTGTGTTCTTGGAGGTTTGAACTAACCTATGTGGACAAGATGTTTACTACGATCTGTTAGAAGCTTTATAGCAGATGTTTTCCTAAAATAATAATGACAGGACATGCAAGATTGAGAAAACATCAAGGACTTAATTAACACAAATATATATATATATATATATATATATATATATATATATATATATGCTTGATCATGGGTTGCAGATTGGTAAGAGTCTGAATGCCTGGTGTTATGTTTTCTGCAGACTGTTTCTGGGGTCGGACATTATCGCCAGTAGCACTCCCGCCAAGGAGCAGCCCAAGTCCACGGCCAGTGGGAGCTCTGGCGAAAGCATGGACTCCGTCAGCGTGTCATCGTGCGAGTCAAACCACTCAGAGGCTGAGGAGGGCTCTATCACTCCCATGGACACACCTGATGAGCCTCAAAAAAAGGTATATACACGTAATCCCTTTGTACAGTTCCTAATTCAGGCACATGACACAGTTTTGCCACATGAGGGATGTCTGTGTTCAAGTTTATCACTCTCCAGTATTTTGAAAGTCATGTTTTTAAGAGGTGTCAAAAGCAGAGTTCTATCCTGGGACTCGTTCCTTATAGAAACAGGTCTAAAAGTAACGAGCATGTTGGTGTTTTCATCTAGCCTTTGAGATAGCGTTCCGTACCCACATCCAAAGGCAACGGAAGGATTGCCACCTGTCACATGAGCTACACTTTATTTAGGAGATAGGATCTTCTTAGAAGCAGCAAAAAGTCAAGACACAGAGATGTGTTTAGCTTCTCGATGTCATACCTTGTCTTAGCCAAGCTTTTACTATAATAATTTTACCTAGCAAACCACTCCAAAACTCAGTGACTTAAAACTTAACAACCATTTATTGTCTGTGATGCACTACATGTGGGTTGATTTGGGTTGTGCTTGGCCCCAGGCCGTGGGTGTGGTTCAGCTGTGCTGTACTCGCCTTCCATTCTTTTTTGGAGTGTGGGCCTTGCAGGGCGTGTTCTTAGCATGCTAAGACGAATGAACAAGAGGGCAATTGCAACCCCGTAAGCACGTATCAAGTTTTCACGTGGGTCATATCTACCAACATTTTATTGGCCAAAGCAAATCCCACATAAATAAATGAGGCAGGGACCTCTATTCCATTTCTATTGGGAGGAACTGTGGAATCACAGGGCAAAGGCCATGGATGCGGAGGAGGCTGAGGAAGTGGTAACAATGATACAATCTACCAGGTCCCTGCCCAGCTTGCCAAAGGAAAGTGATGAGAGCTGATGAAAGAATTCCCATAGTTTCCATTTTCTATGGCTGCATAAACAAATGCAAGGAAAACAAAAGATCCATCTTAATCTTCTGTACACATCTGCTTCAATCTTGGGTCAAGGCGTTTGAATCAGAGCTGTCAACTTTGAGGTGACTAGAATTTGCACCATTTGGGGAAGTTTGGGGGCAGCCAAACTCGCCATGTACGTGACTCCTGGCCCCTTAGTGTATGCTTAGGCCAGTGAGGTAGCGTGTTGGTAATAATTCCTTCATTTTGTTTGTACATATTTTTCAAGAGGATCTGTGTGCTGTTTCACGTTGTGTTATAAGCAACAACAGCAATCTCGGAACCCTCAAGTCACAGAGCAGCCAGTGCAGGAAGACACCACACTCAGGACTCAGCAGACTGATGGCTCAGGTGCTGCCCCAGCTGTATTCCTCACCTTGCTACTTCTAAAACATCCAGGGAACATTCTGCAAATATTAAGGAACATATCTATAAACACATATGGTCGTTCTCTCAGGCATTTTTCCTAAACCAGTGGTGTGATCTCCACGACCTGACATTTCAGCATTGCATTTGTCAAAACCTGGAGTGAAGTCTCATTTTTCACCTTCTGACAGGTTCTGATGCTCTGTAGGCCCCTTTTCTGATAATGGACATTGCACAGAAGTGACAACCGAGGCAGTGCCCACCTCTTTGTGGGATTTCTTCCTGTCCAGGAAGGGGATGGAATTACATTCGCACCTGTTATGACTACTCAAGCCCAGTGTGTGTCGTTGGCACACTCCATGCTTCATCCTTTTTGTCTCCTCCCTTATCACACTGGTGCTTTAATTTCTTGCACGAGTCATGAATGTTTATTCTTTGGAGGAACTTTCTCAGAGTTATGAATTTCTAGTTTTAAAAATGAGTTAACTGAATTGGATGCAAGTAGTTTGCTGGTGCACAGAATCCCCGACTGCTCCCTGGAAGGCCTCGGTTCTCCTGTTCAGGGCACAGCCCACCTGGATGACCTCCACAGCCCCTCCTGACTCAGAGATCTGCAGCCGCCAGACTGCCACCCTGCCCTCCCCACCAGCTACACTGTGAGGTCATTCTTTGTAGTGAAACGTAACTTCATTCCTTTTTCTTCATTCCCCTGATCATGATTTCTAAGCATTTGTTTTCATACTTACTCCTCACAGTAAATTCTCAATAAGAATTTGGGGGCTCCTCAGGTGGTCGGCTTAGAGCTGCTATACCCCAGGCATCTTGAAGGCTTTATTGATTTATAAATGTCATTGAAATCATGGGAAATCCAGCAAAGGAAAAAGGATTTATGTGGAGGAAAAGGCAGGTGAAAAAATGGAAATAATTGGAAAATGGACCTCTTGTCTGCTCTGTGGTACACCTGCAAACAAAGTGAGGCTGTTAAAATTACCCACCATCAGTTAGCCCTCAAATTGAGCCACTAGTTGGTTCATTGGGGGACATAAGAAAAAAAAATGTAACCAAGCCATATTATGATAGAGCCACAGTTAGATGCCTACATATCAGAATTGAAACATCAGCTTGCTGGCTGTAATGAAACTAATTGTGCAGTAGACTTTAACGTGTGGTTATGCCATTGGAAGAAGTCCAAAAGCAATGCAGTAAGGCAGGCTCCATTTTACGTGTAAGCCAGATCCTCAGAAAGCTTAATTTCTGTACTGTTTCCATCGAAAGGTAGACTGGTATGAAAGAAATGAACATTATTTATTTTTAAATGACTTCCAGATTATTTTATAGGATTGAGTGGTATAATTGGCCTACCTCATTCTGAGAAGTCATTTGTAATTTTCTACAATACACATTGATGGTTAAAATGCTTCCGTTTAGCAGCTTCTGGGAGCACCGCCTAGTGAGTTTGGGGAGTCCTATGTCTGTCGTAACTGCTATTGAACATATGATAGCTACGTAATTAAGCAGAAAAGCACATTAACTCTAGCACCGCATTCTTTAATTATCCTCGACCTACAACATGAAAACGTGTACAGTTGGTTCTAGAAGCAGATAAAGTGCTGGAGCCACCCGCAGTCTGTGCAAGTCCCTTTGTTTCTTTGAATCTTATGTCTCTCATCGTTACAATGCTCCGCATTTTGGTGACAGGGTATATGAAAGCTCTCACAAACCTCCCAGTGATAACATCGCCGAGGGATTAAACGCTGTGTTTGGTCACCACAGTTATTATCAGCTGCAGGCTGGGCCTTGGCTACGCCCTTGTTCTGTGAACCTGACCATGGGAGTCAGGAAACTTCGGAGCACGGCCTTGGGGTGCGGTGCTGTCCAGTTTCCTCCCTGGCCTCAGGTTCCTCCTTAGTAGAAAGGCAGTGGGGCCAGGTGCTGTCCAGGGGCCTTTTCAGGACATTTAATGTACCATGCGGAGCTGTACCATCTGTGGTCCTTATCTTAGAAACTTCTGAAAATATTGACATTTCTCTCCTGCTACAAAATCTGATTGCAAAGTGGAATCAGGATAGAAATGACCGCTGAGGGCATTCCAGCGTCATTCTCCTTCAGGGCAGCAGGCTTGGATCAACTGGTGGTCAGGTACCCGCCTGCCCTGTAAGCTTCCAACTCCCATCCGGAGCCCTTATTGCCTCCGGTTTCCGGTGTCTGCTGCCATCTGCTGGCTCAATTCCTTAAGAGCCGCTAAAAACTAGAAATGACAACCACCTTGCCTCACAGGGATGTAGCGTGAACCGAGTCACTGACAGCCCTCTGCCATGGGGGTACTTCCACCAGAGATAACGCACGTGTGTGCTGTGGGCTGCTGTGGAGGGCAGGACCGAGGTTTCTCAGTGTCAGCGACTCTGCTCGGAAAGTTGGGAAGGACCGTGTCGGCCACGCTTCTAACAGCCGCGTTTCCTTCTGCCGTGTGCTTCCTCTTCCAGCTCTCCTAGTCCTCCTCCTCGTGCTCCTCTATCCACTCCATGGACACAAATTCCTCAGGGATGTCGTCCTTAATCAACCCTCTCTCCTCCCCTCCATCCTGCAACAACAACCCTAAAATCCACAAGCGCTCCGCCTCGGTGACGTCCATTACCTCGACAGTGCTGCCTCCCGTTTACAACCAACAGAACGAGGACACCTGCATCATCCGCATCAGCGTGGAGGACAACAACGGCAACATGTACAAGAGCATCATGGTAAGGCGCTCGGGCGGCCCCCCGGGTGCGCGCAGCGTCCGCGTACACATGCGTGTGCGCGCGAATGACGAAGCCCCCGCCTCCCCCGGGCTGTGGGCTGATCCTGTGCCCATATATCGAAAAATCTACATACCCGCAGGGCGTAGAGGATGTAATTTTTACTTCTTAGAATTTGCTAAAATGTACTCGTCCAGCTCAGTGTCACTGACCCTTTTCAAAACTATCACCTTGGGTGACTATCTGAATGTATTCCAGGGAAGACGCCACTGCCGCACACCTTGGAAGCCTTCCTGTAGAATTACACGTCTGGATTTGTCATTAAATTGCCATACGGCCTTAGCAGTGGCCGCCATGGTGGCCAGTTTTTCTTTCAATCATTTGGAATCATGAAACTCAGTAACATGGATGGTCAACCTGGGAATACGGTTTGACTCCATGGGGAATTATGTCTACAAGTAACGAGACTGAGCTTTTTGAGCCTCTTGTAGAAACTGTGTGTTTTTGAGCACAGTCCCCAAAACTGTTTTGAATAGTGGCAGTCTTTCTGGAATGCAGAGCCTGTCTTGGTAATCACCTTTTTGTGAAGGTCCCGTGTGTCTATTGTTAGAATAAACTCTAGTTTATAGGACATAATCATATATTAAGAAGCAGACTCTCCTTTGCAGTAACACCTCACAGGTAATTCTGCATCTCTCCTCATCTTCATCACTTGCCATCTTTGAGGGCACACCGAGTGCTGACAAGCTCAGCTCTGAATATAACAGTGATATGGAGGCACGATCTTCTAATGATCTAAGAAAAGCTTTCCTAAAGCATTCATTGAATCATGAAAATATTGCTTGAACTTGGTTGTGTACTAGTCATTGGACCAGGCTTTGGGGATAGGGAGATGAATGAGGCATTTCTTTCTGTGAAGAACTTAATAATCAAAAGGGAGAGCATAAAGCGTTATTCAAAATGTACTAAACACTCTGACAGAAGTCAGATCAGATTGTAAAGGGCCTACGGCCCCCAGGAAGGAGTTTGTGCTAGTCCTACAGGCAATGGGGTCTTTTAAACAGCGATCAGATTTGTTCATTAGAAAGGCATTGTGGAGACTTGATGCGGGAATGCAGGGGCTCGAATGGAGGTGGGGAAGCGAGTTAGGAAGCTGCTATCACAGAGCATGTGGGAGGTGATAAAGACTTGAATGATGGTCATGTGGCTGCAGACAGTATGGATTTTTGAAAGACTTTTTTATAAAGTGGAATCATAGAATCCATTCATTTAGTTAAAAACTTTTTGGTTACTGTTGTAGGGGATGAGGAAGAGGGAGGCCTAAAGTCTGTCCAGGTAGCTTGGCAGTTGGTGGTCCTGTCAAGTTAGATAAGAGCTACTAGAGGAGGAGGCTTGGGGGACACTTAAAAAGGAGGTACCAGTGGGATATGGTATTGTCTAGTAGATGGTCAGAAACAAGGGTTAGTGCAAGGCTGGTGCTGGGGTCGAATACTGGGAGTCCTCCAGCTCTCCTGGGTAGATACGGCCATGCAGGCGTGAGCATCGGCTGAGACAGAACTCAAGTGGCCGTGAGGGATGGGCCAATCAAGGTCAGAGGGGTGGGAGAAGCACCAGGAAGCCAGGTCACCATGCTATTACCGTATTTTCCAGGTGATTTAGTCACATGGCTCCTCTTACGTATGCCCACCAAAGAAGTTCCGCCTATATAACTCTACAGTGCCCTTGAACTTAATAAGAACTGGCTCATGCAATGGTGGGGATGGAACTCTAAAGCATCGTGTTGGGCCAAAGAAACCACACTCAAAAAATTATATCCTGTAGGAGTCTATTCTTTCAAAAACAGGCTAAACTAGCCTGTGGTGTTAGAAAACTAACCTTGGGGGAGGGGCATGGGGACTTGTTTGCACCCCCCATTTAGGGTGCATGAAGCGCCATTCAGTGGAGTAGCCACCAGCCACAGGTGGCCCGTGAGCATTTGAAATGGGACTGGTCCAAACTGAGATGTGTTGTGAGTGTGAAATATACACCAGATTTTGAAGGCTTAGTACCAAAAAAAGAATGTAAGAGATCTCATTAATAATTTTTGTATTATTATATGCCGAAATAATATTTTGAATGTATTAGATTAAATAATATACTTTACACTTAATTTACTTTCTTAAGAACTTTTTAAATGTGGCTACTAGGTATTTAAAATTACAACTGAGGCTCATGCGCCCACACACACATACTCACACACAGGACAGTGCTGGGTCAGTATATCAGCACGTGGCTCCATGATTGAGCTGCTAAAACTAATCGCGATCATGATCGTCAGTTCCCCTCAGTAGCTTTTATGGTGCCAAGTAATAAGCGCTGAAGGAAAGCCCTTGTCCATCACGTCCTCATTTGGACACACCTGGGGAAGTTTAAAGTAAAGAAAATAAGGGTAGCCTGGCTTTTTTCTTAAGTAGGTTTCAAGTTGACAGCTTAACCCAACATGAACCACCTTAGCACAACATCCGTCCCTCAAGCCAAGCGGTGTCCTTTCTCCTTTAGTTTATGCTCCTCGGCTGGTCCACTTTGATCCAGCTGTGGAAGTATGTCCTTTAGACTATCAAACAACATATTTTCCTTCTTGAAAAGATTGCGTGCATCTCTTTCTCCTTTGTAAACGGATATGCCAGATGTTTCGGGAACAGACAAAGGAGCAAGGTCGTTGTCGCTTACAAGGACCCCATTGTAATGCATGTTGTTTATTGAATCGCAAATACCAGCTGCTGCCCCTGACCGGAGGGAGACATCTGGGTCCCGCCATACTCAGACTTACAATGACAGCTCCCTGGAGGAAATTAGGCTTGTTTGGTTTTGTTTTGTGGTTGTTTCTCCTCTTACCGCCTAGTGAGAACAGCTTTTATTTTGAAGGAAGAATAATCTGTGTTTTTTCTTTTTTTTTTTTTTTTGCTTTCTTTAAATGTCAAGAAATAGCCTATGGGATGATACACAAGTCAGCCCTCTTTTCCTGAAAGGGAAAAAGATGGCTGGGGACAAAGTCAGAATTGGTGGGAAGGGGAACCTTTACTTGTACTTAAAAAAAAAAAGTCAGATTTATTATTTTTAACCACTTAGCTGATTGTTAAACACTAAGAAGCATAACTTACAAACAGTTTACATACACAGATCTTAAGTGTTCAGTTCTTTGGGTTTTGATAGCTATCTATACACATATATCTATATATCTATATATCTATATATCTATATCTGTACCTGTATTTATATATGTAATCACCACCCCAAGTCTAGATAAAGAACATTTTTAATCCTTCCAAAAATTCCCTTGTGCCCCCTTCCAATCAGTCTCCCCTGAACCTGGTTCAGGTTCAGGTTAAGGTGAGTTTTCTGACATCACAGGTTAGCTTAGCCTGCTTTTGAAAGAATAAACTCCTACGGGATGTCATCTTTAGTGTCTGGTTTCTTTGGCTCAACACGTAGGTTGTTGAGATTCACCCCTTGCATGAGTCAGTTCTTAGTTCCTTTTAGCTGCTGAGTAGTGTTCTATTGTGAATACACTACAATTTCTTTATCCATTCCCCTGTTCTCCTGTTGATGGAGATTCAGGTTGATTTTTTAGCTATGATGAATAAATCTGCTATGAACATTTGTGGACAAGCTCTGTTGTGGACATGTTTTCATTTCTCTGGGTAAATACCCAGGAGTAGGATTACTGGGTCATAGGGTCACTTGTGTTTTTTGAAATGGTCCATGTGCAGAACTGTGACCATTTCCAACCTACGGGTTGTAACCAGTGCCAGGTATGGATAATTTTGGCCCAAGACTGAAAATGTTATACATTTTTTGCAGTACCTCCCATATCTTCTTTCAATGGAACCTCAACAAGTGTGAGGGAGATAGGCAAGGCACACCTTCTCTCATTTTAATAGAGGAAGACGCTGTGACACCAGATGACAGGTGGTAGATGACCCACCGTCCTTTGGTTCCTCAGGGTGGAGCCAGGACTAGGACCCGGAGTTCCGGCTCTTGGTCGTGTTCTCACCCACTGGGCCATTGCTCCCAGAAAGCCTTGTACAAGAATAAGACGGGCAGGAGAACTCTTTCAGGAAACATGAAGCGAACTACTTTCCAAAACAGTTCATTATTTTTGCAGTTGACGAGTCAGGACAAAACCCCCGCCGTGATCCAGAGGGCGATGCTGAAGCACAACCTGGACTCGGACCCAGCCGAGGAGTACGAGCTGGTGCAGGTCATCTCGGAGGACAAAGGTGGGCACGTGTTCCTCCGCGCGCCTTCTCAGCAGGTTGCCCAGTTTTAGAAGTTAGAAAATGGATACAAGGCCATTTTTAAAATGAAACCAAGCAGGGTTTTTAATTGTGCAAAGATGGCGCTGTGTGGGGAACCATGCTGTCACCTCCTTTACAGAATTAAGAGTCTCAAGCTGCGCCCCTCCTCCCCACAACAAACCTTGTCATGTCTGCAGTTTTGTTGAGCACCCCTCCTGCCCATTCTTTGTAAACATCTCATCCTATGTGAGGTCTCTCCCTATATCAGGAGGCGGGGTAGTTGGGGAGAGCCTACTGGCGTCTTTGCAGGTGGCCACACAGCTCCTTTACCTAATAATGTGTGTCTAAGTTGTGTGTGGGCCTGAAATGTAGCAGTTCCTGTAATAATTTCTCATTGTTTCAGTTCATCCTTTCTGAGAAGCTTATAAGCTTGTCTTTCAGTTTATCTTTACGCGTAATTGATCCTCAAGGGCCTGAGCATCTAACACCAGACTTTGAAGAGTCTTGACCTCACACTTATTGAGGCAGAGAACTGGTAATCTATGAAATGTTTCAATATGCCTAGGAACCCATTATTTAAAGAAATTCCTTTTTATGAAAACCCTGGGCAAATAATTACCCTGGATATACCTATTTACTAATTTGAATTGGGGTTGTATTTGTTGAGAGAAGAAGACAAGCTGGTAGAGAACTCCTCTATACCCTGTCACATCATAGAAAATGACTCAATCAGAGTAAGTCTCATCTCCAAGTGCAGCAAATATTGTGGAGTGAGGCCAACCCTGTCTGCTGACCAGCCTAACGATGACCAATGCAAGTGTCTTCTTAATGCAGGGCTGTTCACCAACAAGCTGCCCCCATATCAAAGAAAAGAAGAATTATACAAGCTGGAGGTTGGGAAGGGAGCAGCTATTCATTCTCCATTTGACCAACAAATCACCCAGGCCTGTGTGGTGGGCCCAGAGGAGACTGGCCAAAATTAGAGTAGTACTTTTTCTGAAAAGCTATCGCCTCTGAGAAAATTAGTTTTCAACTACCTCTTGGAAGTTTCCCCATTCATTCAGCTGAGCCCTAGTTTGTGGAGCAAACCTTTCTCAGTTATATATTTTCATGTAAGTTACAGTTAAAATTCTAAGCCTAAAAAGTGGTCTCTTGAGTGTTACCATGTTGCCAACAAAACAACAAGGTGAAGCCAGTGGGTCTGAAGACCCAGGAATCCCAAGGTTCAGCCTGGGCCCAACGTGGTTTACCCCTGTGTGGTCTTGGGTGGGCTGCTTGACCGCCCCAGGCCTTGGTCCTTAGTTGGCTAAATGGAGACAGCACCCTACAGTTCCTCATACATCACGGGCCGATTGTGAAGATAACAGGAAATAATGTGCCCGGAAGTGCTTGGGGATAGATTAGGTGACATACGCATAGCTGTGAAGTAAATTATTACTGACCCAGGAATAGGTGGGCAGCAGATTGGAGACACTTAAAGGGAGTCATTCTTTGTGGAACATTTGTGCAAAATGTACCAGCGTCCAGCGTCACTTAGAACCTGATGGCATCAGTGTTACTGTAGAAATCTCCGTGTTTGAAGTTAATATAAGGTTGACTTAACCCAGTTCCAAAAGCAGATGCCTCGACTGGCTGCCTTCCGCATTCTACCACCTCGAAGCTAGACTTGCACATTTTACCTTTTTTTTTAGCTGAGCCATCCTGCCACCTCTTGGCAGCTCGGCAGCTGCTCAGCTCAGGCCAGGCATCGAACCGCTGTTGCTCAGAGCTACCTTTCTTTTATTCCCTGTTTATTTTTTAAATACCCAGTATCCCTGAGTGCTAATAAGTATATGCCTTCTTTTAAAAATAAAAAGTGGGTTAAAATAAGTTTACTTGATAATTTCATATACTACTTTGGAATAGCCCTTGTTCAGAAATTGCAGCTAGTTCTTTGGGAGTGATTGAAGTCGACAACAGTTTAAATGTTAACAGATATACACTCTCTTATATGGATGCTGTTTAATATTTAAATTCAAGCTCTTGATGCAGCAAGTCCTCAAAAGGAGTAAAATACTGGTTTGATTTTGGATTACTTCAAAAAATATTTTAATAGTCCAAGTAAAGAGTTCTGAAAAACGCTGTAGAACGCTGTAGATTTTCTCCTCCCTTCCCCATAGCGTTTGACTCTCTTAGTCCCTGAGAAAGACTGCACATTGGAGTAGAAAATGGACTACGGGAGGAAGGAGACCTGGGTTCTAGTCCCAGCTCTGCCGTTTACTGTCATCTCAGGAATGTAATTTAAATTCTCTGTGGCTCTCTGTTTCCCACTGCACGTCTTCCAGCTAAAACATCCTGCGTTTGAACATTTAGTTGGTTGTTGAGTTTTCTAAACTTGTATTTGCGCTTAGTTTTAAAAAAAATGGAGTTGAGAAGCTGTTGGAACCAATTGTTTGGGGTGGGTGGGGGGCGGAGGCGGTGGTCATTGTCCGACTCAACTCCCATTCCAGGGACAAAGGGCCGTAGTCCTGGCCTTGTGTCTGGGCAAAATCTCCCCCGCCACTGTCAGTGCTGCTGTGACTTACACATGCTGGCTACCTTCTCTTTCCTTATCATTTTAGAACTCGTGATCCCAGACTCGGCAAATGTCTTTTATGCCATGAACAGCCAAGTGAACTTTGACTTCATTTTACGCAAAAAGAACGCCATGGAAGAACAAGTGAAACTGCGTAGCCGGACCAGCCTGACCTTGCCCAGGACAGCTAAACGGGGCTGTTGGAGCAACAGACACAGCAAAATCACCCTCTGAAGGGAGGGACCCATGGCCCCTTGCTTGCCAAAGGCGCAGTGGGGCTGAGAACAGGCCGTGCTGATTGCAACTACCATCCAGTATTAGATGACCGTCGGTGAAGCCCACAGGTATTTACTGCGTACCTCTGGGGTGCGAGGTCCTGTGATGTGCATTGTGGGGAAATTGGAGAGGAATTTGGCACGACAAGGATGAACGGTTCACTGACTCCCTTTGACCTACTTGAGACTGAAATGCGAAATTATCCACATTTATAAATATATATATTACACATATTTGGTATGTATGTGTGTGTGTATATATATATATGTGTAAGTATATGAGGGACTTCTAAGATTTTCTGGACTATGGAAAAAACAAATTTGCACAATGGCCCGGGAAGTTGAGGTCACTTTCTACAGGGAAATAGAAGGAACTGAGAACCTAGTCTCACACCTTCCGTTGCAAATGGATTCAGTCCTAGGAATCCGGCGTGTCCTTTGTTCCAGTATTAGGAGAAGTCCAAACTATTCTTATACAGGGAGAGGATGACTTTCTCAATGAAACGCCACCGGAAGAAAATGACTGCAGAGGCTGGAACTGCCACGGGCTAAATGAAAGGCCACTTTGGAAAGGGTTTGGATGAGCCAGTGGCTTTGGACCTATGCCTTCACCCAGCACTTTCTGCTATCCCAGGAGGGCGGGGGTGGGGGGTGGGGCTTGGAGGCCCAGCCCACCCACTGGTCCAGCGATCATGACATTCTGGACATGACACAAGCCCATTTTGATTTCTGGCAATGGCACTGTGTATGTTTCCCCCACTAAAGAGCATATCACAATCAGGATGGCACCAATAGCCATGCTGTTCGGTAACTTTTCAGCCAGAAAAGGAATCGCAAAAGGATGGTGACTCACGGGGACTCCGTCTCAGGAGGCCCCACTTCATGGCCTTCTTCGATTGCCTTTGCATGTAAAACGCTGTCTGGAGCCTTGTGCCATCTGGATTGGAGTACCTCTATGTTATGTGCAATTTGTTCCTCAGGTGTAGAAATTTCTACTGCGATCGCCCCTTATGTGATCATTTTGAGCCTGTGAAAGATTTCTACGCAGTGATTTCTGTTCCTAGCCCCTCGGGAGGTGTTCCCTGCTGACAGCAACATCCGGTTGTACTCGTAACTTTTATAGCATCACTGTGCCTCGTCATGGGGGACCGAGTGGGGCTGCGTGTATGACCTAAATCATTCCTGAAGAGGGACATTCTTCCAGATGGAGTCACTAACAGTTTTTTTTTTTTCAGGTCCCCACACTTGCTATCACAGTGTCACTGTTAAGTGGCATTTTTGTCTTCAGTAACACCATCAGCCTCTCCCTTCCAAATCTGAGCTGTGCTGGGGTTTGAACTAAAAAGCCATATGGGGGATGTTGACATGTGTAAGAAGCACTTTCAGAATGTCATCCTTTTTAAGAAAAAAATTCTCAAAATACCAGTTTTTCTTCCAAAAATAAAGAGAATGAAGCCAAGATTTGAAGTGTAGATTGTAACAAGGAGCTTTTTTTTTTCATAATCCTGTAAGACAGCTCCCAAAGGTTATGTGCGATTTATGTTGTGTAAATAGTCATGTGACATCTGTAAGAAACACCAGAGACAGCTTAGAGATTTGTGTCCATGACCAAAGACTGAGCCAGGAAGGCCTCCCGTTTCTCATAGGCCTTTCTAGCTCAGTCCGTGCATCGTAAAGACTGACTGGGCTCCAGCTAGTCGAAAAGCACTTTCTTCTGTTTGCGAGGCTCGTCCCGTTTGTGCTTCTGTGCTTGGAGGAGACATGGCCGGGGTGCTAGCACATCACGGAGATGGAAGTCAGTGCGCCCTCAGCCTGAATTTCTTGGTTTGAAGGTCAAAAAGGAGCCTGGTTTAGAGTGTCGCTACCAAGATACACACGTGCCCGTGCGCTCGCCCTGTGTATTTATACTGTACATGTAGAGTCTAGATTTATATACTGCAATGTAAAAAAATATATTTTCCTTTTTTAAAGACAATGGAAATTCCAAGTAGATAAAACATAGCCTCATTTATTTAATGCCACTTTAAATGTCTTAAATGTGTTTCCTGGTGGACTGCCAGGCAGTGCTTTTAGCTGCTCGCATGCTTGTCTTTCTGCATCTCCATCATCTGTTGACCTTTTGGTTAAGCTAATAAACTGGTTTGGGACTTGGTTGGCATGTGCTGCCAGACCCAGAGGGATTGTATCTGGAGTATTAATCAGGTTGGTTCTGGGTTCCAGATGTGTCAGTAAGCTTTTAGGAAGCCCACTCTGGTACGGTTGGAGGGAGCAGAGGGCAAACCAGTGGCCGAGTTAGGAAGGGGTCCTAATTGGCCAGTGTCACAAATCTGGCAAAAGGGTTTTGGGGAAAGAATAACATCCTCAGGAAACTGCAATCCGAGGAGATGCCTTGCTGCTAGCTTACTCTTCTTGGGAACCATGCCGTGGGAGGCACTTTTTATAAAGCTGAACTTAGAGTTAGGGTTCAAGGTAGTACTTTGCCTACATTCTGACAGCCTTCCCCCACTTGGCACTTGCTACCACCTGCATAATCCTTGAAACTGTTCATGGTGCTTTGGAAGCCAGCAGGGCCTCCATGGAGGGAGGAAAGAAGGTCTTCCCCAAAGGCAGTGAGACGGAGACCCACTTCACTCAACAGATGCACATTATTGTCTTTTCATCATCTTGTTTCTCCAAAGTTCCCAGAATTATTTTCCAGTGGATCCCTAGATGGATCCAGATTATCAAGTTTTCTGGGTCCTCGTGGGATTTTGGAGACAGCTGAGTCGGTGTTATAATAATCGATAATGTGGGGTGGGGCTGGGGGAAAAAGGGATTTCTATTTCTGGCACTAGGTGACTATTTTTTTCAAGATCATTCTAGAAAACGGGTTCCCTTGTTTTGCCTCTGTCTGGAAACTGGGCTTGGTGACTTTTTGCCTACAGGAACAACATCTTAAAATTCCCTTCTTTGGAGCCTTTTCAAATGTGCCACGCAGCCTAGGACCACTAGGAGGCCTGCAGCTCTGCTCCACGCCCTGACTTCAGTAGTACTGGGAAGGTTTCCTGACGCCAGTCCTCTTTTTCTACAGCTGCTGCTGCGGGGACACTGGTTATAACCTGTATCAGCTATGAGAAGTGATTTCCACTGTGTTTTGCATTACTGTTTTCCCTAGAGTCCCTCTTGAAATGAAATGCCGCTGAAAGGAATGTGTTAGGCTAGGCTTATGTAATCAACCATGCAATCTCAGTCATTTAAGACAGTTTTCTTTTTTCATCATGTCATCGTGTGTAACGCAAATCAGGCAGCTCTCCTTGGTGACTTTCCTCTAGCAGTGTCTCCAGGCTGCAGGCAGCTCCCATCCCGGAACTCTGCCTTCTCAGGCTCTTCCTTCAAGTCCCAGCCGATGGCAGAGAGAACTCACAACTGTTCCCAGCTGCCTTAGACCAAAGTGACACTGTCCCTTCCGTTCACGGTCCTTTGGTCCATCCCTGATGCCGATCTCAGTGCAGGGGAGGTGTGGAAGCGCCCGGAGTGGACGGTGGGCATCACCGTCTCTGCCACAAAGGAGTTGTTATGTCTTCTGACCGGGATGTGTGGGCTTGTTTATTTTTCCACCGTCATCCAGAAAGCTGTCTGGAAGAGATGGCCGTAAGGACTTGAGATGGGGGCTGCAGAGAGTGAAGGAAGGGTTGAAGAGAGAGAGGTGCTCAAAGGAGGAGAAAATGCCAGAAAGAGGCATTAATTTATTTTATTTATTTTTTTTTAGATTTTATTGGGGAATTGGGGGAGGGGAACAGTGCTGGGGAATCAGGGGAAGGGGAACAAACAAGTTGCTGTTGTTCTGTTCTTCAGTCTAGTGTGGAGGATGTTGCTTCACTGGCCCAAGCGAGGCATTCAATTTTGTCTACACTCATTAGCCTTAGAGAATTTGTTTTTCATTTTCAGCATGCAGTCACCACTAATTTACGTGCTTCTGATGTGGTCCGTACTTGAATTAAATTAGGAGTTACTTTACAGAAGTACTTGTTCAAAATAAATCTAGGAAACTTAGAGTGTTTACATATAACCCATGAGATCTAATAGAAGCCAGACAAATTGAATTATTTTAGACTTAGAATTTGAAAACCACTATTTGGCATGGTTTCTCAACGTCTCTACCCAAAACGATTGTGTGGAAGCAATTGATTTACTTAACAATTTGAGGAGTCCCATGTGTTAACATTTCCTTACAAATTGGAAGGCATCTTACAAATCATGAAGTCACCCCCTCCTGTTACAGAGATGGGGACTGAGGCCCAGGGCAGTTAAGTCTGTTGCTCAAGTTTAGGGGCAGAGACCTGACTTATCAAACCCCACTTTGTGCGTGTCACACTGGGCAGGGCACTGAATCAGGCTTTCCACCAGAGCCTCACGGAGCTGGAGAGAATGCCTGGGGTCTCCCGGCTCCAGCCCCAGCCTTCCGACCATGTAAATCCACGCCATTTTGGTTAGATGGGCCTTTGGTTGGTTCTTTAGTCTCCAGGGAACATCCTGCTGCTGGTGAGAGCACGGCTACCTATTATCCTGAGCATTAATCCATCTCACAGATGAGGAAACAGGGCCATAAAAACCAGGATGAAATTGTGAGTTAGCTCCCTAGCTAGGATTTGAATCCATTTCTGATGCCTGAACTTGGTGGCCCACGAGGGTAGGGTGGGTGCAGGGGGAGGGCCTCCTGTGAAACGCACCAACTTAATGAGGAGTTAAAGGAGGAGCGATGTGACTGGGGCATGGGTGCCATGGAGAGAGCCAGGCCCTCCCGGCTCGGCCTCTCTGTAAAGCAGCTGTCAGGATCCAAGTACTTTATCACAGGTTCCTCCGAAGAAATCACTTTATTCCCATCATTGTTTAATCCCAAAGCAACATTTGGTGCTACGGTTCCAATTTCTTACGTAAGAGGTGCCAGTAAATCAAGTTAAAGGAAAAAGAAAGTGAATGATTTAAACTTTCTGGATTGCTCCAGGCATTAAAAGAAATATATCAAGGCAACAGTTTCGAAATGGGAGAAGCATTCTAAAACGAGACTGTTGGCTTTCCCCATACATCTAGTTCTGAGCCTCGTTTATACAATATCTGACATCCACGCCTCCAGCAAAAACGTCATCAGAGAATCAGTCTGATCAGCTGAATAGTCAATATCTGAGATTTCATAGGTGGAAAGTAAGCATAGGGGTTGGAGCTGCAAGCTCCTTTATATATCAGGG